>NW_028324309.1:6957500-7330833 GCF_058129835.1 Hydra viridissima
TGGAACAACGTTAGCGCTTCAAAATCATTGAACATTCTTTGTTTGTGTTTTTATGCAGATATTTTATAGATAAAGCTTAAAAGGATTTTGGTAACTTCATAATAAACTAATTACTTAAAATCTACATTTAATCGATTATTCAGTTCCTTGTTGTGCTTCGTTAACAATGCATGCATGAATTTAAAATTCCATACTTATTTATGAAGGTTTTCGATAGTAATTCTGGTTAAACAAATTTTTCATAGTGTTTGACGAAAGAAAAGTATAAATAGTCGATAAATATGCCATATAATACACAAATACACAACAAAATAATACACAAATACACAACAAAATAAAATGCTGTTTACAGAACTTAAAATGTTACTAGCAATAAAGATCAGAGAAAACAAAGAGGTTCTTCTTGGGAAGCTTAGTATGTTTTAATTAGCAAACTATTTAAATAAAAATATGTATTGCTACATTATATTTTATATATATGTATATATATGTATATATATATATATTCATATATTTATATATATATTTACAAATGTTATAGTATAAGTATGTAATATATAGTATATATTAACATAATATAATTATGTAATCAATCAATCAATCATATTTCTAAATAAAGATTTTACATTCAAGTTTATATACAAATAGTTATAAACTAATGTAAAGTAAACTACTAGCAGTGCTAATGATATATAACAAGGGTAATAATAATGGCAATTTAATCATTCTATTCAAAAACAGCAGAGATATATTACAGTATATAAAATTAACAATGATAACATGATGTAATGTATAGTATATATCAATTTAATGTATAGTATATATCAATTTTATACAGTGTAGGAGAAGCTATTTATATATATATATATATATATATATATGTAAATATATATATACTTCCAATAGTTTTATTAACTTAATACACTAACATTGAAAATAGCTTCTCCTACACTGTATAATACGATAAATTGTGTTGGTAAAGATTCCATGACAGTCTCTAAGAACATGAAAAAAAACATTTGTGCCAATAAAATGAAGAAATACCATTATTTGGAAAACTACTGAAATGCTTTTATTTCGCTTAGTGTAATGTTGCAAATCATCTTTAAGTCTAGTTTCTAAAAAATCTAATACAGCTCTTGGGACTCGATACTGCTCTCGAAAAACTTTGTCAGAAACATCTTCGTTAAAAAAGCGACCATTAAACTAAAATGATATTGAAAAACAAAACAAAAATATAATTTCTGCGCCTATTTAGTATGATTTCTGATTTTGTTCGATAAAAAATCATTAAAAATATATATATATATATATATATATATATATATATATATATATATATATATATATATATATATATATATATATATATATATATATATATATATATATATATATATATATATATATATATAGTAATTTTAAGTAATGTTTTAAACACCAACCTCTCGAGGCAATCTGTGGCGACGCTCATTTTCTGCAACTTCGAAATCTAAGTCTTCATCCGAAAAAATTAAATTCATGTTCCTACTTTATTTTTACACAGTTTTTTTAAACACCAAATATTAGAATGTAAAAATATTCATAAAAATAGAATAGACAGCACAGCATACTTAATGACTAATAAAATTCATTAAGTAGGCCTACTAAATATAAATTACAATAAAAAATACTATTATATTACCACTATATATTACGGATAAAAAAAGTTCGTGAATTTTAGTGACGTATACGTTTTATGCTTTATAGCAATGGCCGAAAAAAATACAAACAGCGATAAATTCTTCGAGATTACGAACTTTTTTTCGTACGTGAAAAATTGCGTTTTTACGAAAGATTTTTTTTCTCGAAAAAAACTTCGAATTGTTTATAGCATTGGCCCCAGTTTATCAAGTGTTTAACGAACTGTTTCATACATTTGCATGTAACGTATTTGTCAAAGGCGCAATCGTATGTGTGCGGTTCACAAACAAAGTTATTTATCATTTCAGATCCAACTTTGATTGAAGACGCTTGAATTGATTTTGTTAATGCATCTAAGGCAAATCGCTTGTTTTCATGCAAACTTCAAGCACAAACATAATGCGCAAATTTTGTAAATGATTTCACATTGTGTGGACGAAGGTCGCAAAATTTGCTGAGTTTAATTTTTAAGTGCTGATGCTTTTTTTGAAAAACTCGAAAGCTTCTTTTAGCGTATAATATAAACGACGTATCTGAATATTGTTTGCTTTTCCGTCTGATAATTGAATTCGAGTGACAACTTCTTTGTTTGGTGATATTTGGGAAACTTCATCTTCATTATAAAAGTTTACAACTGCTAAAACATCGCTTTAAGATAGACCATACAGCTTTGAACATGCTGGAGTTAGACCCGAATTATCTTTACAAGCAGAGCTATTTGAAAGAATGGAAAGAATTTCAGATTGTTTCTTCTTTGAAGTTGATAGTGCTTTTAAAACTTTTTCCAATGCTTTTCCTCTTTGTTGAACGTTTTTAAAAGATGAGCTTGGTCCTTGAGATTGATTTAAAAGTTTTCTTTTTAAAGCTCGGCTTTTTAAAATTCTTAATTTTGCTTTAGCAGCATAAGCTGCTTTTTTTATTAAGATCGGCTTTCAATTTTTCTCGATATCTCTTAGACCTAACATTGGACATTTCTTTCTTTTTATCAGTATTTCGAGAAACATAGCTTGGTATTCTGCATAAGGTTTTTTTTAATTCTAATTTTGATTCGATTTCTTAAAAATTTACAACTTTATAAGAAAGTGTTAACATAAATCCAATTATTTATTAATATTTACTAATAGCCCTCTTCACAATACTAAAATGCAAAAATTTATTCGAATAAAATCCACAACGAAATCTGAACATTTGGATGATATTTTAACTTCCTTACCACGCTATTTTATAAATCGCTAAGTATCCCGTTGATGGGTTCAGTGACGCAACAGCTTTTAAACTATAACTCTAAGTTAATATAATGCTTGTAACTCTTTTTTGCAGTGAAAATGTCCGGCTCTGTCAATCCACACTCAAATTTAATTGGTAGCTTTCTTTTCCTTGGATCTTTAGGTTTATCTAAATTAAGATTTTTCCATTCCTCTTTTAAATCTTCACACATGACAGAATTAAATTTTTCTCCCATGTTGTAAATGGCGTCTTTCAATGTATCAATAATATCAGTGTATGTTTTTAAATAAAAGCTTTTACTCTGGGCAAATGATTTCAAGGACAAATAGTCACTTTCTTGCTGAAATGTCTTGAACCAAGTAAGTCTCTTCTTTCATTCGCGAATGAACGTAATTAACTCCCTAGTAAGCTGAAGAATATCTCTTACCTCGATAACATTCTTCATAAAGTCTTAGGTTATGAGATTTAGTGAATGCGCTTGACAATATACAAATAATGCTCGAGATTCGATGGCTCTTATCCCCATGCTCTAGATTCGATATTATTCTATACTCAGTATTCGATATTATTCTATATCTAATATTCTTATATCTCTGCTCTAGATTCGATGGCTCTTATTATTAAACTCCCGAAACATTACTCGCACCATCAAAGTATTGCCCTCTTAAATGTGGTTAACATATCACAAACCACCTTGAAAAGGGTTCTACAGTTAGCTTTGTCTGTTCCGTAAAAACCTAAAAAACATTCTTTAACTTGAAATGTGTCACGGTCGACCGATCGAACTCAATTAAACCTGTTCCATTACAGATATGTCTGAAGTCTCGTAAAACATTATTGAAAAATATTTAACTTTCTTAAATTTGGCAGTAATAACTCTGATTACTTTGGATGCTATTATTTAAAGCAATTCGTTTATTACTTCATGCAAAATCCTTTTATATTTCATTCTCTGTAACCAAGAACTCAATTACGAATCATCTGTAATTCTAACTGACTCAAATTTTGTATCATCTGTATGAACTCGAATGGCTAGTCCTTCTCTTGCGAGTAATCCCAGCAAGCACACAACGTTGAAACAACGTTGAAATAATGTTGATCGATGTTGATCAACGTTATTTCAACGTTGTTTCAACGTTGTGTGCTTGCTAAGATGCAACAGTGGAAATAATTTTATCGGGAGTTTCTTTAATTTCTTCATACATTTATGGTATACTTAAATCTTTATCTTTTTATGATTCTTTGGTAATATTTTATCGGTGATTTGCTGATTTTTCACGCACATTAAATCTTTCAATGGCTTTTTTCCAACTATTAAATCCTTCTGTGATAAACTTTGAATAAATGTTAGTTTCGTTTCTTTGACATATTGAACAGAATGTTTTATTTTGACTTTGTCATAGTTAAGCCATTTGTACGTGTCAAGTTAGGAATTTTGAAATTCCTGGCTTGACACGTATAAATGAACCTTGAAATTCCAGTATTCTTTTAAAATCGAGTTTCGAATAGTTTTTTTTTATTAGGATCATCCATTAATTACGCAACACTAAATTCAAGTAATAAACAAAACAAAAAAAGGTTTTGGCCAGAAGAAGCCGTTAACGCATAATCTTTGAAGGAATTCAATAACATTTATGACAGATTTTATGAAAACTTGTATTGCTACTTAAAAAAGTTGTCAAAGTGTGCAATTCACACTTGCTGGTGCTTCTACCAGCTACAGCATTAAACTAATAATATATTATCACGGGTTATCACGGGGACGAATAGATACTCGCCCCAGTGCATAAATTTATGGGGGGTTACTGCCTTGCTTGCTATTTTCTGACTCTGTTTCATTACTCAGCAGAACACTTTGACTACTTCAGACAAGACTTTTGCAATAGCATCAGCACCTTTTTGATGTAAACTTCGTCTAATTGAAAAATTTTGGGCAAGCATGAAACGTAAGCTGCGTAAGAAAAGCAAAGTTGTGGCAGACATTAATTAATTCACCGCATTTGGGGTGTGGCATCACAATCATCACAAAAGTTTACGAAAACTGTAGTCCAGAAGCGAGGTGTCCCTCTAAATTGAGAAAATATTGTGATCAGCTTGAAGATAAATTTACTTAAACTTAAATTTGCTTTAACAACTCAGAAGTTCAATCTCTTCTTCAAGTTATTAACTCATGTAAGTTAAAAACTTAATTTCCATGCAAATCACAAAAATTACGTCTATTCCTTTAAAAGATCTAATGGTTAATACTTTGCAAAGTATCTATGCAGTTCAAGAACCTGTGCTGAGGTACTTGATTATGGCAGACAAAACAATAAAAGTTATGAATCTCACGTGTAAGACTGGCTTTGAAAGCGCTGCTAGCCAAAGCATTTATAAACAAGTTTTATCAGAAGCAGACATGAATAGAGGTTTAAAATGTGAAAGTTCATTATTAATTATCTGCATAAAACCATTGGATTTCACAACAGCAATCAAAAGGTGCCTATTTGGAGAAATCAGAAGTCATCATCCATAGCTTACTGCAGATTCTTCTTCGGACATTACGCATAGGGCCTATGTCCGAAAAAGCTTAAGAGGCAAGAAAGAAAGACTTTAAAAACTATTGCTAATAAATTTTAATGCCTTTCTTTTCTGGCCTCCAATTTTAGCCGAAAGAAGAATAACAAATGCTGATATGATCAGAAGACTTATTGTTTCCAGTGACCCTGTTATTACATCATTGCGTAAACCAGCATCACACCGAACAAATCATTAAACGTTTGCTTCAGATGTTTTGCACTTTCTCAAACAATCAACTCCACACTACATTATTGCTTTACAAATTGTTGATGTAATTTCAAGTTAGCGATGTTTCTTGCACTATTTTTTTGTTTTTGACTATTGCTAAAGCATAAATTACCTAAACGTCTGATAGTTACTTAAAATGAGTGGGTTAAAAATCAGATAAAAAATCAGTCAAAATTCTATTTCCCCCCTGCATGTTATTTATATGCTACTTATATGTTACTTATATGTTACTTATATGGTACTTATATGTTACTTATATGTTATTTATATGTTACTAATATGTTATTTATATGTTACTTATATGTTACTTAGTAAAATATCTGGTTGCTAAGCACATAGGTATTCATAGCAACTAGAAATCAAAATTATTGCCACCGTTGAAACTACAATCTTCAAATCAGAGTATCAAGCACCGACGTTACCTCACCGACAGTAAAAAAAAAAATTGCGGAAAAACGCATTTTTACTTTTACGCAAATTTACACAGAGCTGCAGTATAAAGAATTTTAGTTTTGGCTTTTTTATAGCGGAAAGCGTAATAAAGCTTAAATTTACCCGCAGAAAAAAAACAATATTGCGTGAAAATGTGTAAAGAATTTCAGATTTAGGTTTTTTTTTGCGAACTTTTACCACACTGAGGTCATCAAAATAGAAGTGTTTTTTTTTATAAAGAAGTTGAAATTCTTCATCTCAATAGAATGTCATAAATGTTTTTGCTCATTTTTTCTTTTTTTAGAATTAGTAATGCAAAGAAAAGTAAAAAATTGTGCATCACATTTTTTGTTTTCTAATATTTGACTGGTAACCAAAAAATAGCGGTTGTATAACGTGTCAGTGGCTTAGCAACTGCGAAAAGGGACAATAGGCACACGATTATTTTTGTATTTTGTATATTTTTTTATTTTTATATATACCTACGCAAAAAAATGGTGGTGGACTATTGCAACAAAAAAAGAAAGCTCCATACCTATACATGATGTGAATGAAAGTTTATCAGAACGTAATGATAAAAAAAAAAAAAAAAGTAGTAGGAGTAGTAATGATATAAAATCGTAAAATATCGTTCAAATTATCTTTCAAAAAAACATTTTTTCTTCTTTAAAAACTCTATACAAATGTATGTTTTGGTTAATTTTTTTCTTTTTATTTCTGCTTTAAATATGTCTGATTCTATATTATTTCTAAAATTATTTTTGGTTTTTACTGTGTTTGTAGTTATTGAGTTTATCGAGTCAATAATAATTAAAACTTTGCTATTCATTTAAGCTTGACATGCAAGATAATTAAAGGTGCATGATTTAACTTTTATAAGGCGCATACAATATGTTTAACAATCCATTTAGCTATCATTTAGCAATCATCTTTAAAAAATGAATTATTGAAATAATGAAGTTTTATCGTAAAACATAGTCTGTGGCTTTAAGTTGAGTATGATGGAAGACAAGGTGTTTAAATGAAATCCTCTTGAATTTAACAACTTAAATTGTCTTTTAACAAATGAAATCTGCTTTTCAAGTGTGTAAGACTTGAAAATCAGATTTCAATTGTTAAAAGACAATTTAAGTTGTTAAATAGTCGCGATAGTCATACTTCTATCTGGCTGAAGTATGACTATCATGCACTTTCTTTTCAACTGCTTTCCAAGTGTGTAAGATACTTCTACCCTGCTGAAGTATGACTATCGAGCAAGTTTCTTATTACTTTCAACTGTGGGTTGTAGTGGTTAATACACATCTCATGATAGCATTAAGATTGTTTTCAAAGAAATAAAAAAAAACTTTCTTAAACTGTTCTCCCAAATGACTGGCGGTCGCCAGGTTGAAACTTTCCCAACTCCTGATTTTTTTACATTTAATCAATCACATGTAGTAAACACAATTTATGTTACCAAAAAAATCTAAACTAAGAGCTGAATATTTTCAAAATTAAAATGTATAACTTTTTGCTTATTTTCTTCCAAAGTTTTAGTAGAGTCAGCCGTAATGGAATTTTAAAGTAATTACGGCTGCTTTCGAAATAACGTTATGATTTTTTAACAGGTGGTAGATTTCAAGTTATGCACTTGTGCAGGTTACCTAACAAATAAAGGTATGAGATCAAAATCTCCAACACCCATAACACTCTTAGCATGTGAAAAAATTCAAGAGTACATCTTCAATTCTGATCTTAAAGTTCTGATCCTAAAGTTTCTTTCTGTAGCGTTTGTAGTTTTTTCTGTTTGAAATTTTTAATTAAGATTGAAATATCTTTTCTGTTTGTATTATTTTACAATTTGATTCAATAAATTTTTATTTTTTTAATTACCTATGTAATTTTGATTTACATGTATTTCTAAAATAGTTAAATTCTCACTATCAACTTTAGGCAGATAATTTTAGGTTGATCATTTCTCACGGTTGTTGCAAAAGTAAAACTGTAAACAATATCATAGATATCAGTGAATCACTTGCAGATAAAAATGCAATACAAATAGCATCTGGATTGTTAAAACGTAAAATGGAACATGAAAACATTATATTGGAAAGTGGTTCAGTTTCTCTACAGGTGGAAATCTTCTCTCTGTTACAGTTAAAGTAAATGAGATTAAGTCGAAAAGAAAAAAATCTGATCTCATTCCAAACTCTTATGGAGCTATCGAATGTACTAAAACTCTCTGAGAACAAAAAAAAAATTTATGTTCTACTTCACGCAGGAATCTAACAGGTGTTTTAAATTCAAGAATTAATATCAAAATAAGTGAACTACAGCAAACTCTTGTTATTTTACATAAATGTAAAACAGAGGAACTTGTTGATAGTGACCCGTTAGTCATTAGATACAGTTTATGTTAAAAATACAACAGCATTTATCAAATTTATAATTAAAGAAAGAGACATTGGTAATCCTATTGCAATGGTAAAAATATCTTCAAATGGTGGTCAAAACTTTTTAAAAGTTATTGTTTTCGATCTAAAAAAATTTTCTTCCTCTGAAATATGAAGGTTATGGTGTGAAAGATGAAATATTCCAGCCAATATAGAGATGATTTCAGAGGAAAACAGCATTCCTCAAAAAATGGCCCCTTTTAAACTTGAAGAAGTGAATTTTAGTGCTCCCTCGAAGCAGAGAAGATAAAAACGTTGGTCTCCATAGACTTATGTTAAGATCAACAGGGTGTTTCATAAGTTATGTTCGTGCTTTTGATTTCTAATATTTAAACAAAAAATAAAGAAAGAATGTGTTTTATAACTATTTAATTCAACTATTTTTCTCTCGGGCATTTTACTCTCTGGCAGCATTTCAAACGAGCCGCTACTTTTTCTCAGGCTCTTATACACATACATAGCCGTATTAAGGCGGGGGCGGATGGGGCTGCAGCCCCAGGCCCTTATAAAAAAAATAGGCCCTAAGGCCCGTGACTTTTTTTTTTTTTTTTTTTAGGAAACCAGATAAATATTCCTATGTTTCTCAGTTTTTTTAAATCAATTTATTGGGAGCTGCGGAGGCGTTGTGAATAAATAAATGAATAGAGATATACTATATCTCTATCTTCGTATATTTGGCGGAATTTTGGTATTCGCAAATATTTTTTAAATTATCTTTCCGCATAAAGATGTTTTGAGAACATTCAAGTTATTTATGTTTCCATCTATGTCCGCACAACTATCCGTTTTTAAAAAACACGCTAAAAAAATTAACTTCGTGACATAAATTTTTTAATTAAATAGGTTTTATAAGAGAATGCTTTTAAAACATTCGTTGATGTAAAAACCTTTTAAAGGAAAAACAATTATATTAGTGAATGATTTTAAAGCACTCTCTTATAAAACCTATTTGATTAGAAAATTTATGTCACGAAGTTAATTTTTTAGCGTGTATTTAAAAAACTAATAGTTGTGCGGACATAGATGGAAACATAAATAAACTTGAATGTTCTCAAACATTAAAACATCGAAAAAAAATTTATTTTATTTTATTTTATGAAAATTACAGCATTGCTCATTCGTTTACAAAATTAAAATAAAAAATGAAAAGGAGCGGCCTGAGCGGTTGGGACAAAATGCAAAAAAAGAAGAAGAATGAGATTCAATTAAATGAATTATTGAACAAAAATAAAAAAATGACTGAGTTTTGTAATACTGCAAGTAGTGTCTCGGTATCAGCTACAGCGAGAGCGAGTTCAAATTCACTAACTATGTCAATAATGTCAGCACCAGTTCCAGGTAGTGCTAATAGTGTCCCTGCAGACTCAGCTACAGCAAGTTCAAGCGTCTCATCTATCTCAGCAGTGTTACCCCTGGCTCTGACGACCCACACTGTCAACACCGATGTGGCTGAGTGGATTATAACCGACGACCTGCGTGAGTATTTCAGCAAAAGTGCAGATGGTTTTTTATCATGCCAACATATGGATAGCGATTTTAAATTATCTACTAAAGTACTGCCTGGTGACACTTTTAAGTTTAAACGACAGTGTACAAAGCCCCTTTTTTTCCGGGAAAAAGTGAATGGTGAGAAAATTAAGAGAGACTGGATTTGCTATTCCCCATCAACTGGTAAGGTTTTCTGCGCCCATTGTAAATTATTTAATTCAAAATGTGGAGTTGGAGCATCTGCTTTGATGTCATCAGGATATGATGATTGGAAACACGCTGCAAGAGACTTAGCTCGCCATGAAACAAGTGAAACCCACATTCAATCAATTGAAACCCTTTTAACACGTAGGAAAGCTGCAGAGCACATTAGTAAGAGGCTCACAGAGCAATTTGAATCAGAGAAAAAGTACTGGAATGACATACTGTTGCGTATTCTTACCGTAATCAAAATGTTAGCATCGCGTGGGTTGTCATTCCGTGACAGTAACGAAATTGTGGGTTCTGTCCACAATGGCAATTATTTAGGTTGCTTAGAGCTAGTGGCTGAGTTTGACCCATTGCTTGCAGAACATATTCAGAAAAGAGCGAACAAAGGCCGAGGTCATGTGTCATATCTGTCATCAACTATATGTGATGAATTTATTCATGTGTTAAGTCGTGACGTTTTGGACCACATTTTAACTGAGATTAACGAAGCAAAATACTTTGCAGTTAGTGTTGACTCAACACCAGATATTTCATATGTAGATCAGCTTAACATTATATTCCGTTACATGACTTCTAAAGGACCAGTTGAACGTTTTGTGACATTTATCCCTATAGAAGAGCACACTGGGGAAGGATTAGCAACAAAGTTACTTGATTTTATGGAAAATACTGGCATTTCAATTAAAGACTGCCGAGGTCAATCCTACGATAATGCTGCCAACATGAGTGGCCGTTTCAATGGCATGCAAGCAAAAATAAAAGAACATAATAACTTAGCTGAATACATACCATATTGTGCTCATTCGCTTAACCTTGTTGGTCAATGCTGTAGGATGTTGTTCTGAGGCTGTAACGTTTTTTGACTTTGTAAATAAGCTATTTGTATTTTTTTCTGCCTCCACCTCTCGTTGGAATCGTTTGATGGCAGTTTTAAAGCCACTTAATATGCCTACCTTAAAAAGGTTATCTGATACCAGATGGTCAGCACATTATGATGCTGTACACTCCCTCCAGGTTGGCTATACGCAAGTGAAGTCTACACTGGATATCATGTGTCAAGATATGTCCCAAAAGCCAGAAACACGACTTGAAGCCGCAGGATTGAAAGATATAATGAGTCATCATGAAACAGGTATCCTAGTTCAATTGTGGTCAAAAATTCTGAATAGGTTCAATTTCACTAGCAATTACTTACAAGGGGCAGACATGGATCTCAACACCGCTACTGAACTGCTTCGTTCTTTGGGTGATTTTGTTCATTCTCTTCGGAGCCAGTTCACAGCATTTGAAAAGGAAGGAAAGGATCTGGGTACCGATTCGTACAAAGGTGAATCAAGGCGAAAGCGCAAGAGGAACCAAGGATGGGATTATGGTGACTCAGAAGATCTAGAGTTATCCCCTTCTGATAAGTTTAAAGTTCAGTGTTTTTTGCCTATAGTTGATCAATTGTTAGTTGCTCTTAAACAGAGGGCTAATGCATATGATACAGTCAGCAAAAGGTTTGGTTTTCTTAAAAATCTACAATCTTTGTCCAATGATGGTATGAGAGATCATGTTTCATTTGTATGTGAAACATATTTTGAAGATGTTGAACCTAACTGTCATGGTGAATTTATTCACTTCACTTCTCTGTTTGCCAAATTGTCACCGCCCGATGAAACTGATTGTGTTGAACTGCAAATGTACACCTTTCTAGTTAAGAATAGTTTGACCGATACCTTTGTGAATGTCTACACTGTGTTGAGAATTTATTTGTCTCTTATGGTCACAAACTGTACTGGAGAAAGATCTTTTTCAGTCCTTAAAAGAGTTAAGAATGAACTTAGATCAACAATGGGACAACCTCGCTTAAATGATTTGGCTTTATTATGCATTGAAAGTGACATAGTTAGATCAAGAGATTTCACAGTAGTGATCAAGAAGTTTGCTTCAAAAAAGGCCAGAAAAGTCAATATATAAAAAACTATTTTAAAGTTAATTGATTAACTAAATAGTACATAAATTATGCTACAATTTATATTTATTGTTTTTTTTTTATACTACCTTACCGCCACATTAGGCCCTCCTATACTTACAGCCCCAGGCCTAAAAATGTCCTAATCCGGCCCTGTACACATATCGTCAGGTTAGAATTATTTTGTTCTATCTCTAACTTTAAACGTTGGGAGAAAATGAATTGTTAATTTTACTAAGTAATGATTACTTTTAAAATACATTTTATTTTTAAATTTTTTTTTCTAAATAGTTTCTTTAAATATAAATCATTTAAAGAATAAGTTATTATTTCTTAAAAAAGTAACAATAAAATTTTAATTAATTTTTACTTATAGAAAAAAATCAAAAACTTTCTTTCAACGTTTAAAATAGGAGATAGAACAAAATAATTCTAACCTGACGATATTTGTCTATGTATTTTCCTCAGGGGTCGTTTTCCGGTCGATTTTGATTGCGTTTGATCGCGAATTCTAAATTTCATCATAATCAAAAAATTTCCTATTTATATATAAAACTGCGAAATTTACAGATAAAAAAATCTGAAGTTCAATACTTAAAACAATACTTGAAACGAAACTTACAGATAAGAATTTGTTATATATAAGATAAGAATTCGTTTTAAGTATTGTTTTTTCGCTAAATTTTTGCTCCTCTAGAAATTTATTCTAAATTTTGATTTCGACGAAATTCATAATTTATAATCAAACGCAATCAAAATCAACCTAAATGCTCTGCCCACGCTCATTCAATCCGCTAATGAAGTTCACCAATTGCAGAAAGCCTGTCCTTGTATACAATATTGTTTAAGTTGCCTTATATGAAGAAATACGGAGGAGAAAGGTCGGAAATACGAGCGGGCCGCTCGATTGGACCTCGTCTGCCTATCCATCGTTGAGGATAATTTTGATCAAACCAGCAACTTACTTGACAGGATTAATAGGTAGATACCTCATCTTGTTGAAAGTAGATATCACGTTGTTTAACTTAAGGCCATAAAATGCTTCAAGCAACTTTAGATATAAATCCGAAGAGTCGAGAAAGGATGAACTATTTAAACCACCTGAAGTTATTCCATACCACACCACTACTTCATTCTTTGAGTTAGGTACAGGTGTTTATTTGTGCTGATCAGAGTAGGCCCAGTAAAGACAATTATGATGGTTTATAACATCATTCAGCGTGAACTAGCTCTTGTCGGACCAAATAATTTTGTTTAGTAAGTTGAAATTTCCTTTAAGCTTTGACTGGTCTAACAAAACTCCATTCTTTTGTCAAAATCATCTTCACTTAACTCTTGTACTTTATTGGTCTGAATTGTCAAAAGCCTACTTCTTAATTAAAATTAATCCTATTAATTTCTTTTTGTGATTACTCTGTGTTAAAAAATCTTTTTAATGTCGTTTGAAAGGTAAAACCTATAATCTAATAATTTATGTACTGATTCTGTTAAAAATTTGTAGTGATTAAAAGCCATCTAGTTCAGTAAAAATTTTAATAAATGAAAAAGTCAAATAAGTATGCAATAAAATAAAAAAATAACTTGTAACTAGTACGTAAAAGTTACTTAATATGACAGTTTTTCGCAAATCTAAGACAAAGTTTTAATATATAAAAATAATTTCCTTAAAAATGCTTCTAAATTTTTTTTGAATAAATTCGCTATATGGGTTATCTCGGACCATAGTGCCGGTCAGTTTAGAGAAATACTTAAAAATTTAAAAATCGGACATTTTATGCTGTAAAACTTCTTGTATTATTACTTCAGTCGGGCTTAAAAAGAAGCAGTATTTAAACGAAAAAGTTTCAAACTTGCAATGAGGATTTTTATTGAAGAATACTTATTTCTTATTTCTTTGGCAAAGTATCTTGCAACAAAAACTGCGGCAAACAAATTAAACGGAAGTAAGGTGTTTATGCTCGTGTTAGACGGTATAGTTCATGATTTTGAGAAGTACACCCAAAATACACCTAATTTTGCATCAATAGCCAGAGATGGTGTGAAAGCTGAGCGTATGATACCATCATTTCCTTCAGATACATGGCCTTCTATGACGACGTTATCTACAGGTCTTTATCCAGAGTCCCATGGGATAATCAGTAATATTTTTCTTGACATTGAAATCAACAAAACATTTAAATATACAGATGATCCAGGAAATTATGATAATAATGGTCAATTTTTTAAAAAAGAACCAATATGGCTAACCAACCAAAAGCAAGGAGGTAATGTGTATATATATATATATATATATATATATATATATATATATATATATATATATATATATATATATATATATATATATATATATACTGTATATATATATATATACTGTATATATATATACTGTATATACACACACACACACACACACACACACACACACACACACACACACACACACACACACACACACAAACACAAACACAAACACATACACACACACTTCTTGATGGACATATATTATATGTTTAATCATATTCTAGTTATTAATTAACTTGCTCTTTGTGTGTACTTAGTGTTCAAAGTAGTGTATTTAGTAGTGAATAACCCAATCAATCTCAGTGCAAGAAGGATATTTTTAAATTCAAATACACTGCTTGCAGCCTGCATGACAAAATATGTTTATAATTTTTTTTGGTGGTGGTTTTAAAATTTGTTCATGAAATATTTTTTTAAAATTCGGCTTTAAAAAAAGAATACATACATACATACATGCATACAGACAGACAGACAGACAGACAGACAGACAGACAGACAAACATACATACATACATTCATGCATGCATGCATGCATGCATGCATACATTCATGCATGCATACATTCATGCATGCATACATATTATACACTTCCATTTAAAACAAAAAATTACTATAAACTACTAAAATATGTAATATAAAAAAAAACACAAGAACATTGTGTTTATTGTAAGAAAACACCAGACTTTTTTTACATCCATAACTGTTAATGAAAAATAAAGAGAGAAAATCAAAGTAATAGATCAATGAAGAGAGAGATTGAAATGAAGCAATAAAAAAAAATTTAGATTATCTTGTCCCATATTGATTACCAATCATATAAAGAAATGGGTTTTACTTTTTATTCAAGTTAGTTTGTTTATGTGAATTTAAGTAAATGGAGTTCAGTTTGTTTGCCAAATAGAACTGTGTCACATGTTTAAATACATTCAATATTTCTCACAAATATTACTTAAAATATCATTGAACTAATAAGTCAATAGTACCAATTACTACCCAAATAAAGTACCTATATGTGTAGAATATTATTGGTTTAGACCCAAAAATATATAGAGAGAGATTTTCAATGTCTTGGTGGCTTGTATTGATTGCTCTTTAAGAGAATGCTCAAGTGAGCAAAAAAATGCTAATCCAATAGTGCTAAGTCTGGTGAATAAGCAGAATGTGGTATGACCTCCCAACCTAGTTTAGTCTCCTAATTCCTGCAAACATCTAGAAATGGGTAATTGATAAATTGAGAGCTTTTGACCTAGTTTTATTGTCATTTGATGTAGATTTTCATCAAACAACTCTAATAAATCTTATAAATATACCTTTCTTGTGGTCATATATATATATATATATATATATATATATATATATATATATATATATATATATATATATATATATATATATATATATATATATATAGGGGAGAGTGGTGCACCTCGGAGGTATTTTCAAACTTTGACAAATATAAAAAAAAATACAATATGATCTGAAAAAAAATTATTTTTTTTTTACTTGATGATATTAGTTACTCTAGGATTTTTTATTAAAGATCCAGACATATTTTTTCATCCCTTTTTTTAATTTTAAAAAATTGCTTACACTACAGCCAAGGTACACCACCGGTGGTGTACCTTGGAGGTATGTATGTTGTACCTTGGAGGTATTATTGTTTTAACAAATTAAGAACTCAACATGGCAGAAATTTGATATAATGTTTACTTATAGGATAATTAGACTTCATATCAGCCTCATTTAAGGTAATATTAATCAAACTAGTTAAATTTATATAAACTGTTTATTAATTTATATAGCTATATATTATTATGAATTTAAACTAATTCAAATTTAGAAGTATTAAAAACTTACAAAAGAAATAAAGTTTATTAAGAAAAGAGTAATAACAAAAGTCTACATTAAAGTTAAGTAAATTTAAGTCTTTCACTTTGATTTAGTATTTGTCTACTCTACATTTAGGTTATCAAAGTTAATACCAAATGATAGTTTTTTTAGCTGTTGTGCTGAACCTCCTGTTATAGAGGGATGTGGTAACTGAAAGACCATGTCTGATTTGTCCAATTCATACACAGTTTTATCTTCTCTAGTAAATCTTTGTGAGTTTGTGTCCTTTTTCAAGTACTGAACTTTAAAAAATGTGTTTTTTACAGCACGTTTGCCATGAATTTGTGCCAAGATAAAAACTCAAGACTGGATTTTTTTAAAATCTGAACATTTCATAACCTCAAAGTCTATTTCTGACTGAGTAGATACTATGTCAGTTACAACATCTACATTTTCCTCTAATTATGTACTTTGCTCCGAGGTAAAGCTCAGCTTTTTTTTCAAAACAGGTTGTTTATTATGAGCTTTGCTTTTCATTTTATTGCCATCTTTTTTTTTTTCAATTTGAAGTGTTACAGGGCTGGAAGTTAAAATGCAAGACTTTTTCTTAGGACGACTTCTTCCAGTTTGTTTTTGTGGTTGAGCTTTTGGGTAAGGTAGAATAATATCAGGAGACACAATGTTAGCGTTTATCTGGTTTGCAAAAGAAGTAGGATTACAGCCTGTTACCTCAGTATTGGTTGAGGGCCCAGGTCTGCTCAAAAAGTCTTCAATATGCTTACTTTTGTTTCCAGGCTGCGGTCGATCTGTTATAGTGGATGACAAGAACTTATAATCTTTGAAAATGTTTTTATATGGTGGATGAAGGCCACTTACTAGAAAACTGTGCATAATGTTGTTTGGAGTAAAAGCTAAGGGAAAAGCTTGTCCAACAATTTCTGATACATCATATATTGTTGCTGGTTTCCCAGTATTGCCTGGTTTTAACATCCAATCCTTCATTTTACTGTTATAATATGCCTTAAATGGACCAAATACGCCTCTGTCTAAGGGTTGCATTTTGTGACTAGTGTGTGGATGAAATGTTACCAATGTAATCCCATTATATTTTGCTTGCTGGCTTGTTGGTATTGAGATATGACTTTCATGGTTGTCAAGTAAAAGAATAGAATGGTTTTCCTTGAATGAGTGTGCTTTACAAAATGTTTCATAAATCCTAGAAACAAGTCTTCATTTGACCATTGGGGCCCCTTGTAACATAAAGTCCTTAAACTTCTTACAAGGGAAAATCAACATTGGCGGCATATAGCCGCCTCCAGCATTTATTGCTCAAATCATTGTTATACTATATCTTTGTTCACCACTAGTCATTCCGCCAACCTGCTTTTGACCTTTTTTTGCTAAGATTTTGGGAGGATTATGGACAGTGCTAACACTGGTTTTGTCAACATTCCATATATTAAATGCTGTTATACCTTGATTTTGTTCAAGCCTTAGAGCTACTTCATAGTTCTGAAAAGTAAGTGCTAGATTTTCCCTATTAAAAGCAGTTGAGTGCACAAGACTTGTTGCCTCAGGCTTTCTAAGTGATAATTCTTTAGAGTATTTTTCCCGGAAGATTTCCAGCCACTCTTTTCCAGCCATCTGGTTTTTATCCCAAGATGCATCATACTTTTTTTGATTTGCTTTCCTAAATTGGTAAGCCAATTTTCGAACATCTTTCAAAGTCAGTCCATAATGAAGATCAGCAGCTTTCAAAATGTAATCAACTAGAAGTTTATCTTCTTCTACTGTAAAGACTTGCTTAAGGTTGTTGTCTTTCTTGTAACAAAATTTTTCTAAACCTGATTAAAGGAATTTGTTTCTGTGTCTTCTTAAGGTTGTTTCAGGAATTTCAAAGTCCATAGAAGCTCTGTATATAGACAGTATATTGTTCACTATAAGTTTTACAGCTCTTTCTATGTCTTCTTTTTGTATAGGTTTTCTAAAAATCCATTTTTACTTCTAGGCATTTTATTAATTTTGTATATTTTGGTTTTTCTGAAAATAAATGAAAAACATTAAAAGCAATCAAATATCAGTACATTTAATTTTTCATAAAATGGAAGGACATCATAGTTTTTAAAGCATAATTGAAAATGCTTTTATCAGTATTTAATTATTTTTAATTTCTAAGCTATTTATTAATAAGCTTATTACAAAAATAGTTATAATGTAACAAAGAAATACACAAATCATATTACACATATTATACTAAAGAAATTCTTAATTAACAAAAAAAAAAAAAAAAATAATAATAATAATAATAATAATAATAATAATAATAATAATAATAATAATAATAATAATAATAATAATAATAATAATAATAATAATAATAATAATAATGATAATAATAAACTATAGCGACATTAAAGAAATACTTTCATGACAAGCTTACTCAAAATAGTATTTACAAAATCATGCAAGTGTGTACTTTGGTGGTACCACCAAGGTATGACCAAGGTCCACACTTGCATGATTAGCTACCTCTGAGGTACACCGCTACCATAGTTTTTACAAAATTGCTACCATATATTTATAGGTTAGAAGTTAAGCAGTTTCAAACATGCATAAATGTAGCTAAAAACATGCTTTACAAACTCTGATAATCAGTTTAAGATAAAGTTTATAGCTACAGTTGTAGAAAAAAAAAAATACGCTCTAAAAAAATTACTTTTTGGTGCTGAAAACAAACTTTTATTTTTATTGCAACAATAAATGTGTTAAGCAGTGGTAAACTAACTTATTATGAGCCTTTAATGGCCAATACATGCAACTAAAATTTCAGTTTGAATTCATCTTACAAGATGTGCCTCCAAGGTACACACACCTCCAAGGTACACCACTCTCTCCTATATATATATATATATATATATATATATATATATATATATATATATATATATATATATATATATATATATATATATATATATATATATATATATATATATATATATATATATATATATACACACTCATATTTTTTAGTTTTATTTATTTATTTAGGGTTAAGCGCTGTTTATTACTTTCCTGGTTATTATGGATTTAAAGAAAAACCTAAGTACCACAATTTCCCAATTGTGTCTAGTAATGACACTATTGAAGCCTGCCAGCATGCAATTGATATGAGCATACAACATATTCAAAATGATGATAGTTTGAATTTTGTGTTAATTTGGATAGATAAACCCGACTTATCAGGCCATAAATATGGAAAAAGCTCCTTACAAGTAATTTTTTTTTTGTATTTTTTTATAATAAGTTTTAGGAGAGGGTAGCAGATCTTATATATGCATACTTTTTGCATTTTTAGTATAAAGATGCTATAGAAAGTTTGGATAGAGATGTCATTGGCTATTTGATAGAAAAACTAAAGGTTGTACCTGATATGAACCTTATTTTAACTTCAGATCATGGTTTTATTGATGTTGACTACAAAAGTAAACTACATGTCAAATATCTGGATGATTATTTACAATTAGGTTCTTATCAATCAAATGGGGCTGGCGGGTCTTGCTTTTTAAGACCTATAAATGGATTTACAATAGATGATTTGGTGAATAATCTAACATCTTTGAGAAAAAATAACTTCCGAATATATAGGTAATAGCGATCTTTTTAATTAAGTTAAGTTTCAGAGCCTGTGGTATTCAATTAATTTTGTAGTTAAAAAATTTATTAACATAATTTCATTTTCTCTAGTTTTCTTTAATATATTTAACTAATTTTTAGATTATTTTCATTTTTTGCAATTTTTTTGTTGAAATTTTAACAGGTTTGAAATTTATTCTGTCAATTTTCTTGTAACAGTTTGTTTATATCAAATTTTTAATCTGGTTTTTCTAGGAGGGATCAACCTCTTCAAGATATTCCCAAATATCTTCATTATAGGCAAAACAAAAACATTCCTTCTATAGTAATATTAGCTGACAGAGGTTGGGCTCTTGAAGAAAGAGATAACCCACCAGGCTGTTGTATTGGAAGACATGGTTATGATATTGCCTACAAAGAGATGAGCACTATATTTTATGCTCGTGGTCCTGCATTTAGAAAGGGAGTAGCTTTAAAAGTATTTGAAAGTGTCAATGTCGTACCCTTACTTGCTCATTTACTTGGAATTATACCTGAGCCTAATAATGGATCTCGCTCAGTATTTAAAGATGTACTTGAATCTTATGAAACTGCGAATCAAAAAATGCAATACACACACATTCTAATTATTGTTAGTGCATTTATCTTGACAATTTACTTTTATAGGCAAAATGCAGATTATTAATTTTGGGTTTAATTTAATTTATTGTTATTATATAAGAAATGAAGTTGTTATCTGTGTTTAACAAATAAATATGTATAATGTAAGGCATTTAAGTTAGTAAAACTTTATTTAACTTCAAAAATTATAGAATGTGAAAATTATTAATAATGAGCAATAGTATTTTAATTTTTAATACTAATTTGTACTATTTATATTAAAATGCATAGTAAGTTCCCACTCAATACTTGTCAAAGTATCAATCATTTCACCCTCTTAGTCTGCCCTAAGGCCAAAGTACTCATTTCAAAGTTGTCTTTTAAAGTTACAAGGCTTAACAAGTTCTGAGGAATTGAGCTTCTCTGGCTTTTCTTAACTTTATACTATGTTTATAATCACATTACACTTATCACCAAACTTATAAAAAACAGCGATGCAGCCTACTCAATATAATACTTCCACTGTGACCACCCTTGGCTGATGCAACCATACAATGTTATCATAGAAACACGGAAAAATAGAAAGTTATATATTGAGTACTAGTTATGTATATTATTATTAAATTTATATATATATATATATATATATATATATATATATATATATATATATGTATGTATATATATATATATGTATGTATATATATATATAGGGGAGAGTTGCCGAAATTGGAACAGCTCCTTAATTGGAACACTTAGCTTTATTTAGAAACTGGAACTTATTCTACTTTCATGAATATTTTTTCTTGTAAAGAAAATAATTTTCTTTATTTTTTGAAACTTCTAGTATTTAAACTTAAAAACTGCATGTATGTGAATAAAATTACTTTTTTTTAAAGAAAAAAATTTTTGCGATCTAATTTTATCGTTGCATTTAAACGATTACAGAAGCTTAACGATATTGAGTTTGATGATAATTTTTTTAAAATTTTAAATTTTAAGGGTTTCAAGTCTATGTGATATTAAGAGCTTATATCGTAAGTTGTTACTTGTATGTAAATATTTTGCTACAACACCATGGTCCTATGTTGCCCAGAATGGAACTTCAAAAGTTGCCGTAATTGAAACGATGTCATCTCATAACACGCTACTTGACGTCCGAATTATCAGAAAATTTCATTAGTCCGACTGTATAATATTTTTTAAAGCGAATTTCTTTTATAGACATAGTATTATTGTTAAACATTTGTTGCTTTTTTGGAATTGGTATTTAGTCTTGCTTTAAAGTATGAAATGATTTTTCTTTTATCTTTTAGTAAAAAATAAAATGTAAAAGTTTTACAAAAGTTATACATTTCTATTTAACGGATAAACTTGTAAGACAACATAAAGTATATACCCAGCATAAGTTTTTTACTGTATATAGAAGTTAATATATAAAGTTGCAAACTTTATATAGTTTATATAGATTTTGATTTATATAGTTAATGATTAACTAAACAAAAATGATGAAAAATAATGATTATATAATGAGTATATAATTAACTTAATCATATATGAATAACAAATAAATATATCAAAAAATAAGCCTGTGATAAGATTATAAAACTCTCCTTATGTATCTTCATAGTAATTTGCTTTTATTTTAGATGCAACAACCACGAAATTATGGAAAATGGAAAGTAGAAAACTTGAAAAAGGCTGTTGAAGCAATAAAACAAGGAGAAATCAGCTTAAATGAAGTCGCTTATGAATTTTGTATTCCAAAAGCAACTTTGTCAAGGCATATAAATGAAAAAAACAAAGTTGCTGTTGCAAATGTGAAATTTCATGGTCGACTTACCACCTTACCTAATGAAATTGAAACAGAACTAGCTGATCACTGTTTATTATTAGAATCGATGTACTTTGGATTAAGGATTGATGATCTTCGTCGTCTAGCATTTGATATTGCGGAAGCTAACAACATCACACATAATTTTAACAAACAAACACGAATGGCAGGAAAAAAGTGGTATTATGCATTTATGCAAAGGCACCCACAACTGTCGCTTCGTGGGCCTGAATCAACATCAATTGCACGTGCACAAGGTTTTAATAAAGAGCGAGTGCAATCTTTCTTTAATTTACTTTCAAAGTTATACATGGAAGAAAAGTTAACTCCAGACAGACTTTATAATATGGATGAAACTAGTTTATCAACAGTACAAGATGGTCAGATAAAAATTATTAGTGCAAGGGGCAAAAAACGAGTTGGAATTATGACTAGTAGTGAACGAGGAAATTCAGTAACAGCTGTAGTTTGTGTATCTGCAGCAGGATTTTATGTTACACCAATGTTAATATATAAACACAAAAGAATGAAGCCAGAAATAACAAATGGTGCACCTCCAGGAACTGTATTTAGTACTCAAGAGAAAGGATGGATGTCAAATGAAGGTTTTTTAGATTGGCTCAATCATTTCATTAAAGTTGTTAAACCTTCAAAACAATCAAAAGTTTTGTTGATACTTGATGGTCATGTTACACATTCAAAAAATTTGGCAGCGATATATCTAGCACGAAATGCTGGAGTGCGTATGGTATCACTACCTCCCCATACTACACACAGACTGCAACCATTAGACGTTGCGTTCTTTGGACCACTTGGTACATACTATGATGAAGCTATGCGAAAATGGATGCGGTCACATATATCACAACCAGTAACAACTTGGCAAGTTGCAGAATTATTTGGTGACGCATATAGTCAGGCAGCATCATTGAGAATTGCTATGAAAGGATTTCAGGCTAGTGGGTTGTGGCCTTTGGACATAAATGTATTCACTGATTCTGATTTTACAGCCTCTTCATTTACTGATGTTGGTCCTTCAAACAATCTTCAGTCATCTGAAAGTATAGATGGGATGACAAAACTATCTACAGATAAATCAAGTGAAAAAAAATTAAAATGTCATGTTTCAGTTTCAACTTTGTCTCTTTTGCCAGTGGTTTCACTTGAAGTAAAAAACAAAAAAAGAAGATTACGAACAACTCAGGCGGCTGATCTTACAAGCTCCCCATATAGACGTACTCTAGAAGTTACACCAAGAAATCAAAAGCACACACTAAATCAAATAGCTTCCAAACAAATTAAAAAATCTACAAAAAAAAAGCTCACTAAATCCAATAACTGCCAAACTATTGCAAAAACCACAGGAAGCAAAGTAGCACTTGACTCAATCACCATGGACCAAATGAAATTGAGCACATCAAATAAAATCACCATCGCCACCACAGCACACCACATATCACCACTACCATCCCAAGTGCAGAAGCTGCAAGAAAAAAAGACTTATGAATTGCGAAAAAAGGATTAAATATTTGTTGTAATTTTTATTTGTTATTATATCTTTTAAATATCTTTTATTAAAAAGCTAATCAATTAATTTTTCCTTTGAGCCATAAGTTTTATAGCTGTAATTTATTCAAATATTAGAACTGTTCTAATTAAAGAATATATGTGTTCCATTCAAGGAGACCAGTTGCCTTTATTGGAACAAAATGGTGCCTTGAAAAATCAAAGTTTATATCCAATAAGGGTGCGATCAATTGAGTCGAATCATTAATAAAAGCATAGTAGGGTTGTATATCTATATTATTTAATTCATAAATGTTTTCATAGTTAAGACATCTTTGGTTAATAAATATTTTTTCCTAAAGTGTTCCAATTAAGGCAACTCTCCCCTATATATATATATATATATATATATATATATATATATATATATATATATATATATATATATATATATATATATATATATATATCATACATGGTATGGCATAATATGTATTATATGTATTATATATATATATATATATATATATATAATATGTATTATAATATGTATTATATGTATTATATATATATATATATATATATATATATATATATATATATATATATATATATATATATATATCATACATGGTATGGCATAATATGTATTATATGTATTGTTTATGTTTTTAGGATGTTGCGCAAATGAGTTGCACAAACAGCAAGCAAGAATGCATTGTTATATTGATCGAAACTATCAACTGTTACTAGAACATGATGGTATAAGCCCTTCTACTTTAGCTCTTGCACCCAGGGTTCTTTTGAGCAACAATGGAAAGGTATGTGTAATTATTGAAAGGAGAAAAAAAATCATAATTTTTTTAAAAAAGTTATGAATACAAGTACTGATCTGTATGTATTTTTATTAAAAGACAACAGGAAGAATGTGTGTATGTTGTGTCTCAAAATATCAACAAGACAGCTAACAGCTTTTCAAGCAGAACGAATTTGTCATTTGTGTCACACAAAAACACCTTGATGAGTGTGATTCGCACATTCCTTAGGGATTTGCTAGTCCTGCAGAACTGCAACATGCATAAAAGAGGATAGAAAAGATGTGACCGGGAACATGTAAGATAGGAAAAGTTTGATTAAAAGTTTTTTAAAAATCTATAAAAAGGAGTAATAACTTTTAATAGTAATAATTTTACTGTGTACTAGTTATTTACTGAAATTATTTATGATTTATACGTGCGACATAGGAAATTTAATTTTTCTTTTATAGATTATATATATATTTATTTCTTATATAAAAAATATTTCGTCTTTATAGAAAAATATAAAATATTTTTGAATGTCTTGCAAATTTTAATTCGGAAAATAAATCGACTGGATGTGAACTGGAAGATAAGATTTTGGAAGACTATAGCGATAATACAGAACATGATCCATTCAGAGAAAAAGTATGTTAATCGCAATGGAAGAGTTTGGATAACAGCAGTAGAGGAATAGTGTGGTAAATGCGGAAGGGAAAACAATGTGAGAGAGCGAATGAAACCAACAGTAAATCCGGCTGTAAGCGATTCTGTTAATTTTTTTTTTTTTGCTTTAGAAATAAAAGAGCAGATACTTTGTGAAAGAAATCGAGAGGCCAAAGTGTCATGCGAGCAGGAGAAGTTTCTAAAAATATTGCATAATGCTGATAGGTTTTCAATAACGTACTGCCTTTTATTTTGTTACATATCGTTGTCTTAACTTGCGAAAGACGTAACTCCAAAATTTTCGAAAATTTTTTTTTTTTTGCACCATCTAGTGCATAATTTGTGTATGCGTCTATCGGCGAAAGCACTAACTCCAATTATTTAATACTAAATTTCTAGCCAAAATCGAATTTTACGATATTTTTTTGATATTTTATTGATATCTTTGATTAAATCAGTATTTTTTTTCTCCTGTAAAATTTGTTCAAATGGAGTTACGTCTTTTGCAAGTTAGCCCGAAAATATGTACTTGCAACTACAAATGTATTTTATTCTTGATATGTTTAAATGAACTTTACAAAAAATATACCTATTTTTTTCGATTCCCTTAGGTATATACATTACAGGACATGAACTGTTGGTTATTTTGAAATACGGTTTCTGATGAGTACCTGAAGACAACGAAACGTGTTTCTCAGAGATCTATGGAGTGAACTCAGAGATCTATGGAGTGGCGAACTCGAATTTTCTGTCTAAAAGCCACAATGTCTCGAGAACGATTTGAGATGATCACAAAGTTCATGAGATCTGACAATAAGAAAACACGTACTGAAAGACGTCAACACGATGACCAGTATCGCATCAATGTGCGGGCGTTAAAAACCTGACAAGTATCGCATCAATGTGCGGGCGTTAAAAACCTGACAAGTATCGCATCAATGTGTGGGCGTTAAGTCTCACTATTTTTACAATGCTGAGATCTATTTGGGAGAAAGATTGGTGGGGGTACGAGAAGAAAGACAAGGAAAACGAGTAGTGCTGAATCTTGCTAGCTGAATCACTTCATGCTAGCAAGAAAAACGTCACAACTGACCGATTCTTTACATCTGTTCCATTAACCAATGAACTTCAAGCATGGAAATTCACTCTGCTTGAAGCTCTAAACCGTAACAAACCCGTTAATTCTATCACAGTGCATTCTGAAAAAATGCAGCTAATAAGCTATATTCCTAAGATTAACAAGGCTGTTATCATGTTGTATATTCTCCACATCTCTACAGAAATGCCAGAAGAACTGTGTTAAAAGCCAATTGCAATCCTCAAATACAATAATACTAAGTTTGGTGTAAATACGGTTGACCAGCTAGCTCATGCATACACTGCACGATGAAAGCTGAAACTCGAATATAGTAACAAGGTACTTTTTTTTTCCATTTAATTTTTGAAATTTTTATTTTGTAATATATTTGTATCGTTCAACTTTTTGACAGAGGCTGCGTTGGCTAATTTTTTTTGGCCATCTTCTTGATCTTGCTGTCATGAATGCCAGCATTTCGTTCCTCTTCAATAAGCCGCAGTGGGAAGGTAATCATGGTAGATCAAAAAGAAGAAAGTTTTTACTGAAAATGAATTTGGAAATGATGGAAACTGTAATCGAACACCGAATTATTGAGCATCTGAGAGGGGCTTTTTAACCAGGCCAAGACGTGCTACTGATTTGATGTCTGTAGAATAACATCTTTGTCCCCGAGATGCTTTACCCAGAACCAGAAAGATAAGTCATCTTTATCATAACTGTGACCGATGTGTCTTTACAAGATGCACCAAATGCAGCAAGCACACTTGTGGTGAGCATTCATCGATTGTTTGTCATACTTGTATCTAATGATTTTGAGTTATCACTGGCCTGAAATATCGCTTTCTGTTTGCTTTTTTATCTAAGAAAACATAATGTGTAATTTTTGTTTCTCTTAACTAAAGAGTTATACTACTAATGAATTCTAAACAAATTGTAATAAATTTGTACCTTTAAAACACAGTTGGTCTCAAGCTGCAACATTTAAGGGCGGTGTTGAAAGTTTGTAAAGTGAGCGCGGAAATTAAGGCTTCATATTAATCATAAAAACACATAAAGATATAAAATACTGAACATTGAGAGAAAAAAGATCTTTTAATACTCTATGAATAATCATACCCTTTGGCTTTTATTAAGTTGAATTTTTACTCCACCGTTAATAAATAACGAAATAAGTGCGAATTTATTAACTGAATTTGTGTTAGTGCGAACATGACGTAATGATTAAACAAATTGAAAAGTAGAAAAAAATTAAAATTTACTTACAAAAAGAGTAAATTTTGGCTGATTTTTGGCCATTATTTTCAAACCAAAGTTAATTTTGTTTTATTACGACAGAAAATTGTACTCGAAAAAATCAAACTAATTTAGCAGGGTTTCAACGAAACGAATATGTACAAAAAGTAAACAAACGAATGTCGCGTGACTTCGTTCAGGTTTTGAGCCCAATGAGTTTTCGTTCAGCTTCAATGACTTCAATTTCAAGTTCTATAAGCTTTTTTTTAAAGTGAACTTGTATGTGGCTGTGCTAGTACTATTACACCCTTCCCTTATATTCTCCTAGAATCCTACTCTATCCCTCAGATTTCGAAAAATCACAATCAATGAGATGCTACCTATGCTCAGGTTCAAAGACATGAATTTAAATTGAAACGAAATGAAAACTAGTTTGGTATATGCTTTTAACCTCTGCCCTTCTGAGTTCTAATTTCTAAATGATGAAAAGTTGAAGCATACACTACAGTAATATTACAGAAATACAGAATATACAAAAGATATTCTACGACCGTTCATTTATTTAATGATTTAATTGCAGATTTCTAAACATCTAATTCTTTAAACATGTGAAATAAATTATTTGCATATTATCGATTATCTAATCTAAAATCATCTTAGATGGCTTCCCTAGTAAAGAAAATTTAGTTGTCCGTTTCCAGTCTTCCATTCTCATTTTTTTGTGCTAGGTCATGGCCCTGAGGAACCTAAATGATGTCTGTCTCGCCTTACCAGTTCGACAATCTTGGCTATTGGTCTTTTTTTCATTTTTGGTGAGGCGGTATTATCATCATCATCATCATCATCATCATCATCATCATCATCATCATCATCATCATCATCATCATCATTTTTATCACTGTAACGCACCTATTGCTCTTCAATGAAGCGTTACTTACAAACTGATACTTTTTCTTTTTCTGTGACATAAAAAGACATCGTTTTATCATCATAAAAAGACATCGTTTTATTAGTGTGGTTTTATATAAATCTTAGACTATCCTAGCTGTTTGTTGGATACTGTTTGTTTATCTGACAAATAAAGATGTAACAATACATAAATATATAATAATACTGACATACAGATGTGATGAGAAAAATTGTCTTCTCAGATACATAAATCATTTCATTGAGGAAAAATTCTAAATCAAAGAAAGAACCGCACCTACTTTAACAATACTTGAAGCTTTTTCTATAACTTTAAAAATATCTTTAATATACACTTGATCTCATTTTAAATGAAAAGGTCTGTAAAAAGTTTAAAACATGTCTACTATGTCCGAAATCATTCTTTTTTGTCTCCTTTTCATATTTATTATGCAAAACAATTGTAAAAAAGCTTTGTATTTTCTTTCATGTTCTTTAAAACGAAGCAGAGTGTTATATTAAAAGGTGGTTTATAATTTATCTGTTCAATATTTTCTTACATAGCTATTTTCTTTTTTTCAATTTTTGAAAACTATAAGTTTTTAGAAGATATAAATAACTTAATAACTTAAATTAAGGTAATGGTTTTAAAAGATATTTAGATTAACAAACATAACTAAAGGCTACGCACCTGTAACATAAAAACCTTGACTTTAGCTATGAAAACCGCTTTTTCATTCAGTTCAATTTGATGATGCAACTTCACAGGCGTTACTATACATTTGTATAGAGTTTTTAAAGAAGAAAAAATGTTTTTTTGAAAGATAATTTGAACGATATTTTTAGATTTTATATCATTACTACTCCTACTACTTTTTTTTTTTTTTTTTTTTTATCATTACGTTCTGATAAACTTTCATTCACATCCTGTATAGGTATGGAGCTTTCTTTTTTGTTGCAATAGTCCACCACCATTTTTTTGCGTAGGTATATATAACTACTATAAAAGGAGAGTTCTGGGACAAAACCATTTTTCATCTCCGTTTTGAATTTTTTGTATAATCGCGGGGTTGAAAATTTTCTGAGCCAAAAATGATTTTTTGTATAATCGCGGGTTGAAAAATTTTTTCTGTAATGAAAATTTCTGACGAGGGTGAGGGGTAGCGAAGATGACGATGACGATGACGGGAAAACGTTTTTTCATGACGTGTAAACACGCGTCATGAAAAAAACTTTAATTTTTGTAAAGGTGTTTAAATCTTGCGCGAAAAATTTCTTTTTTTCTTTGTTCTTGTTTTTGTTCTTGTTCTTGTTCGAGAATTGATTTGTACCTTTCAATTTCGCGCCATCCTACTCCTTTGTTCCTTAAATATTCAATGGGGTCAAGTGTTTTTATGCCTTTAATTTTTCCGTCCTCATTTCGCAAGATCCTAGTTTTTCCGTTCATTTTATTATGCCAAGAAAATTTTTTTTAAAAAAGGATTTTTGAGAATGGGGAGTTTTGTCCGAGAAGCAATCAAGATAGGATGGGTACATATTTTCCGTCTCTTTTGAAGTATAATCCATCTTTGAGTGAGCTTCCTGTGACCCAAGGTGTTAAAAACAGTCCGTCTCCTTTGTATGTGGCATTTTTCATCCCTTTTCCATTGCTTTTGAGGTAAGCAATACCATTTCCAACAATTTTTTCGATCAAAGTGGGTGCAAGAGCTCCCAATAAAGGTAAAAGAAAAGGAAGAAATCCTCCTTCTGATCTTATTCCATTTCCTAAAATTTTGTCGATCATATTGGATCCAAGAGAAGAGGCAACCCCGCCCAAAGCGGCCTTACCAAAAACTGGGACGGCTTTAGCTGCAACCCTTCCCAATAAAGGTAAAAGAGCACCAAGAAATCCTCTTTCTACTTTTGCGTTGTGTTCCAAATGAGTTTTGCTCATTTTGACTCCAACTCCTCGCTTTAGCTGCAACCCTTCCCAATAAAGGTAAAAGAGCACCAAGAAATCCTCCTTCTACTTTTGCGTTGTGTTCCAAATGAGTTTTGCTCATGGTGACTCCAACTCCTCGATTGAGAGCGTCCACAATTTTTCGATGTTGGCTTTCTGTTAAAAGTAAAACGTCGTTTCCGTGTAGATTATCTTTTGAAATACGGATGCTCGCGGGTTTTCCTTCAATGATTGATTTTTTTATTTTATCGATCTGTCCCGAGACACATTTAATTTGACACGAATGTAATTGCTCATTTTTAAAATGCCGGAAAAAATATTTATTTCACTTCTCGAATGTGATAATGGATCGTGATGTCCTCGCCGCGAAAGTTGATTAGATTACCGTTTTGATCGACAACGCGTGTGACCATCGTGGAAATTTCTGGTACTTTGACAGGGAGGTAAACCAAATGGGTAGGTCTTTCGATGATTTTAAAGCCAGGACCCACAGAGGGGTTAAAGGAGTAGATGCAATTTAATTGCGAGCTGTTGATGTATGCCGACCCGATAACGTTGTTGACGATTCTGATCGTGTTGACGTTCGTAATTCTGACAATGTCGTCGGACTCGTATTCGGAATTGGAGTCTAATTGTCTTTTTGTGAAGCCCAAGACCGAGGAGATGCTGTTTTCCACGTTCAAATCCATCAAATAGTTCAATCCAAGTTTGATTGTTGATTTTAAAGTGTTTGAATTGGATCCAATCTTGATGTTTTCTGGTGAGTAGCTGATTTTATTTGCGGTAACGTAGCTTGCGCTTTGAGACGCATAATTTTTGATTGTGTTTGAGACGGTTTTTTGCAAATAATTGTTGATGTCGATAATGTCGTAGCTTCCTTCTGGAATGACGACGTTTTCCCAATTGGCACCGTTGGTCATGCTGTACCGGAAAGAATTGTTTTTGCTGGTGATGTTTGGAAAGCTATTGTACGTCTCAAGACCGAGAAAAGCCATCTCATATTTTTTTCCTTTTTCAAAAACATTTTTGTCCAAATATTCTGTTATTATTATGTTTGATGTTCCATCCACATCGATGATTATGCCTGACATTTTTTTAATGGGTGAAAAAATTTTTTAAATGGCTTCTTCTGGAAAATAAAAATTGTTAAATCCGCTTCGATATTTTCCATCGTATTTTTTTGACGACAAATCGATAACGGCAAATCCGTGAGGTTCAGACCAGCAATGTCTGCAAAATTTTTTGAACTCTTCTTTTTTCATGTCGCTCGAAACGTGGTCTCGATAGATGTGGTCAATATTTTTTGAGTCTTGAGGAAACAGGCAAATAAAATTGGTGTTTTCTCGGATGGTTTGTCGGGGTAGCATGAAATAATTTTGAGCGAGGTAAAAGCAGTCCACGTTGGAGTGCCTTCCTCGAATGTAATATTTTTCACACTTGTTTTGTTTGGTCAATTGCAAATCGTCAAAGATCATTAAATTGTTTTTTGTTGAATCGAGATCTTCAGGTTCAGGCACATCGTCAGCCGTTTCAAAAAATTGGCACTCCATGTCCTCGGTTTCGGAATAATTTTTTGAAAGGTCGTTGATGACGCATTCAGGGTTTAGGTTTAATCTTTCCATTTCGTTTTGTACCTTGAACAAGTCGAGGATAATCTTTTTTGGCAAATTTTTCTCGAACGAGCTTTTCAGTATTTTGTACTCGGGTTGGAAAAGAGATTTGCCAAAGACCTGTAAGTGGTTATAATCCAACCATCCAGGCTTGAGCAGTAAATTGAGAAGGAAGGTTGTTTTTCCGCAACCGGACTTTCCAACGATGATCCCACGAATGCTTCTTGGTAAAAGCTCGATGTTGTTCCTTTTGTTTTTTCCAATACTCCATGACAAATCGGTTACGTCCATTTTTTTAATATAAAAATAATTATTTAAAATAAAAAATATGTACTGCGTCAAATGTAAAAGGAAAACAGAAACGATCCATTTGAGAAACGAAATCTCAAAAAACAACAGAAACATGATCAAAGGGACTTGCGACTCTTGTGGAACGACCAAATGCACGTTTGCTTCTTCGAATGCGCTAGAGGGATCACCTTTGGCGACAAAAGGGGTGACTTGGTCGAATCGATCAACAATTTTTCAAAAAAAATAAAGCTTCCGTGGGCAAAATTTCCAGGAGAAATGCATATTCCAGGAATGAATTTTGCAGGACCTGGTACAAACCTGGACAAAAGGCTCATATCCACCAACATGTACCAAGAGTGGAGCAAACCGGTGGACCGAGTGGACAATGCAGCGTACCACCACGATTTAGCCTATAAATATTTAAACGACGTTCAAAGCAGAAATTTGGCAGATCAAATGATGCTTGAAGAAATGAACTCCATTCCAAACCCCACTCAAAAAGAAATAAACGAAAGAAAGCTTATCGCGCCCATCATCAAAGCCAAAGCCAAATTCGGATTGGGTGTCTCTGCAAAAAAAAAAAAATTTTTTTTCAAGTTTAAAATGGACGGATCAGCTTGCAGAAGAGCTTCACAAACCGGTCATTCGCCATTTTAAAAAAAGAAAAGTGTTTGTGAACGACATCGATGAAATATGGGCTGTCGATTTGGTTGACATGCAATCGTTTTCTAAATTCAACAAGGGCGTAAAATATTTGCTAATGGTGATCGACGTGTTTTCAAAGTATGGGTGGATCGTTCCGTTGAAAAGCAAAATGGGACTTGAAGTGGCTGAAGCGTTGAAAAAAATTTTTGGTGAAAGAAAATGTGTAAAAATGTGGGTGGACAAAGGAAAAGAGTTTTACAACAAGCACGTGAAAGCGCTGGGTGTTCAATTATATTCCACTGAAAACGAGGAAAAAAGCTGTGTCGTAGAGCGATGGAACAGAACGATGAAAGAAAAAATGTTTAAATATTTTTCAGCCAACAGCACCAATAAATACATTGACGTTTTGGACGAAATGGTAAAAAATTACAACAGCACAAAGCACTCGTCTATAAAAATGACTCCAATTGAAGCCAGCGAGGAAAAAAATAAAAATATGGTCTGGATGAACCTGAATGGAAAGATGCAAAAAGAAAGACCAGAACCAAAATTTTTAATGGGTGACAAAGTGAGGATCACAAAAAAGAAGACCAATTTTGAAAAAGGGTACACGCCGAGATGGACCGAGGAGGCTTTTACCGTATCAAAAGTTCAGCGAACGGATCCACCCACGTACAAGGTTACCGACGTCAACGGTGAAGACATTCAAGGCACTTTTTACGAGCAGGAGATGCAAAAGACGGATCAGAGCATATTCAGAATTGAAAAAATAATTCGCAGAACAAAAAGCAAATCACTGGTCAAATGGAAAGGATATCCAGACTCGTTCAACTCATGGGTGGACAATAAAGAATTGATCCGTTTGAAAAAATGATAAAAAAAAATTTTCTTTTCTTTTTAAAAAGATGAATTTTGTTACGATTGAAAATTTTGACGACAGCAAGCTATCGGTTGGAGAGATTTATTCCGCAACCAAACCAATTCAGTACCAAAAGATTCCGCTTTTTTATGAGTACCCATCTGGAAAAGGTCCTTTTATTCTAAGAACCCCCGTTTTGTTTTCTCTGGGTGTGTTTGAGAACTGCAGTTTTGGAACAAACGAGCTGGAGGGATATTCCATGTCCTGTTTCAACGAAAAAAATGGAATGAGCGAAAAAGAAAAAAAGTTTATCGAGACGACTGAAAAAATATCAAAATTTCTTCGCGAAAAAGTCAAGGAAATGATTCCCACTTTGAAAAAAGGAGGAAGAACGAAAAAAATAACGACAGAGGATCTGTCCATTTTTAAAAACAAATCCGATAATCCACATGCAGCGCCCATTTTTTTCGGAAAATTGTTTACAAAGAAAAACGAAAAAAACATTGAGGTTTCTTCTTTGTTTTTCAAAAAGGAGAACAAAAAGATGGTAAAAGCAGATCCTTTGGGATATGTCAGACAAAAGTGTTACGGAGTTGCCTCTTTGAAAATTGAAGGTGTTTTTGTCGGAGCGCAGATCGAGTCCATTCAGGTTAGGATTCCCAAAGCGGTCATTGCAAAAAACGAGCCTTCAGTTCAAAGCATCATGGGTGACGATTTGGATTTGGGGGAAATGTAAAAAACACTAAGAAAAAATTAAAAAAATAAAATGAGTTAAAAAAATTTTCTTTTCTATTTAAAAATGCATACCCTTAACAAGTTGTTGCAAAAAAGAGTCGATGTCAACGCGCGAACTATAGACAATCAAACACCTCTGCACTTGGCATCGCAAAACGGTCATTTTGAAATTGTCCAATGCCTTTTGCAAAACGGAGCCGATGTCAACGCGCGAGATAAAGACAACCGGACGCCGTTGTACTTAGCATCTCAAAACGGCCACGACAAAGTGGTTGAATTGCTTTTGCAAAACGGAGCCAGCGCGTGAAAACACGAAGAAAAAAAATGAAAATAAAATGAGTTAAAACATTTTCTTTTCATATAAAAAAATGCATGCCCCTCACAAGTTTTTTAAAAACGTTTCCTCAGCAGAAAAACACGTCGATTCGAGTTTGGAGATCTCGAAAATGTATTTGGGACACATGGATGAGAGAATCAAAGAGTTGGAGCGATTCAAAGAGTCGGATCGAACCAAAAATTTAGAAAATTTGGTGGAAAGAATCAAAGAGTTGGAAAATTTGGTGGAGACAATCAAAAACCTGCAAAAAAAGACATCGCAAAATATTATTGTGGCAAAAAAAGATTTGGATCATCCAAATTGTTATAACATAAACGGTCATCATGAGATTTTTGCTCAGAAAGACATTAAATTTGCTGCTCTTTCTAATACAACAATATCGTTGTCCGTTGGATTGAGTTTTGACAAAAGAATCGCAGTCGTCACTTTGTTGCATTCGATCAGCGAAAAACTAAACTTTTACAAAAACGATGACATTTTTTCTGAGCCTGTGGGCGACATCGTTTTGGATATAACCAACAACAGTGATAATGACGTCATAGTCAAAAAAGGCGAAATGCTTTGCAAAATAAATCACATCGATTCGAATTAAAAAAATCTGTCTTTGTTAAAAAGATGGAGATAATAAAAAAAAACTGAAAAAATTTATCCAGTTCTTCCAATGGCATCAACCGATTTAGTTCTTTTAACAGCACTAACCGATCCAGTTCTTCCAACGGTATCAACCGATCCGGCTATTCCATCAGCACCACCCGATGGAGACACCGTTTTCCGGCTTCAAAAAATAAGCGAGATCCAAAAAGAAATGGAGGATGAAAAAGTGAAAAGAATGGCTTTGAGCAAAAAGTACCATCGAGTGGCAAAAATTATTCGTTTCGTAGACGATGGGTTGCAAACGGTGTGCATTTGTTTGGGGATTACAGGTATTGCACTTTTGTCAACCGTCGTTGCCACCCCAGTTTCTATTGCGTGCGAGGGGATTGCGGTTGGAATGGGTGCTTTGTCCATTTTTGGAAACCATCAAAACAAAAAAATGATGATAAAGGCTGAAAAGCACGAAAAAATAAAGGTTCTTTCCGAGTCAAAATTGAACACGATTAGCGATCACATTTCAAAATCGCTCATGGACGGGTTTGTGAGCAATTCCGAATACGAACTAATCTTCAGCGAGCTTCAAAAATTTAAAACCATGACAGAAGAAATACGAACAAAAGCAAAAAGCAGCATTGACGAATTGACTAAAGAGTCACTGATCCAAAAAGGAAGAGAAGAAGCCATTCAAGCATTTAACAACCTTTACAAAAAAGGCTTATAAACAAAAGACACAAACGAGTTTTCGTTTTTGTTTAAGTTTTTTTCTCCGTATTTTAAAAAATGGAGTTCTTTAAAATACATGACCCAAAAAAGAGAGAGGAGATCGTAAAAAATTATATGACCAACAGGGAGAAGCTTTACAATGAGAGCCTCAACGCAAACGTTTCAGATGCAAATTATCAGACTGATTTGAACAAGTTTTTTAAGCCGTTGATCGAGAGCAACGAAAAAGTGAAAAACGAGATAAAAGAGGTATCTATAATCGCATACAAAGAGGTTTGAAACAATCCATTGGCTTTGACATACCCAGAAAGCGAGACGTCTTTTGAAAGTTTAAAAAGTGCTGAAAAAACGTTTGAAAAAATGAATGTTGGAGAAATCGCATCTTATTATTTGTCGCATTATGCGATGAAAAGAGAAATGTGTGACGGAGTGTTTGGAATCCACGCAAAAGATGTAAATCCCGGAAAAAAAGATTTTAAAATGTTCATTGGAGACAAAGAAATTTTTATCGATGAAAACGACATCATTATTGATGGGGAAAAGTACAATGGGACAATAGGTCTTTGGGAGCTGATTTCAATATCCATACCTGATATGACAAAGGTAACAAACGAGGACTTGAAAAATTATGAAAAAATACTGGTCGAAACGCATGCAATGGAGAGAGAAGGTAAACCAACCGTACCAAAAGCTTCGAGAAGCGAAAAGTGGATGAATATTGTTTCAAAAATTTGGGAAAGAAATTACACAAAAAAGAGGGGAATAAAAGGTCGTGGAGTAATCATTCTTCCGAGCGATCCAAATGCTCTTGTGCAAAGACTTAGTTTGAGCATTGCCGCTGGTCATGCTGGAAATATTAGATCGAGAAACGAAGCTGTGGCCATTTGTGACGAGCTTTTGAGGCAGGGGGAAATAAACAAAGAGGAATACCGATCGATTCAAAAATACATCGAGTCGTGAAACACGATGGCGAATTAAAAAAAATATTTTCTCATTTTTAAAATGCTCATTGTGAACAACAGAAGTTATTTAAAAAAGAACGTCGTCGGAGGTGGAGATATCGTGGACATGTTTAAAAATTTTTTGAGGAGAATGATAGCTTCAAACGCATCAAAGTCATCTCTTCATTTATTGAGGAAAGCAGCAGCAAGCGAAATTGGAAGAGAAGCGATCACCGCCGCCAGATCTGCCGGAAAAGAATTGGCCTCTTCGGCCATATCAACCGCCAGAGACGTTGCCATCGACAAAGGGAAAAAAGCGATTGAAAAAGCTTACGCCAAGACGGGGACTGTCAATCCAAACCAATTGGTTAACACGATTGTAAACGAAGCAGCAAAGGTGGATCCATACGCGTATATTAATCCGATGGAAGAGCTTCATAAAAAAATGTTTGGTTCGTCCATTCAAGTAAAAAAGAAAATGACAAAAAAGAACGCGGCTAGAATACAAGATCTGGTCAAAATGGGGAGCGGGCTTTTGATTGCGTGATTTTTTTGACGAATCAAAAATGACATAAAATTTTTTTTCTCATTTTAAAAAAATGATAAACACCGACAGATTAAGAGTTGATGAAATAACTTTTTCAATGCCCGAGTACGACACCGGCATTGAAAAAGTTGATTTTTTCGAGTACCTTCCAACGAATCTCGATTTAAATTCTTCAGGATCGATCGTTTTTGAGATTGATTGTCAGTCTGTGCAAACAGTTCCGTCTGAGGCGTACATCCTCGTCGAAGGGGTTCTGAAAAAAAATGACGGAACCGCTTACGCAGCAACAGACAACATTGCTCTGGTGAACAACGCCAGAGCAATGTTGTCTGTTGCTGACATCACTTTTCAGTGTTCAACGTTAAGTGACATCACTTACGACTTGTCAGGGCAGCAAGTGGAAAGAGTCATGTACCCAGGTCAGGGAACAACCATGCTTGGATTGTTGAAATATCCTTTCGGTTTTCAGCTTTCCGATGATTTGAAGCAAATGTGGTATAAAGACACCTCAAACGCCACTGGAAGCGCAGGGTTCGTTGTCAGACGAGACCACCTGTTTGCAGACACCACATCCATTGGCTCATTTTCTTTCAGGGTACCTTTAAAGCACATTTTTGGTTTTTGCGAAACCTACAGCAAAGTCGTTTACGGATTTAGACACACGATCACCTTTACAAAAAAAGAATTCGACGACGCCATTTACAGAACCGGAACTGTTACCGCAGGAATGATAGACATCAAAAAATTCCGACTCTTCATGCCTAGAATTGAGCTGGATGTTTTGAAAAAATCCGAATTTTTAAACTTTATGGCAAAGAAAATTTCCGTTCCAGTGGCTTACAAAGCAAACAAAGTCGAAAGACAAGCCGTTACCGCTGGTCTCACAGAATTCACTTGGACCCTTGGAAGGATCACGGACAAAAGCATTCCGAGATATATTGTGTTTGGCCTTCAGACAAACAAACCTTCCAGTCAAACCGCAAATCCATCCATGTTTGATCATTGCGACGTCAACAATTTTTTTGTGACCGTCAATGGGATTAAATATCCTAATTACAATTACGACTTGAATTTTGGAGAAAAGAAAGTGGTCATGGCCCATTCCGACGCGTTCTTGTTTGACGAAAAATATTACGGCACAAACGAGCTTGTTTGTGAATCCGGTTTGTCTCTACTTGAATATAAAAATTTGTATCCGTTGTTTTTTGTCGACATCAGTAAGCAAAAGGAAAGAGTTGTTTCTGAAACAGCTGAATTGGTTGTCAACCTAAAATTCCGAACGGCAGTGCCAGACGGTACAGTTATTTTTGCAGTGATCATTTCCGACAAATTGATCCAATTTGTTTCAGATGGAACAAACATGAGCGCCGTTTATTAGGTCTAAAAAGCCGTAATGAGATTCTTGACAAAAAAATGATCTAAAAAATTTTTTTCTTTTTAAAAATAAAACTTGAGACTAACAAAAAATTATCTGAAAAATTTGCTGAGAGAAAATGGTGTCAAAAACCTCAAACAATTTGTTGACCTTGATGATGATTGCGGTTGAGAACAATCTCGTAAGCAAAGATTCGCTTTTGGAAGGTGCAAAAGAATGCAAATCGGTGGGTCGACCGAAAAAAGAAATAAAAACGCAAGCGGAAAAGATAAAAAAAACAGATTGACCCAAAATACGAGAGGCTTGGTTCAATTCGAAAAAAACCTGTGTCTGTGAAAACAACCAACATCGAAACCGGGGAGGTTGTTGAATACGGATCCCTTTACAAAGCGATGAAAAAGACGGGGCATGGCTGGAGATATTTGGAGCGTCGAGATGGAAAAGTGGAAAATGGAATAAGGATTGACATTTTAGGTTCAGAAAAACTCGAAAACAGAAAAAAAACTCCAAGTCCGAAAAAATGAAAAAAATCTCCAAGTCCGAAAAAAAATTTTTCAATTCTCGGAAAAAAAAGAATTGAAAAAATTCTCGGAAAAAAAGAAAAAAAATTTTTTTCTTGGCATAATAAAATGGAAAACAAAATGCGAAAAGTCAGCAAGCCCGAAAAAATCGGAAAAACCAAAAAAATTGATTTTGAGTTAAATAATTTTCTTGGCAATAAAAAAATGGAAAACAAAACCGTCAAAGAATTGCGAGAGATTGCCAAAGCTCAAAAATTGAAAAATTATTATAAGATGCGAAAGGCTGATCTCGTTGAAGCAATAAAAAACGCGAGACCGGTTCCTGCTCCGCGTCCTGATCCTCGTTCGATCGCCCCTAGTCAAACTGCTCAAAAGCCTGTCATCGCTCAAAAGCCTACCATCGCTCCGAAACCATCAATAATTCCACCAAGACCTATCACGTGGAAACCAGCTCTTCCTCAAAAACCATCCCATTTGCAAAAACCTGCCGTTGCGACTGTTCCAGAGCCGTCGCGTTATATCGTTGACGCTCCTGTTCCAGATTCGACTCCTGCGATGACTCCTGGAATTTTTTCAAGGTTTACGACGGCTGTGAAAAATGTGGTTGTCAACAGTTTCAACAGCTTGCTTGAGTTCGTTGATCCGTACGTTCTAGAGCCGGTAAAGAAAAGATTGAAAAATGATAAAAGAGAACTAAAGAAAAGAATCGTGTCGCTTCGATCGCTCGTGTTCGGAAAACCTCAAATTGATTTTCATTTGACCGATCACGCGCTGAGGCATGTTGCAAAACAATTTTCGCATCAAGTCGAAGGAAACCAAAAGGATGCTTCTGCCTTTTTAGATTTGGCGAAAGACGGTGCGATGAAAATTCTTCAAGAGAATAAAAACTAAAAAGCGAGCCTTGTTTTGACTATCGATATGGAAAGCGTTAGTCTTACTACAGGAAAGGAAGTGCATCAAATCGTACCTTTTATGTTAAAGGCTGGGATTATTTTTGACTCGACGGACTTGGGAGATTTTTACGAAAAAGCAAAAGATGAAATCCTGGAAAACATGGAAAAATACAACAAAATGGGCTCGAATTGCACAGTGTCCTCCATCTTGAAAATGGACATCAATTTAATTGACTACAGACCCATCGGTGGCCGGTCGTATATTCCTCTCGATGACTTTTTGGCAAGCAAAAAAGCAATCATCAACATGGAGAATGAAGACAATGAATGCTTCAAGTGGTGCGTCACCAGGGCGTTGAACATGAAAGAAAAACACGGAGAAAGGATTGACAAAGACTTGATTGAAAAATCAAAAAAAATAGATTGGGAGGGGATTGATTTTCCGACCAAACTCGATCAAATCAAAAAATTTGAAAAAAATAATCCAGAAATAAGCGTCAACGTTTTCGGGTACGAAAAAAAATCCATACACCCTTTGCAAATATCGAAATGCTTGAACAGAAAGCATGAAATAGATTTGCTGCTTGTTTCAGACGAAAAAAAAATCATTATTGCCTGATAAAAAATCTGAGTCGACTCATTTCATCCCAAGCATCCAACAGAAACGAAAAAAAATTTTTTGCAGAAATTGCTTGCAGGGGATGAAAAGCGAGGATGATCTTTCAAAACATTCGACCTATTGCAGAGAGTACAGCGCAGCACGAATGGATCTTCCTCCAAATAATTCGTTCATGAAATTTGAGCACATAGAAAGGTCGATGAAGGTTCCATTCATTGTTTACGCGGATTTTGAAAGTTTTATCAAACCGATGGACTCGTGCGAACAAAACCCAGACCAGTCATACACCAAAAAGTTTCAAAGGCACGTTCCGAGCTCCTTTGCCTTTCACATAAAATGTTTTGACGAAACTATTTATAACAGTGGACCCACAATATCCGTGTCGGAAAGCGAGGATGACGACATTGGCGAATTTTTTGTCTGCAAGTTGGAAAAAGAAATAAAAGAAGTATATGGAAGGATCGAAAGAAAAAGTATGGCTCTCACAAAGGAGGATGAAAATAGTTTCAAATCCGCGACGGTTTGTCACATTTGCGAAAAAAAATTCTCGATACAGAAAAGGTTCGCGATCACTGTCATTTAACTGGAAAATATCGAGGAGCGGCTCACAACGAATGCAACCTAAAATACAAAACGCCAAAATTCATTCCTGTCGTTTTTCACAATCTGTCAGGATACGACTGTCATTTGTTTATCAAAAAATTGGGTGGAGAAATAACCTGCATCCCATGCAACGAGGAAAAATACATCAGCTTCTCAAAAAAAATCACGGTAGGAGAGTACATTAGGGAAAGACGGAAAACCCAAAGAAAAAAAAATTGAATTGAGGTTCATCGACAGTTTTAAATTCCTTTCCTTTGGTTTGGATGCTTTGTCAAAAAATTTACAGCCAGAAGAGTTCAAAAACCTCGCAAAATATTTTAAAGGAGAAAAATTCAATTTGCTTCGTAAAAAAGGCGTGTATCCTTACGATTGGGTGAATGGATTCGATAGGTTTCATGAAACGCAATTACCTCCAAAAGAAGCGTTTTTCTTCAAACTCAGACACGAGGAAATAAGCGATGAAAATTACGCGCATGCGCAAACGTTTTGGAACGTGTTTCAATGCAAAACGTTCAGAGATTATCACGATTTGTACAACGTGTCGGACGTTTTGATTCTGGCGGACGTCTATGAAAATTTCAGGGACGTTTGCATTAAAAATTACAAGCTCGACCCAGCCTGGTATTACACGTCTCCCGGGTTGGCTTGGGACGCTTGTTTGAAACTGAAAAAAATAAAATTGGAATTGTTGAGCGACCCCGACATGCTTCGAATGATCCAAAAAGGAGCCCGTGGAGGGATCAGCATGATCTCCAACCGGCATGGAAAATCGAACAACAAATACATGGACGACTCGTACGATCCAAGCCAACTATCAAAATTCATTCAATACTTGGATGCAAACAACCTGTACGGATGGGCTATGTGCAAACCTCTTCCCACTCACGGTTTCGAATGGATGGCAGAAGACGAACTGTCTGATTGGAGATCGGTTCCTTGCATTTTGGAGGTTGATTTGGATTATCCTGAAAGCCTTCACGATGAACACAACGATTATCCGTTGGCCCCCGAGAGAATGAAAATTGGAAAAGTGGATAAGCTCGTTCCAAATTTAAACGACAAAACCAATTATGTCCTTCACTGCGAAAACCTGAAATTGTACGAACTAATGAAAATTTCAAAGGTACATAGAGGTATAAAATTTGAACAGCGTGAATGGATGAAACCGTACATTGACCTCAACACCGAATTGAGAACAAAAGCCACCAGCGAGTTTGAGAAGGAATTTTTCAAGCTGATGAACAACTCGGTTTTTGGAAAAACAATGGAGAACATTGAAAAAAGAGTTGACGTGAGACTGGTAACAGAAAAGAAAAAAGCAATAAAATTATCGGCGAAACCAAACTACGACCGGCATACGATTTTCGACGAAAACTTGATTGCCGTTCACATGAAAAGGACAAAAATTTTTTACAACAAACCAATTTATTTGGGTATGTCCATTTTGGATTTGAGCAAAACCTTAATGTTCGAGTTCCACTACGATTACATCAGAAAAAAATATCCAAGCAAAGCAAAGCTGTTGATGACAGACACAGACTCGCTGGTTTACGAAATAGAAACGGACGATTTTTACAAAGACATTTCCGACGATGTGGAAAAAAAATTCGACACAAGCAATTTTAGCAAAAGCCATCCAGCCATTCAAAGAGCCGGGTTCAAAGTTGGCTTAAACAAAAAGGTCATTGGGATGTTCAAAGACGAAACCGGAGGAAAACAGATTGAAGAGTTTGTCGGTCTCCGGTCAAAATTGTACTCTTACAAAATACATCAAGAAAAACAAGAAAAAAAATGCAAAAAATGCAAAGGTGTCAAAACAAAGGTCGTCGAAAAATACATTACCCACGACGATTACAAAAAATGTCTCGAAACCAAAAAAAAAAAAGTAAACAAAATGAACGTCATCCGATCCCATTTGCACGACGTTTACACGGAAGAAATCAACAAAGTCTCTCTCAGCTCCGACGACGACAAAAGAATCATTTTGGAAGATGGAATACACACGTTGGCTTATGGTCACTACAAACTAAAAGAAAAGGAACAAAAGGTAAGTGCCAAAAATGAGGAGGCAAAATAAAAAAAGGAAAAAAATGAACAAAATAAAAAAATGGACAAAATAAAAAAATGAACAAAATGATCAATGTGGAAGGAGTTATTTTACCGAACGAGGCTTTGACCAATTTTCAATTGATGGAAGCAGCAAAAAAACTAAAAATAAAAAATTTTCGTGGGGTTTTTGTCAGAGACATATTGCCAAAAAAACCGAGAAAAAAAGAATGCGGGATTATCAACACGGGGGATTCGAGCACTGGAGGGTTTCATTGGGTGTGCTGGTACAAAGACGGAGACGCAAAGTTCAGCTTTGACTCTTACGCTCAACCCCCTCTCGTCGAGCTCGTCGATTATTTAAAAAGCCCTGTCTTTTACAACAGCGAAAGGGTTCAATTTGGAAACACGTCTTATTGCGGTCACTTGTGTCTTTACGTCTTGAAAAAATGTGAAGAGGGAAACAGCTTTCAAGACGTTGTCAACACCCTTTGGTGATTGCAGATTCGCTTGCGAATTAAAACAATTTTTTACCCTTTTAAAAAATGATTGACAAATTCAACAGAAACGAGTTCAGCGCTTATTTAGAAAATCTTACCGCAGACTCAACAAGCAACGTTTATATAAAAACGGATGGATCCAGCACCATCACTGCAGACATTGATTTTAACTCTCAAAAAATCATCAACCAGGCAGAACCAACCAACTCGCACGACGCCGCCACAAAAAATTACGTGGACACGCATTCGACAGGAGGAGGAACTGGAACGGTGATTGGAGCTGCGGATTTGGATTTAAATTTTCACAAAGCGATCAATTTGAACGAACCGACAAATGCGCAAGACGCCGCGACAAAAAGTTACGCAGACGTTTTGTTACAAAAATCCAACTTTTTAGGGCTTGTTCCAAATTCAAGCTTTTCGTCCTTAGGATTAAAATTGCAAACGGTAGCATCAGCCGCCACGACAACAGTTTTCACTTACTCAGATGGACCTGGTGTTCTAAGAAGGTTATGGTTGGCTCTCAGTGGAAACTTTCCTGGAAATGTTTTCATTCGAATATTTACAGATGGCGAGATTAACGTTGGAAATTATTCAGAAACCACGGAAGGAATAGGAGTGGACAACACTGGACTTGCTTGCGACTTGCTTTTTTCTCCCATCGGCGGACCTTTTTACGCCAATTCTTTGCAAGGATGTAACGTTTTAAGCAACACTTCGTTGGGAGGATATTTTACTCTTGACATGCCGTTCAGGACAAATGTCAGCATTCAATTGATCAAAAAAAATACCTCTACAATCACTTACTGGATTCAACCGTTCATTTCCACTCTTGCTTCCATTCCTGCCTCCATCCCTCTTTTCAAACTTTACTGCAAGACCTTCAGATATTTAAACACTACATACGGAAACGAATATGTTTTGCTTGACACAAATGGAAAAGGAAATGGAGTTTTTCTAAAATACATCAGGATGCACATCATCGGCGCTTCTGGAAGCTGGTGGGAATCGAGAGTCAGAATGTACGACGGCAATTTACCTCCTGGAAACGGAACCGTTCTCAGTCCTTGGACACCTTATAATACAAACAATTATACTACTTTTTCTGGATATGACGGTAACAGCAAATGCATCTTTTCCTCGTCTGGATTAGAAGATTTTTATTTGTCTTCTTGGAACGGATCAAACGTATCCTCGTTCAACAACACATCGACTGGACTGCTGTTACAATCCAGCTCAACCATAGGTTCCACCACCACCATTTCCTTTTACAGAAATTTTGCAAATGCAGACTCCATGCCCAGCGTCGCAGCCAGAAGAAGGCTCGTCGTCACTCTCAACTCCGGCGACGCGCAAGTCGGTCATCGTCATCGTCATCGTCATCTTCGCTACCCCTCACCCTCGTCAGAGATTTTCATTACAGAAAAAATTTTTCAACCCGCGATTATACAAAAAATCATTTTTGGCTCAAAAAATTTTCAACCCCGCGATTATACAAAAAATTCAAAACGGAGATGAAAAATGGTTTTGTCCCAGAACTCTCCTTTTATAGTAGTTATATAAAAATAATAAAATATACAAAATACAAAAATAATCGTGTGCCTATTGTCCCCTTTTCAATTTTTCAATTCTACTTGCAAATACATTTTCTTTGCTTACAATCAACTTTTTTTAAAACTACAATTATACTACTTAAAAGGCAGATAAATTTGCTTTAAAACATGGAAAAAATTGTTCAAGTTGTTTATGTGGTTCTTGAACTCTTTTAAAAACCAAATTAGTCATTATCATTTCATACAGTCTTCAAGTACAAGAAATTTGTGCAGAGTAACATGCATATAGTACCGCGGATATTTATTTAGAAAAAGAGTTTTGGTTTCAGAACAATGTTTTTCAAACTTGATTAAATTAATATTATGGCTGGAAGATAACGTTCTTAACAAAATGCTGAAATTTTTAATGAGATTAACGTCCAATTCCGTAATCGCAGCTCTTAAATCCGGCTTCACAGAGAATCTGTGAGCTATGTTTTTATCATTTATATTTCTCTAAAGAGCTGTGTTTCCATCATTTATGTTACTCTAAAGACGGTGAAGCACGGTGGGGGTGATATTTAGGCATGAGGAGCTATAACCTGGCATGGTATTGGTCTGCTAGTCAAGTTAGATGAAATTGGATCAATACAAATATAAAGAAATATTACAAAAAATATGCTGATAACCTACCTGTTACTTGAATTTTAATGCCTTAAAACGACCAAACCATATTGCGAGGCTTATAAAAACTTGGCGTAAGGAAAATGAATGTTTTAGAATGGCCACACTAAATTCTCGACCTGAATCCGATTGAGAACTTATGGTTCTATTTTGGGATGACTTTTACAAGATAAACAGACCTTTCACAGGCTCATTTTCATATTCGAATTTAGAGAATACCTTTACAAATTTTAAATAGTCACAACTAAATTGGTATCCGGTAATTATATTGATAACAGGGCACATTTTCATATTCGAATTTAGAGAATACATTTACAATTTTAAAATGGTCACAACTAAATTGGTATCCGTTAATTATATTGATAACAGCTATTTTATAAATCAGTTGACGCTCTTATAATTTTTAAATGCATTTTGTTCGTTACCGCATACAACTTTTTTAAATTTCAAAAGGCGCGTGATGATGTGATCAAACAATAAAAACAGCCAATCAATAAGAGTTAAAGTGAAAACGGCTCAATTTTTAAATCCAGAAACACCTAATCATAACATTCCATTGCACATAAACTTACACAAGTCAGTTTTAATTAGAATTTTCATAGTGGTGGACTGTTAAAAAGCTTTTTAATTCAAATTTTTAATATAAAGAAAAGTTCAGCAATTATAAAGAAAGCTCAATAATGACGAGTGCCGGTAGAGTCGATCCATTTACCCAGGTAAATTCAGTGTTTTTGTGACTTAAAATGCTCAAAGTGTAATCTTTAACTATACTCACACTATATCACATTTATAAGGTGGTCTTTTTTTACTTTGTATTATCTAGTTCTTCCAGATCTCTTCTAAAATCTATTAATGGCGTAGTTTTGTGTTAATTATGACTTCTGTCTGCATGGCTTATATTTACTTATACACTTTTCAATTTTGTATCAATCAAAGCCATTTTATCTGAAAGTTCTTTTTCTATTTTTGTAAAGTTGTTATTGAAAAAAATCTACAAATTTCAGAAATTGAATAAAACATTTTAATCTTAATCATTTAAATTTTCTGGTCATACTTTTTATTCTGAAAACAAAAATATAATCATATACAAATAATAAAAATAAATACAAATAATAAAAATAAATAAATATATATATTTTTGATATTACTTTAGTTTCTCCTGTCACTTACAAGTTTTTCAGTATAAATATCTTTCATACTTTTGTTATTTCATTTAATAAAAAAAAGCATGTCATTTAAAGTAAGTTTATACTATTATTTGCAGAAACTCTTGGAGCGAACAAAAGCACGGAAAGATGCCAGAAATAAATTGCAATCTACAGCTGTTGCACAAAGGAGTCCTTTAAAAAGTATTGAGAATGATATGGTAAAGGTAAGTTAACTTGAAAATTATATTACAACTAAAGAGATATTTAAAAGTATTTCTAACATTAAGAATATAGAGTACTTCATCTAAGTTGCAAATTTTTACTTTCCACCCATTGAAGTAGTAGAAATCCTTCCAATATACCATAATATAAAGACTTTTATTATGGAAATATAGTAGAAGTGAAGCAAATCTCAAGTTTTATAAATGATTGCAAAAATAGTAAATTACAATATTAATTGCTACTCTTTAGTCAGCTGATGTTTATTTTGAAATATTATTGTCTAATTAATACTGATTATATTTATTGTTTGCAAATAAACTTTGGATCAGTTGATCAATTTGAAATAAAAGTTTGGCATGTTTTAAAAAATTAATTTTTAGTTTACTAATGATTGAAGTGTCAATAATGGCAAATTTTTATTGTAAATTAGTTCAATCTTAAAAAAAGTTAAAAAGAAAAGGAATATTTTAAACTTATACATTTAATAGTGTAAATGATGAAAAAAATTATGCTGGTGAAATTAAGAGCTTATTAATCCTTGATGTATTTTAATATCTGTTAAAAAAACATCTAATCTTTGTGTTATAATCATCTTCATGCATATAAAGCCTTGTATTTTTGTTTAATTTAGAATGAACTAGAAAATTCAGAAAAGGCAATTAAAAAAAGACCCTCTTCTGAAGGCTTCGATTCAAGTTTTGAAAAGAAAGCCAAAAGTGAAGTAGGAGATCCTCAAGTTAAGGCAGTTGCATCTTCTCTTAAGGTAAAAGTATCTAAAAAAATTTTGAATTAAATTTTTAAAATGTTGGTCTAAAAGTTGTTTTACTAAACTCCATACCAACTTACCAAAGTAAAGTTATGGTGGAGTAAAGTTTAAATTTTTTGTTAAATAATAGTTTTCTTTTTAAATAGAACCGTCTTGCACATTTAAATTATGATCTTAATGAGCGTAATGGAATAGACCAGGAAGAAAAGAAACGTCAAGATGAAGTGGAGGAGTTGAGAAATCAAAGAAATAAAGAACGATTAAAGCAACAAGAAGAAGAACGCGCAAAGAAAATCCAAGAGCGAATCTTTGGAAAAAACCATGCTTCTTCAGTGAGCTCAAAAGTAGGTTTGTTTTAACAGTAGGCTTAATCATCATCAATGTTTAGGGGAAATGTTTTACTCTAGTGTTCAAACAATTTTCATGTTAAAGTCAGACTTTAGCATGTAAATAGAGAACAAATAAATGGTTGTCAATTAAAATTTCTAATAAATTGAACTAAAATCTGTGAAAGTGTTAGGTTTTGCTTAATTCATCTCATGGGAGTTTGGGAGTCAACCATTTCTCATTTAGACTCATCATCAATATTTTAGATTATTTGAAAGTTTGAGATTTGTAAATTTTTTATAGGTTGAAGCTTGTGTTATAAATAAGCCCATAGCAAAAGAATCTGTGATTCAGAAGTCATGCAATACAAAGTCAAAAACTGAAGTAGTTGCTCAATCAGTTATTACAATAACTGATGAAAGTAAAGCTAAGCCTACAACACAAAAACTAAATTTCCAAAATAGTAGGGAGAGTGTACAAAAAGATGTAGAGGTAATTTATTTTAGTTTAACATTTTAAAAATTTTTTATGCTACATTAAAAATGTGCAACCTTTTGAATTTTACTGTTTTTTTAGATTGCTTCTGTTGGTGACAAAAAAAACATCTTTGAAGAAAAAATGAAGGAAGAAAGATTAGCAAGAGAAAAGGAAATTGAGACTGAGCGAAGATTGAGACAGAAAACACCTAGGGCTCTGTCTGTAGATATACCTGAAAAAGTGGCAAAAAAAGTAAATAAGAATTTAGATAGTAATGTAAAAAAAGTGATTCCTTCTAAAGTTACCACAGATGATAATACTGATAATTCAAAAGGCAACACAAAAGATCAAGAAAGCATACATTTGAATCAACCAGCTGATGTGTTTGATGTACTTCACCAACAACTTTTGGCTTTCAACACTCCCCCTAAAACTGCTGTTCAAAAGACTGAGCTCTCCAACAATTGTAATAAGGAAATTGAAGAAATTTCAAAAAATTTTACTGGAGATATAAATTCACCACAACCCATTGATTGCACTGATGATACACAAGTAACTAATTACACATTACCATCAGAAACTGTGACTGAAATGGCTGACACTAAAGCTTTTGATATATCTGGGATCTTACAAGCAGCTAATGAAAATATAGATGTTCAGCTACGTACCGATCGAACACCATATCGATCCTCAACAATGAAGTCTCAATTGTCAACAGTTCCAAGTATGCGACCTCTTATTGATGATATTGATGTTACTCCTGTGAAGCATTCAGAAGTTGAAGAAGAAGATGAACCTTCTGAGTTTGCTAAGCAGTTACAGTTGAAAAAAGAAGCAATTATTCAGTTAGGCAAAGAAAAAAATCTTAATTTAGAATTAAAAGTTGATGAGAAGAAAGCCATTCCAACTAAACCTCCACGACTTCCACCTACTTATTCAGAATTTCTTTCTGCAGAGCCAACAAAGGTACAGTACTTTTAAAAAAAATAGCATCATTAAGATTTTTTAGTCTGACCAAAGTACCATAAAATGAGGATAAATGATATTGATTTTATTACTATTATTATTATTATTATTATTATTATTATTATTATTATTATTATTATTATTATTATTATTATTATTATTATTATTATTATTATTATTATTATTATTATTATTTATTTGAAAGAAAAGTTGTTCTTAGATAATTTTTGAATCAAAATCATGCTAAAACATAATATCAAAAAACATGTAAAGAAAGTAAGGAATCAAAAATTATGAACCGAAGTTAGAGTAACAACAAAAGCAGCAAAATTATTTAAAATAGCCAATGCATGTTTTTTTTTAACAACTTATGCATCACTTTTGCATCAATTTTACTAAATTGTTGCAAATTTTGTTTGGAACAATTTGTAAAACTGATAATTGAAATCTTTTCTAAATTATTTTCAGCTCTTGTTTCAGGCTATTTATGAAGTTTAAATAGACCATTAGTAACTTCTTTTTCCACCTATTTCCAGATAGATTTGATTGGATTAAAGTTTTAAAGCAGGCCAGGGTATTAGATTTATTCCATTCATGCTTGATTGGTGCAAATTGTGCTGGAGGAGATACAACTTGTTACAATTGCCCTCATTTGTTTTGATCAATCAATATTCTGACATAAACCTGTTTAGGTTAATGCATTAACCTACTCTATTAAATTTAAAATAGCTCAAAGTATATTCCCATCATCAATATGCAGCCTTGGCACAACAACGGCAGCAATAATTTTCCAATTTTTTAAGAAGAATGTTTTTCATTTGAAGTTACTTTCAATGAAAGTTACTTACTTTTCTATGGACTAAGTAACTTTCTTTTTACTCCACCTTAATCTTTTATGCCTTTCTTGATGGTTGCATATACACCAATGTTTTTCTAAGTTAAATGTTTCTCATTGTATTTGAGGAAATACCTTTTTCATAGTTCTTGTTAAAGCTACTCATAAGTTCATGATATCTTACCCTTGGATTGGCTTTTACTTGACCAAATATAAAACTGTTCTGTGGTTTTTTAAGGCCTTCCAGATCCTGTATTATGTCGGATGCTTTCTGTCTTAAAGTCTTTTTAGAGTATTTCTTATCCAGTTCTTAAATAAGCATTCTTCTTGCTTGTTTTTCTATTGCTGAAAATGAAGTCATCTTTCATACCAACAATCTGCTACTTAATTCCTTTCCTCAGATATCATAGATGGCTTTTTTTCTTTCTTTTTTAATGCATACTAAAAAAATCCTTTTTGGAACTTTTTTTTAAACTCTACTCTATGCAAATTTATTGTTAGACTTCATTGCTTCAGGGACTTTTTTCTTTTTTTTTATTCCAATTTATATTAAAAATATTTGTTATTAAAATATTTTTGGAAGTAATGATTTTAATAAAAACAAAATTTTTTTAAAAAAAAGTATTTTACAGGAATCGCTATTAGATGATCAAGCCAAACAAGTTGCTGATAATTTACCAAAGCATTCAAACCACAACCGCAGAAAGACAAGACGATCTGCAAGTTTCTCTAGTGGTCAGCTGTCACCTATGAAACAATCTGGTTACAACAAACAAGAAAGCTCTAAGTTTAATGCATTATCTTCTTTTGACAAACCTGATAAGGAATTCTCCAAGAAAGATAAAATTCAGGTATTTAAACAAACAAACAAGAAATATTAATGAAAAGCTCATAAAATCTAATAGAGTAATGAATAAAAATTCTTTTGGGGTTTTCAATGTGTAAGTGATGTTTATTAAAAGAAAAAAAAACACTTATGTTCTAACACAATATGACTGTTAAACAAATATAAATATTACGCACTATCTTGACAATTGACTAATAGTTTTTCTGATGTTTCCATTGAATATTCATTATGACAACATATTTCCTGTTATCATAGTTTTTACAAAAGAAATTGTTTGTTTGCATTTCCACTATCAATGTTTGTTTGTATTTCTGACATCAACGTTTATTTGCTATGTGATCTCTTATATTCGTGTAATTTATGTTTGCTTCATTGTTATTTTTAAACTTTTCATCAGACACTGAAAAGTTAAATGTAAATTAATTTGTCAGACTTTTAATCTAATAAAACTGTTTTTTAAAAAAGACGTGGAGGAAATGAAAAAATTTGATTTAAATGCTTTGGTAATTTTTTTTAAACTTTGTCTCAATTTACTCTATCATTATGAATAAGTTTAAAATCAATCTTTGTGATTTCTTAGAGTCTACTTGAGGAGGCAGCTTACCAGCAAAATATAGTGTTACAAACATCACAAGCTTTGAATGTGGCTGAGAGTAGTAATGAAGATAAGCGTGCTTCTCCTGAAGTTATTGAAGGAGAGAGATTACTGTTGTTAGCAAGTTAGTTTTCAAACATAAAGATTCATTTATTACTGACATTTTATTTTTCTTTTTAAATTTTTTTTTAAACTTATATAATATTGTTTTTTTTCTAGGATACAATTTTTGTTTCTTATTTTGATTTATGATGTTTAAAAAAATTCACCGTTTACTTAATAAAATGTTTATCACAATTATGTGATTTATTGTTTACAATATTAAAACTAATTATGTATACTACTATCTTCATCATAAGTTATAATTTCAGCTGAAAAGAGAACAGTCTGCCTTGAAGAAGTGCGCGAACTAAAGGAAGGTACTGAAGAGACTAAAACTTATCATGATAATAATCTACCATGCAATGCATCACTTGCTTTAACTGGTATGTAAAAGTTAAAATCAGTAATTTATTTAAGATATTTTCCTACCAAACATTTTTCATCTCATAAAGCCAAGTAAATCTAATAGTTATTTATCATCTTTAAAGATATCAAGTTACCTCTTCATCCTGATTTTCTAGCAGCTTTAAGAAATGGAAAAATGGGTATGTAAACTTTTTGTACCTTCACTATTATTAGTTAGAATATTTTAAGCAGTCTGATTTTTTTAAAATCTTTAAAACACTGTTTGGTATGTTTTTATTCTAGATCTTGGGGTTTTTCACTTTGTGGTCATAGCATCATGTGGAAGTCGAAGTGTTTATTCTACAAAAGTTGTTTCTTGTTTCGATCAAACTGAAGGATGTGCTCTTCTTTTAAACAGTAATATACTGATGTAAGGTTTATTGACAACCTTTTAAAGGAGTATTATTTTGTAATTCTTAAACTTGTACTATATCCCTTATCTCTAGACCTAATGTTGCACATAATTTTACAATTACCGTTCGTGTTTTTGGTTTGGTAAGTTAAATTATAGTGTTTATTGATTTTAAAATGCTTTGGAGTTTTGAAATATATTTATAAGTTTAAAATCATATTTCAGCACATAAAAAAAAGTACTGATCCTGCAGCCAAAGTCAAAAAGTTACATGTATGGATTTACGTATTTTATTTTTATTTTTTTTGTTTTAAATATGCAAGCTTGTCTGTGTTGTGAGAATAATGTTTTTGGATTAATTTAAGTGAATCTAAAATGGTTACTTTTTAATCTTAGTCATCCAGTCAGTCATCACCTGGAAATTTAAAAAGTTTGTTTGGAAAAGTAAGTTCTTGTTTGGAAATTTAGTTTTTCAATATCATTTTAAAACTATGGCAAACTTCTGATTTTATGTCTTTCATTCTTTCATTTAGAAAAGCAAAGATGAAGAATATTTAAGTAAGTTGATTTTTTAATTCATTTAGTTTTATAAATTTCAAAACATTTTCTATTTTGGTTCAGTTGATAATGTTGATTAGAGAGTGACATGCAGGCAGTAAGCTGAGAGTTTACCATCCCTGTGTCTCTGTAATGTTGATTACAATACTTTGCATATGTAGACAATGCTTCACCACAAACTGTATTCAGGACTAGTAACTTTAAGCTGGTTGGTGAAACCAAAATAAGTTTGGACATGTTAGGAAACGGAGGAAAATACTTGCTTTTAAAGGTTTGTGTTTGTGTGAGATTATAAAAGAGCTTTGTCTTTTGACTTATTAGATTTTTTTTTGTTTATATTTTTTTCTTCGTTCTAATTATTTATTTTTTTCTTTGTTTTAATCTATTTAGGTTCCAAGTAATTGTCCTCTTGAGGGTACACTTCATATTAGAATTGGATGTAAGCCAGAATTTACAGCCAAAGCTACAGGCTTCCTTGTAAGTTTGTTCTTACTTTCAATAGATTTAGTATTTTCATCTTTATTATTATTAAATTGTCAGAGTCGCCGGAAGGTTTTACAGGGTGGAGGAGCAAAAAAAGAAGGGAAGGGGGAACAAGTATCAACAGTACAGTCAGAAACTACATTAGTTCTTAAAACATTGAACAAAAAAAAATGAATATTGAGAATTATTAGGTTATTACAAAGTTCACTTTTTTTTTTTGAAATTATTTCTTGGGATAAATACTGCCTGTTGATTAAAAAGAAAAAAGGGTACATTAAAGCAACTCAAAATAATTGGGAGGAGGAGGGAATGTCTCCTCTGCTCCTCTAGTTACGGCGCCTCTGATTATGAAATGAAAAAGAATACGGTATCCTTTATTATTAGAGTACAAAGTTAAAAAATAATTGACATTCTCTTTATACACGCAGACAGTTTTAGAGGATGTTGGCGGTTATACAGCATGGAATCGCAGATGGTGCCAATTAAAAGACAACAAGATTTGTTACTGGAAGTATCCTGATGATCAAGAGTCTAAGGTGTGATTTTTACGTATAACAAAGTTTTACTAACAAAATATCTACGAAAATTCTCTTTACTTAGCTCCTCTCACTTTTTCTAATAATTCAATGTTTTATTATGAATCGTAACGGACAAACTTCGCTAATTTATACAAGGAACCCATTGGAAGTATTGATCTTCGTTATTGCGTATCAAAATCTATTGGCTTGCTTTCACGAGATAAATGCGCTCGTCCACAGACATTTGAGTTAGAGTTAAAGCGCTCTCTTCAAAGTGGAGATGAACCAAATCTAATCACTTCTGTATGCGGGAAAAATGTTTATACAAAGTAGGTGTCTACATAGTATATTTGTTCTTATATAAAATGTTTGTGCAGACCAGAGGAAAAGTCTTTTGCTTTTTAGGTATTGGATATCAGCAGATAATAAAGATGACCGTATCGTTTGGATGGAAACAATTAATAAACAATTAAGTGATTCGCGTGCCTGGCTGAGCAGAAAAGCTAATAAAAGCCCTGGTAATACAGACAAAGGAAAGCCTGTTCCAGTTTAAGAGCTAGCCTCTTTTTTGCTACCGCTTGTGAAGTATTCATTTTTGGTCAACCATTGATTACTTAGCAAAATTACCGCAGATCTGATTGTACGAAGTATGTTTAGGGTTAATCTTTATTGGAGCGACAATAAGTGGAACGTTTTCGAGATTAGTTGGATTATTTAATTATTTTAGAAAAACATCTTGCCTGAACTCATTTTACCCAGAGTTAATTTTACTTTTGAGTAACTTTTGGTATAAAGTTCAAGTTTACTTAACTTATATTTCATTTTGTATCTTTTCGATTAGTTTTTTTTACTTACGTTTGGAAATGAGTATTTGTAAATAAATTATTTTTTCTTAACTCAAATGACCCTTTCGTTTTTCTTTTTTTTCTTTTTTTTCTTTTTTCTTTATGCGGCGATATTGGAAAATGTTGTTTTTCAACATCGCCACTTCCATTCATTTTTTTGAATGGTCGAACAGCAAACTCTACGGATTTATAAATGCTTTGGTTAGATTTGTTGTAATTTTTGTGCAATCTTCTTAATCTTTCGCTTCTATTTGTTGGTCTTATTTGGAAACCAAACGTGAATTCTACTCGACCCTTTCATGCGCACAATTGGGCTCGCGAAAAGGTCTCTATGTCATGTAACCTACTATCTCAGATTTAACACAACAGCTTCATACTTTGTCAAAATGATCACCTACATTACATAGTTTATCTTGTAGTTAATAAATTTTAACACTGTAATCAAGTGGGTTTTTACGATAATGTTAGTTCAAAATCCCCTATTTTAGGGGATTTTTTTCATCTTTTTTTTGTATTGTTTTCGTTTTATGTGTTATTGTAAAACCATACATCTTGGGTGATTTAAGGCCAGTCTGAGAAAATTTCGTTTTTTTTTTCGTGTTATTTTTGTTTAAACGCGTGTGACGTGTTTTCATCTCGCGGGATTGATCGCATTAAGAGTTGGACGTTGAGTATACCATTATCAAAGGCCGACAATAGATAAAAATATACATCTATCAAATCTATACATTCATATTTAACAAAAAATAGTACTTTATTTTTATTAAATATAAATGATTATATTCACCTATTTAAAGTGTAAGTTCTTATTGAACTTGAGGTTCCAAAATGTTACATCCTTTATAGCAGAAACAAAATATTAGTCCTTTAATTTAAATTTAATGGAAATCAAGGAAGAAATTTAAAAAATTTCTCTCTTATATTTGTATAGGTTTTATTTAGACCCACCACCGATTAAGACTTCAAGGTTGACTAAAGACAAATAGTTGAAAAACATTTGGATTAATTACTTAATTACTCTTATCGACTTTATTGCTCTAAGTGCCGTTAACGATGATTGCTTCTTTTAGTCTTGTTGGGGACAACGCCGGAAGGTTATAAAAAACGTCGGATTTTCTAATCGTACCACAAATCACTAGTTGTACAAGTGGATGATAACAATTATCGAAATGTACTAGACTGAACATTACTGGAAAAGATGTGCATAGAGATCATTTTGTTTTTTTTTTTAAGATATTCTCCTTTTTCAGAAAAGACAAAATCCGTCATAACCCATAACGTCGTAAAAAATTAATATCTTAATTTTTAACAGCTTTTGCCTGGTAACGTTCATTTTAGTGAATTGTTTGCCAAAAAAAGTTATGCTTAGAAGAAATGTTTAATGGTGCAACCGAACACTCATAAAAGCGAGACATGCCTTAAATCACCCGAGATGTGACCAAGCTGAAATTTTGCACCTAAATAGATTTGAAGATGAGGAATCAAAATGTTTATTTTGATAAAAACAATGCAAACAAAGTAAAGATAAGGTTTGTATTTCACCTATAGTACATTGGAAAAATTTAATAGATCAAGAAAGATGGCCTGGGAAAGAAGATAATATTATCTTTTTTGTCAATTTTTTTCTCTTTATAAAATACGTATTTTAAAGAGTCTTTTGATAAAAAAAATTAGAGGTGAGTTTTTAAATAATCAAACAGATTTAAGTAATAAACACTTTTGGGTGTTAGAAAATGCTTATTCTGAAATTCTTGAATCCATCATCAATAGTGCATTATGGCTGAGTTGATTTAAAGAATGAACCTTTGGGAATCATCTGTGTCTATCTGATATTTGTGGCCTGTCGTTGAAAATGACAGCGTTTTTAGCATAATATCCTAAATATGATGTTTAGGAACCAAACAACAATCATCTCTGCTGGGACAATTTTAAAAGGGCATTGTTTTCATCAACTTCTAATACCAAGCCGACCTACTTAAGTATATCATATTTGCAGATAAATTTTTCTGCTCTAATTTCTTGGAGATTGCTCTAATTTCTTGGAGTATTGAGCCTGTAAAGTTGAATGTTAAATTGGGTTTCTCCTGCTCAGAGACTCTTGACATATAAGCTTGTTGCATCCTATGGAATAAGTTGATGGAAACTTCTTGTATTAGGTAAGGTCTTTGCATTATTAAATTGGAGAGTAAAAGATTTACGGACTGAACCGCAAATAAATTTCATCCTCATTGCACCCCAAAATATTTAGCATGGTGGCATAAATTTAAGAAATGCTTACAAATTTTGTACTGGCCAGCACAACCATCAGAAAAATAGTGGATTTTTTTCAATTCTCATGTCTGCTATATATACAACATTTACTGATAGCTTTTTTGACGTGACTTCATTAGCTTACATTAACTTTCATTTGCCTAGGGAAATCTTTGCATGTTGTGGAATTCCATGAAGTTATACTGGTGAGACATCTAGTATGTCAAAACTGCTGTTTATAAGTTCTTTTTCTTGAACAACTTCTATCTCTTCATCCAAATTCGTTCCAGAAGGTCATCTTCACCATTATGGTCCTGTAATGCAAACCCATTATCTATTTTTTATACCACTTCTTTTCGACATGAAGGACACATTTTAAAACTATGTTACTACCACACCAATTGAACACATATCTTTTGTCAGTTAAATATTGATTTCTCTCAAACCACCTATAATTTTTAGGAGTAAAAATGGTCAACACAAGTAAGAAGCATAATTTAGGAACTGAGAATAGAAACTAAAAATTTGTTAAACTATTTAAAAGATAGTGTGGATATACTCTTTGTAAAAAGTAGTTGCATGATTAGTTAAAAACAAATAATTTTACCTTTTATATTAACTTTATGCCTTTTAAATGGATCAAAGCAATTCTTCTGAGAATTTAAGAAAAAATTGCTCATAATGAAAATAGATTTTAACGTTAACATTTAGTATTAATAATCCAGATCGTATTAATAATAAATTTTTATCTCTCTCTGAATAACTTGATATATCTGTCTATCCAGTTGATTTAGTGTATATCAAATTTTGAACCAAAAAAAATATTATTAATTTGTTTACTTTCAGTTATGATTACGTTATGGATCGTGAAAATCAACATGTTACAATTATGGAGTTGCATAAGGCGGGGATGCGTGCGGGTGACATTGTTCGAACGACCGGGTTCAAGCAGCGAACCATCTACAACGTCGTGAAATGTTACAAGGACACAAGAGGGACTGCTGACCGTCCTTGAAGAAGCAGTTAAAACCACTGCGACCACTCCGCAGAACACGAACAAGGTGCGATGCCAAATTCTTCGGAATCCCAAGATATCGATGTGCAAGATAGTTAAAGATCTGGATGTCGGTGAAAAAAGTGTCCGTCACTTCGTTAGGGAGAAGCTTGGACTTCGCAGTTACAAGATCGCTAGCGTCCATTTCCTGAACAAAACGACGAAGGCGAAACGGCTGCAGCAATGCTGCCGAATACGTCGGCTGGTTGGCGGTGGTCGCTTGTCACGGGTGTTCTTCACCGACAAAAAGATAACCATCAGAATCTCAGGCAGTTTCTCAAGAAGGGTCAGCTGAAGGCTGTGGCGGTAAAAATCATTGTTCGTAGTCATTTTCCATCCTCAGTAATGGTGTGGGCCGGGATCTGCGCCACCGGAAAGACTAACAGTCTTCTTGCTAGTCTTCTGCCGACCATCGTCAAGAATTTTCCGAAGCGTGTAAAAAAATATATTGAGGTCGATGGAGGCAGTTTTGAGCATTTGTTGTGATTTTTTTTGTTTATTGCTATTGTTATCGCTCTAATAAACTTTGTTATTTCTTGAATCGAATTATTTTGTTATTTATACAGTATTTTCATTCAATTGAAAATTTAAAAAAAATTTCCAGAACTTTTTCCGCGCCCAGTATTTTGATTTTTAAAAAGAAAATTGACAAATATATGGGTTACCTCGGTTAACAGGTCTTTTTTTTTTTGGTCTATTACATTTTTAGAGATAAATTATAAAAGAGAAACAATCCTTAATTGGACCTAGTTTCGATTGTTTTTTATGAAAAATAATCATTATATTCTGATTCCTCATCTTAAAAACTTTTCTTGTGCAAATTTTCAGCTTGATTCACATGCATGGCTTTAAAATAACACCTAAAACAAAAACAACACAAAATCCAAGATAGCCGTCAAACAAAAAAAATCCCCCAAAATTGGTGATTTTGAAATAAAGATATCTTAAAAATCCATTTGATTATAGCACTAAAATTTTATAAGGTAATCTATGTGATATAGGTAATCATTTTTATAAAGTATGAAGAAAATCTGAAATTGTTGGTTACATCCCTACTTCACTTCCTCATGGAATACCTCTTGTCCTTTCCTAATAGTTTATATACAGGGACTACTATATCTGCCATATTTGAAATGAACTTGCGGTAATTATTTTATTTCGTTCTCCAATTTTCTCTGAAATATTGTACGTGTTGGTAACTTGGTAGCACCATATTCTGGGTGAAATTCTATTTGCAATTATGCTGTTTTTAGTAGATTTTCGAAAGTTTTTTTTCCCCATTCAGGCTGTTCTTCAGGCTTAGTTACGTTTTTAATAAGTGATGCCCATTCTGATTAAGAAGCTGGTCTAAATATATCTTCCTTTTTCTATTATTTTAATTCTAAGGTAACGGCCTTCTAAAGGGTAAAGGGGATGTTTCTGGCTTTGCAGAATTTTAGAACTGCATTCTATCTTATGTTGATTTCAGCCTGAATATCTTTTATTTTTCTTAGTCAGAAAATAACTTATTATAGCTGTTAAGTAGCGTATTTAATATTTCACAAACTACACTGTTCACTTAGAATTATTTTTATTTTCATTATACGTCACATTCCAATAATGTAGCACTACTTCCCTTGACAACATAAATGAAGAGATTTTTATAAACTACTTTATTATGGTTAATTATTTCCTCAAATTCTCCAAGTATTTTTCAGTGGTGGTCTCGCTCACAAGCTCGCTTGGCTAAAAATATCACTTTTAATGAATGGCTTCTCTCAAGTTTGGATTTCAATCTGATGGGTTGTTCGGTATGGAGGCAAAAGAAAAACTACACAAAACATCGATACGTTGAAAAGAGGGTTGAAAAAAGGGTTGAAAAAAAGGTTGAAAAAAATAAGCTTCTTTTTTGGTTCCATGCTCTTGGTTAATTTGACATGATTCTCCCATAATTTATATAGACATTGAAGGAACAGAACTCAGAATTTTGGGTTGTTACATAACGCTTCTACGGGGTAGGTAATGAAACATGGATGTATAGAACATCTTTGATATACAACAAAACGATCACCTTGTGACCTTTTTTTTTAATTTAATGTCCTGTATGGTTAAAATAAAAATGAATGCATAAAAAGCAGGAAATAAAAAGAGCTTTTACATAAGGAAGAATAAATAGTTTTGGGAAATATTTTAAAAAAATTAATAACAATAATGATAAAAGTAAAAATATAAATAATATAATAAATTTTAAAACATTTCTTGCTTTATCGAGTAAATTACCCAGACAGCCTACGACACTGGGCTAGAATTCCGGCGAATCATCGCATTCCGTGACGACTAGATTAGTAACGGGTCAGTACTGGCCCGAGTCTGGCATGCTTCTGGCAAGTAGTCGTACGCCATTGCGATGACATTTGATATTGGGCCAACACTGGCCCGATAGTGGCGGCTACAGAGTTTTGGCCTAATGTCGTTTTGCCATAACCGTCAATATTTTGAATATTTTCTGCGTCATCCATGATGATTTTATAGAAGCGAAGCCAAATGCTTATACACGGGTACCCTGAAGGTGACCTAAGACCTTATAACATATCCCATTAATTTTTTTTTTTGATTTTGAAAGTAGTCTATAAGTACATTTCAAAACTATCAACATTTAAATCCTTTTATGGTAGCTTTTCGAGAAAACTTAGTAAGAAGTTTTATAAATAACGATGTTTTAACATTAAAATAATAATTTTCCATCGGCCATTATAGCTGTTTACTTTCTCTAATTGCAACCACGCGATTGGTGATAATAATATTTATTAGTTTCCGATTGGCTTATATTTGTTGTCAACAAAAGACTTAATAATAATGAAGACTTTAGTTATAACAGCGAGTATAATTATAAAATTACTGTGTATTTCAATTTGAATACACAGTAATTATTTTAAAGTAAGTAATTAATTTAAAAATATATAAATTATTTCTCAAGAAAAGAAAAGAAATGCCATACTTTGCTTAAGATCATAACGAGTTTTTAAAATGTTTTTGTATATGCTGTTTGAAAAAAGGCAATGATTTAAGATGCATTCAAACCAAATGCAGTAATTCATGCCCACAAAAAGGAAAAAGTTATGAAAATCCTATCAAGTGATTTTTTTGGGAAAACTTCTCTGTTGAAAACCCTGATCTGCCTAAAATGTTATGTTCAAATTGTAGAAAAAATCTAGTGAGTTTAGAAAAAGCAGATTCAAAAAGCTTTTTATTTACCGCTCGACCTAAGTACGAAGGTATGTTTTTTCTAATAAAAAATAAGTCAATAAAAACTATTTAATTTTTTCATTATTATTATTTTGCTTATAAATAATATTATGTTTTACATTTTAAAAACTAATTTCTTGTTACTTTTAGGTCTTAATACTAGAGTTATTCGAGGTGGGAAATGTGAATGTTTTATTTGTGTTAATAGGCGTACAAATGGTACTAAAATGGCAACTCCTCCACCAATGGTTTCATGTGAAACTAATAAAGATATAGATCACATTCAAAATAATGTGATTTTTTCTTCAACCAATGAATACTTTGTTCTTTTTAGAAGCTGTTTTCAATTTATAGGAAAAGGTGTTAAGCATCCTTGCACAAAGTTAGCTAAGCAAAAGAATTTGGCGCATATTGTACTATCTACCTCACCCGTAACTAAAGGAAAATTTTTATAAACCACAATCAACAATTTAGTAACCAATGACACAGAGATAAAATTGAACACCTTTGGCCCTAAGAGACTTGTTGTTTCTGTTGGAGTAGTTGAACCAAAAACACCTTACTTTTCTCTCTCAAAGCTGAAACAACTACAAAGAAAACTTCATGCAAGATATAAATTGTTTACTACAGAATTCAAAAAATATACATTACTTTAAAAAACGTTCATTTTTTTAAACATTTGTATCCAATTTACTAGTGACTATAAGATGCTAGAGATTGCTCAATTTATAAGAGTGAATGGAGGCAGAAAATCTGTTGAGTCTTGTTTTTCCAAAAAGTTAACAAAAGAAAATAAAAATCTATTGTCTTTGTTTGATGCTGAGCAATAATGCTGATGAGTTTGTTGCAACAGTTTTACAACATAGATCTCTTGAACCAGATAATGTAGATGTTTTAGTTGGGGTAGATGGAGGGCAAGGCTATCTAAAGGTTACCTTATCAATAACATTGAAGCCAGAGCTTGATGCACATTCAAGTGTAAAGAAAAGACTGAAATATTCTGATGAGTATGGATAAAAAGATTTTAAGTTTACTAGTGTTCACAAAACTTTAGATTTGGCTGTATTACCCTCTATTGATGAAAACTAAGCAAACATAAAAATGTTGTTGGATAAATTAAAACTTAACTCTCTGGTTTACTCTATTTCAGAAGATCTAAAGATTCTTCTGCTGATGGTTGGAAAGCAGTCAGCAGCTTCGAAGTATCCTTGTCCATTTTTTGAAACAGAATTACCTAGTATGCTGAGAGCTGAGTCATATTCTCTAACTTCTTTGTGTGAATGGTATAACAAATGGATGGCTACTGGAGGAAACATTGCAAAAGCTAAATATTTTAGTTACGTAGTTAATCCTCCTTTATTGACTGGAAATGTAACAATGAAGATCTTATCAATTGCCAATATACCAGGCTTACATATTTTGCTAGGCATAGTAGACAAACTTCTCAAACTAATTAAAAAAAACTTGTTGAGAGCACTAATCAAGGATTTTCATTTTAGTTAAATGTAGTATTTATGCTTTAGTAAATATTTCTTTTTTAGAAAAAAAACTAATTTACTTAGAACTTTTTATCTCAAATTCCAAGATCATTCTATAAAACCACTCTATTCCTGTAAATTTATCTTATCTTCTTCAATAAAAAAAACTAACTTTAAAAACATTATAAATTTGTCTATATTCAAACTAGAAAACCCAAGTTTTTATCAGAAATTATTTCTAAATCCGATCCCAAAGTGTCAATACAATAGCACAAATAACCAAACAAATTTTATATGGCCATTTGATCCACTCTCAGGGGTCTTAGTATGAGTCAGAGGGGTAATAACCTCTAGATTAAACAAGTATTGTAACTAAGTTTTCTCGAAAAGCTACCATAAAAGAATTTAAATGTTGACAGTTTTGGAATGTACAAATGGATTACTTTCAAAATCAAAAAAAATAATTTATGGGATATGACATAAGGTCTTAAATCACCTTCAGGGTACCCGTGTATAAGATATATTTCGCAAATTTCTTGCTATTGCTGTTGCTTTTTATTATGCTATTATTACAATACATATTGTAATAATAATAGCAAACGTACGTTTGCTATAAAATAGAATGTTACTTTTTTGTGAAAACGTATAATTATGTTGTAATTGGAATTGCAATTACCCAAGCAAAAATTCACAACAGGCGCAGTACAGCGCCAGTACTGTCTAATACTGGTGCAATACTGGCAGTCAGTACTGGTTCTGTATTGTCATTTCCATGGGATGATAACGCTTTGCCAGTACTGAATGTCCAGTACTTAACCATAGCTGGCATCTGGTAATGGCATAGTACTGCCTTAATTAAAAATTCGCAACAGGCATAGTATTGCGCCAGTACTGTTTAACACTGGCGCAAGACTGGCATGACACTATAGCATCAATTTTATAAGGTAATCTTTTAAGACAAAAGTATTATTTTTCAATGTTTTTTTTTGTATAATTAAAAAAAAAAAAATTTATAGAATTTCGTCTTCAATTTCAACACCAGCACCACTCTTTTTATTTAGCAATCTATTTTTCTTTCCACCAGCTCTATCCTTCGCACCTGAAAGCCAGCGACTTATTTGACTAGAAATTTGTTTTTCGTTTATCTCAGGAAATCTGATTGTTATTACTTCTAAAATAAACATCAAAACTGTGTATTTTAAGGGTTAAGTAAGAAATGAATAAAATAATACTTTATTCATGTTTGTTAAAGTTAGAAATAAGACAATATACCTAGCAAATATTTGTAAGTTTCTGTGCCAGAAAAATTCAATTTTTTTACACCATTTGACTCTCGTCCAAAGGCACTGTAAAGCACTTGAATATTCGGTAAAATAATCTTTGGAATTACAAAAGATAAATTTTCCGAAAGTTTTAATGTACTTTTCACATTTAACATCATGAAGCATTTCTAAAAAAAAAAAAATTAATCTATAGATAAAATTCATATACTAAATATCAAATAATTAAATATAACATTAATTATATAATAAAAAATAATATTTAATAAAACAATACTTCGTAGCAGACTTAAAACAAATATTTCTAGCATTTTTTGAATCAATACTAAATTGTTTACCAGTTTTTGAATCATTACTACATCACTCTTCAATTGGTTATCAAAATCATGGAAACTCTCTATACGGTTGAATGGTAATTCGTTAATCGTCTGTTCGGTTATTATTTTTTGGATATCAACAGTGTTATTGTTAAGACTAAATAACGTTCTTGTGATTTTTGCTTCCTCTCTAATACGATATTCAATGCTTCTCCTGGCAGACTCCAGATTAGCTTTCGACGCAGGAGCATCTTTAGCTGTCATGAAAACATATATTTTATATTTGCATTAGTAAAGAAAAACAACCATTTTAAATAACTAAATCAGTAATTAATTATTAAATTATCATTATCATTATGTAATTTTTTTCTCAATGTTTAACGTCCGTTTCCACACTTCTGTGGTTTAAACAAGGTTTCCATAGTGTCATTTCCTCATTCAAGTGAAAAGTTAAATTAATTCTTTACAATGAATGAAGAATTGTAAGTAAAAAATTTTTGACAATATCCTAACCTGCAGAGCCACATGTAGGACAATACTTATAATTTGGATTAAGTATCACATCTAAAAAAATATTTTCAAAATATTACATTTGTAAGTAATGATCAACATTCTAAAAAAGATTTCATTGAAAAAAAATTAAAATAATATTTAAATGTAAACTAAGAATTATATTGATTAACTTTTTTATTTGTTTTATTGTCGCTTAAATGTTTCCTGGTGTCTTCATGTGATATACTGGAATACTTTATCATTTCTGAAAATAATAAACTTTTTGAATAATAAAAATTGCTTTGACGCATTTTTTTGTGTGAGCAACAATAACGGTTATTTGTAATTATAAAGATTTTTTTTATTAAAGAAAACATACGGTTTTGTTTCTCTCTGTTACATTTAGAAGACGCTATTTTCTTTATTTTGGGGGACGAGAACGATGAATCATTAGATTGTTCATCACGAGATGATGATCGTTTTTTCTTTACTTTAAAGGAAACAAAGGACTCTTCTGAAATATCACTATCTCCAGAGCTTTCAATACTAAGCTCTAAAACAGATAAGATATATATATCTAGAAATGATTTTATTTTAAAAAATTAAAATAACATTTATATGTAAACTAAGGATTAAATCGCATTACCTTTTTTATTTGTTTTATTGTCGCTTAAATGTTTCCTGGTGTCTTCATGTGATATACTGGAATTCTTTATCATTTCTGAAAATAATAAACTTTTTGAATAATAAAAATTGCTTTAACGCGCTTTTTTGTGTGTGCAACAATAAGGGGTATTTTTAGTTATAAGGATTTTTTTTATTATAGAAAACATACGGTTTTGTTTATCTCTGTTACATTTAGAAGACGCTATTTTCTTTACTTTGGAGGACGAGAACGATGAATCATTAGATTGTTCATCACGAGATGATGATCGTTTTTTCTTTACTTTAAAGGAAACAAAGGACTCTTCTGAAATATCACTATCTCCAGAGCTTTCAATACTACGCTCTAAAACAGATAAGATATAGATATTATTTTAAAAAAAAACAAAAAAACAGTTATATGGTTAAATAAATCTTTCGATTTTTTAAAATATTTCAAGTAATGTTTGTTTGCAATAATAAAAAAATACCATACCTTTAAACGAAGAGATATCTTTTAAAGATGCTTTAAGTTCAGAGCTGCTTAATTTAACAGGAACAGATTCTCCTTCTGAACTATTTGGATCTTCAAAATTACTGCTCTGTACTACAAATTCAGAGCATGCCCTAATCATCCGTCGCAATCCTTATTCATAGCTTTCTATCATGTAAATAAATATCTTTTAATATGACAACATTTAAGTTAAAACGCATTTAAAATTGATTACATAAAGATTTGAATTACATACTTGCTTCTTTAATTAAAACAATTTCAAAACTCTTCCACAAAACTCCTGGTATTAATGACATTTTACTCATTGAATCAAGCGCATGATACTCGTTTTCAGATGGATATTTACAGAATAATTTGTCTTTTTTAGAATACATCCATAAAATTGGAATAACATCAATACATTCCTTTCCATGCTTTTTTTTCCATGTTTTTTCAAGAAACTTGACTACAACATGAGTTGTACTTGTCTGAAGATTCATATTAATTAAATACCTTATAAAAATAGCAAATTAAATTTAAAATTACTTTTACAAAATACTGTAATTCAGTTACTTTGAATACTGATTATTTCAAACTAAAATAAACAGTTATTGTTCAGTAAATCTGAACAAAAAATATTCTAAAGATAAAATAGTTTAAAGCCTTCAAATATTCATAACACTATTCAAATAAGATAAATCTATTGACAAATTCAAATAACAGACTTGTATTGTATGTTACATTAAACAGTCTAGTATAATACAATAATAATTGATAAATGTAATATAAAGTTAACAAATGTATTTTAGATTTTTTTATGAATCATGAAGATAAGTTATGGCAAATGTATTATCGTTGCTTTCAAACAAAACACATTTTTTAACAATATTTTCTAAAGAAACTGTTTCTTCATTTGTGGATATTCTTCCAAGTTTCATTATTCCAACTTTTGAAGAGGCACATGGATACTGAAAAACATCATTGACATCCATAAATATATAACCTTGCAAAAAGAAATTATGTTGCACTTTTTGGATTCTTGTTATTTTAAAAATATGGCCAGAACACATTTTTACAATGTCATCTGGCTTTTTAATGCTAAGTGTAACTCCTTGAAATATTATACCTTCAAAATTAACATCATCTTCAAGCATAGTATTAAAGTTCATTATAAGAACTTTCTTCTTAATTGCATTTTTATTTTTTAATTTTGGACAGGCTTTTTGTTCAGATATTCTTCTAGCCAACTGACCCAAAGTATTATTTCTTCCTCCAATTAGTCGTTTAATTTTACCAAGATGGTTTTCAAAAGGAAATGCAGATATTGTAGATCAAGACATCTTAGTGTACTCAACATCATCAGCTAAGTGGATTAAATTGTGTATATTCATTACCTGTGAACCAGTGCCATAAAATGACGGAGTTAGCTCAAAGAATTTCCTCAATAACTCTTTGGCATAGTTTACATTATGAAGGCAAAGTTGAGGATCACAAAGTATTCGACAAGCCACAACTAAAAGCAGAAAATGTTTATACATTTGACTAGGCAGAATATTGTGTAGTACCAATGATCCACAGTAATGTAAAAAAAAACGAAATTGTGTGGCTTTCCAATGTGCAAAATTATGTATATCAAATTTTTTTCTTTGAAACTCTTTGGGTATAAAATTCACTAAGATTTTCAATTTTAAATTTAAACATTTAATATCTTCCACAGATAGCTTGCATTTATGGTTTACTTTTTTAGTGCCAATTAACTGCTGCATAATCCATTTCATGACCCCAAGGTAAATTAAATGCATAGAATCCAAGAACATTGATTTAATTGGGTCAAAACCTGGTATATCTAACAATGGGGATTTACCTGAACCTAAATGGTGTTCAATTTGACTTTTCATTTCAAAACTACTTTTTGTTCGTAGCTTAGATCTCATATTAGGATAAACTCTTTTTTTTTAAATTGTCGTCCCTCTGGTCTCGCAACGTTCACATGCATAATAACCACCATGTCCTTTACATTTTTTAACAAATGATCTGGCAGGTGTGTCACAGGAAAAACCTACAACCTCTATTTTAAAGGTCACTTGACCAATATTTACTCCATTTAAAACTAAATATTTTGCTTCAGAGACAAAATCTTCTAAAAAAACATCTACACTTTGTGGTTTAGAATCCCCACTATAAACAGCTATGATAAATGGTTGTGAATTATATTCGTTGTGCAAAATAAGTCCCAAGATAGCCCAAAATTGTTGATTAGAACCATCGAATAATGGTAAACCATCGATATTAAATAATAAACGAATAACACTATCAGTATAATCCTCAGTAATGACATCATTTAAACCTTCTATACCAAGAAACATAAAATATCCCGTTGTGTTTTTTACGCTATTCATTAACTTTATATTTTTATTTGATTTTGTTTGCAACAATGTAACTGCAGACTTTGGTAAATTAGGAATGCTTTCTGCCCTCAGTATTTTTAACAAATCTTCAATTGTTTCAACAGTCAAATGGCTTCGATGTATTACAGCCCATTTTTTTAACTTTTCACAACAATTGGTTTCTGTTAAATCAGGTGATTGCTGATAAAAAGATTCATTACCTGAAAAACTGTCCTCTGGAAATGTACGAGTAAAGTATTCTGAATCAAAAGATGAATCAAATTGGAAAATAAAATTGTTATCGTGTTCAGAAACAGTAATATGAGTATCTTCAGATTGATAGGTTATTAAATTACTAGAAGAATCAATTTCAATAGATGAATCAATTGCAGTGTCCAAATATTCAGATAAATTTTCTTCTGAATAGAAAGCTTTAAATTCATTTTGGTTTTGTTGTTTAAAATGACGGTGTTTCTTTTGTCTATAATATGCAGCCATGCCTTGAAATAACCATAAATAGTATAACTAAATACAACTGAATGTTAAAATATACATTTTATCAATAGTTTTCAAAAGTAAAATTGATTTAAGGTTATCTATTAGCTTATATTTTTAAAATGAAAAACACCCATCTTTAAAATATTTTATAGCAAATACATATATTATTTGATAACATATATTATTATTATTATTATTATGACAGTATATATATATATATATATATATATATATATATATATATATATATATATATATATATATATATATATACATATATATATACATATATGTATATATACATACATATATATATACATATATGTATATATACATATATATATATAATATATACATATATATATATACATAAATGTATATATATATATATATATATACATATATATATATATATATATATATATATATATATATATATAATATATACATATATATATATACATAAATGTATATATATATATATATATATATATATATATATATATATATAAATTAGTAAAAACACTTATCTAATTTTTCTTTTTCTTTGACAGTTTGTTTCTCTATCAGTAGGATCATCAGGAAGCATATATATATATATATATATATATATATATATATATATATATATATATATATATATATATATATATATATATATATATATATATATATATATATATATGCCTATCTCTCTCTCTCTCTCTCTCTCTCTCTCTCTCATTCTGCATTAGTTTCTGGAACAGTAAATACAAATGCACCAAGAATTTCCAGCAGTTGAGGCTTTACTACAGTATTGACATTATTTATAACTTCTAAAACAGTTTTCCATCCTAATAGTATAGGAACAGATTCAGCTTCCCAGTTTTCTAGATTTATATCTAAACAAGTTTTGATAAAACAATAAGAGTCAAAAATGTCATTATCACTTATGACAAAAATAGGTAATGATTTAGTTTTATTAAGAAAATATGTGTACACTTCCTTAAAATCCTCATATAGAAATTTTTCCTTTAACATAAGATATTTTACATTCCTTGCTTCATTACAAAATCAGCCCACTTTTTTAAATAACTAATTATGGTACTATAAAATCTCACTAGAACAGAAACTACATGCTCTCTATCTAATAATGCTTCTGCTTCAAGTTTGTTTGAAAGATTATCTGCCATAAATGGTATAAATTTGCATGCAAGTGCTTGTAAAACTCCATTGATACTTCTACTGCACTTTTATCATTTCCTTCTAACTTTTTGACAGTCTCACCAAACAAATGAAATTGGGATTTTACACAATGTTGAAATTAAAAAGTGATTTCTAATAATTTATTGCTCTGTTCTTTTAAGAACATTGAGCACTCTATTTTATGGAATACATTTATAATTGTTGTTTTATATATATATATATATATATATATATATATATATATATATATATATATATATATATATATATATATATATATATATATATATATATATATATATATATATATATATATATATATATATATATTTAATAATAACTTAACTTATAACAGTATATTAACGAAAAATGATAATAGCAAAATTTGTTTTATATTTTATAAAATTCTAAACAAGTACTTATTAATCAAAACTATTTTTAACTGACAGTTTACCAAGACAAAGATGAAAAATCAAGTAACATACGCCAGATTTTATTAAATAAAAGTGAATCTGGTTTATAATTACCATAATTAATTATCGTGTGCCAATAATTATTGTGACAGATTAATCTGGCACATTAATGCACATGTGCCAAAAAAGATTTTTTTTGGCAAAAAAGAATTCGAATTCTTTTTTCGAGGCCCAAAAATCCGTTATGTGCCAACACTGGAATAAGGGATCATTTTACGTATACACGCGCAGCCTTGTCTAACATTTTAATCGGTGCTTTGCCTGCACTGGCCGGCCAACGATTGGTTAGCCAATACTGGCGCAGTACTTCGCCTGTTATAAGTAAAGGCGCAACACAAAAATTTCCGATTGGGTACTACATCCTAACTCTTGCAGTAGTAAATACTACTGTAAAAAGTTTAGATGTCGTATGATGTAAATAATGTAAATTTCACTTATGTCAGCACACATCATTACAGTAATTTTGTATAAAGGTTAACTATTTTTTTATATTAAACAGTTTGAATAACATTTATGCAAGATATTAATTAAAAAATAAAACAGAAATGGTTAAAGAAAAGGCTATTTAAAGGTTTGAAGATAAAGTTTATATATATATGTTTGTGTGTGTGAATATATATATATATATATATATATATATATATATATATATATATATATATATATATATATATATATATATATATATATATATATATATATATATATATATATATATAGTTGATGATGGTTTTGTTGTTTCACCCTTACTTCACTTGTTATAATTTAATTTGTTGAAATCTGTACTAACTCTATTTTCTTACATTATTACTAACAAAATTAATATGCTTATTTGATACATAGTTTTATGAGGTAGTAATTGAAATATTGAACTTATTTAGGTTAATTTTACTTGTGTCTAAAGTAATTTTCTTTCCTAACAATAACAATTTTATAACAACATAAAATTGTCTATATTTATGCATTTAATAGTTGCCGGTTGAAAAAATTACACTTGGTAAATGTAATTGGCATAGAAATGATACTCATAAATGTTTAATAAATTGTATTTGATATTAGCTGATTGGGCTGTTCAGTTTAGTGTTAATTAGACTACTTGTCATCTTTAGACATCTTTACTATGTATTATTTGTCTAATTCATCCTGATTTGCCTGTTTAAAAAACTCAACACAATTTTATAGTTGCATATCGAGCAGGTGGTTATAATTTTTATTTTGGTTCAGCAATTAGTTTAACAAATATTAAATCATGTTTACAATAAAATTGCAATACTTTCAGCTCCCTATGGGAAGTTGAATATCGATGGTTTGCCTTTGTTTAAAAGTAGCAAAATATCATTTTGGCCAGTTTTGTGTGTTTTGCAAGGTTTTAATTTTAAAAAACCTGTGTGATTCAAGTCTGTTAAAAATCACATTCATTATCGCACTTAGATAAAGTTAAAGACATTGCAATTTTAGATGACAGAATTCTCAAGTGTGTATTCAACAAGTTGATGATGGTTTTTGTTGTTTCACCCTTACTTCACTTGTTATAATTTAATTTGTTAAAATCTGTACTAATTGTTTTTGATTTCATATTTTATATTCATTAGATTTTTGAGACTTTTGGTATTTTGAATATATACATGTATGTATATATATATATATATATATATATATATATATATATATATATATATATATATATATATATATATATATATATATATATACAGTATCGGACAAAACATTTGCAACCAAATAATGCTAATTTAGTTTCTTTATATAAAAGTGCTGCATTTTTTCAATTTAGAGAAATAACTATGTAACTGTTTAGAGACAAAGTTCTTCAAGTTTTATTCATCACAAAGTTCATTATTTGTACACGAAAATTAATAAATTAATCAAAAGTATTAAAAAAAGTTGATTTCCTTCTGGACAAAACAAGTGCAACTCGACAAAATGTTGACCAAGCTGTATTTCGCTATCAATATTTCGTGGCGAATCCTTTGTTGTCGATCACAGCCTTGCATCTTCGAGGCATAGATTCGATCAGGTGATCAATGAAACTTTGTGGAATCGCTGCCCAGGCCTTTTGGATTTGTTCAAACAGTTGATCCTTATTACGAACACTTTCACGATTAATTCTGCGGTTGACGATCTCCCACAGGTTCTCGATAGGGTTGAGATCCGGAGATTGAGGCGGCCAATCCATCATCGATAGGTGGTTGTCTTGAAACCACTGCTTGACTACTTTTGCAGTGTGTTTCGGATCGTTGTCTTGCTGAAAAACCCATTTTATTGGCATATTCCATTCAGCATGAGGTAACATAACATCTTTCAGGATATTTTTATACATGAAACGGTCCATTATTCCATCGTTTCGATGTATTGGACCTAGACCGTTAGCAGAAAAACACCCCCAGACCATTACATTGCCTCCAGCATGCTTCACGGTCTTATGGCAATAACGTAAATCGAGGCGTTTTGCGGCCGGTCGACGTACACGGCAAATGCCATCGCTCCCAATGATGTTGAACTTCGATTCATCACTGAAAAGGACAGTTCGCCATTTCTGCACATTCCAGTCAATATGAGATGTAGCAAACAGGAGTCTTTTCTTCTGGTTTTTTAGTAAAATCAGCGGTTTCTTTGCAGGGCGTCGAGAAAACAATCCGGCTTCAACAGCACGTCGTCTGATTGTTCGGTGCGATACAGGCAGCCCTAATTGCTTTTGTATCTCGATTGATGATATCCAGGGATCCTTCTTGACGGATCTGGCGATCATAGAATCCTCTCTAGAAGTGGTGGAACGCAGTCTTCCACCTTTGTTATCTGCTGCCAACTTCCCCGTAGAACGATATTTAGAACATAGTCTTGATACGGTCCATTTTTTCACGCGATATTTATCACAAATACTTTTTTGTGACACTCCACTTACGTAATCGCCAATAATTTTCTTTCTTAGTTCCAATCCAAGACTGTCGGGAGCCATTTTCGCACTTGAAGTCATAAAGATAATAAATATTTCTGGATGCTACTGGATCCCAGACAGCCTACGACACTGGGCCAGAATTCCGGCGAATCATCGCACGCCGTGACGACAAGATTAGTAACGGGCCAGTACTGGCCCGAGTCTGGCATGCTTCTGGCGAGTAGTCGTACGCCATTGCGATGGCATTTGATATTGGGCCAACAATGGCCCGATTGTGGCGGCTACAGAGTTTTGGCCGAATGTCGTTTTGCCATAACCGCCATTATTTTGAATATTTTCTGCGTCATCCATTGTGATTTTATAGACGCGAAGACAAATGCTTACAAGATATATTTCGCAAATTTCTTGCTTTTGCTGTTGTTTTTTTATTATGTTATTATTACAAAACGTATTGTAATAATAATAGCAAATGTACGTTTGCTATTAAAAAAAATGTTGCTTTTTTTTTAAAACGTATAATTACCCAGACAGCCACCCGTTAGAGGCCCAATGCTGGCCCAGTTCCGCTTGCCACAGTGGCGCGATGCCGGCAATTGATCACGGCCCAATGTCAAAACGGCCAATGGCCCAGCATCGCTAGCCAGCACTGGCCCGGGATCATTTTCCAGCATTCGTCCGTGATCGTATGCCAGCACTGACCCGTTACTTTTAACCAATATACATTCACTAACGCACTATTATTAGCCATTTCTAATGTGATATCGCACAAAAAGCAAATACAAAAGTAAATATTTTTTGATATTTATTCCAGTTCAAATTGACAAAAATAATTTTAAATAGTACAGATATTATTGATAGTTTGAAATAGTGCTATTTATCAAACGGGTTTTTTCGTTCTTCTCAAGCCTTTCGTCCACCATTTCGATCTCCTGAAAGCTGAAAATACTCTTCAGCCAACGCTCAAACTCTTCGCTTGATGCTCCCGAGTTTAAATGATTTAGTTTTACAGCACCTAAATACAAACTTTAACTTGACAAAATTATAAATATAACAATTGAACACATACAAATAAATATATATTAAATAAAAATAAAGATTTCTTCTTACCCAATAAAATCTTTTTCTTCTTCAAGTTTTCCACTGAAATAACCAGCTCTTTTTTAACAGCTGTAAAAATCAGGATCTCTTAGAAAATTCACATTTAAAAAATAAACATTTACAAAAATAAACATTTACAAAAATAACTTAAAATAACTGAAAGTATAAATTCTAAGCATATTACTACTAACCAGTGCAATGAAGTGTTCCTTCACTCACTTTGGCAAGAATCCGTCTGACAGATGAACATCGATTGAATGTCAATGAAGACCCTGAAAACTAAAATTAAGAAGAAAAAATTAATGAAACTGCTTATTTTAACAATAGGTTAATGTGCATTTTATTGCATATTCATACATATATATACACATAGTTATAGTGCATTCCAAAAATGAGGAGAGTGACCATTGACAAAATAATTTAATGAATATAATACAAGTATCAATAAATTACAACCTTAAAAGTTATAAATTACAACCTTTAACTTAAATTCATGACTACATTGCAGTGTACATATATATACTAAAAATACCAAAGTATCTCAAAAATCTAATGCAAATAAAATATGAAATCGAAAACAATTCATTAAACATTTATGGGAATCATTTCTATGCCAATTACATTTACCAAATGTAATTTCTCCATTCAGCAGCTATTGAATGCATAAATATAGACAATGTTATAAAACTGTTATTATAAGAAAGAAAATTACTTAAGACACGAGTAAAATTAACCTAAATAAGTTAAATATTTCAATTACTACCTCATATAAAACTATGTATGGAATAAGCATATTGATTTTGTCAGTAATAATGTAAGAAAATAGACTTAGTACAGATTTCAACAAATTAAATTATAACAAGTGAAGTAAGGGTGAAACAACAAAACTATCATCAACTTTTTGAATACACACTTGAGAATTCTGTCATCTAAAATTGCAATGTCTTTAACTTTATCTAAGTGTGATACTAAATGTGATTCCTAACAGACTTGAATCACACAGGTTTTTTAAAATTAAAACCTTGCAAAAGACACAAAACTGGCCAAAATGATATTTTGCTACTTTTAAACACCACCACCAAAAATAATCACCACCTGCTTGATATGCAACAATAAAATTGTGTTGAGTTTTTTAAATAGGCAAATCAGGATGAAACAGACAGAGAATACACATTAAAGATGACAAAGCAGTCAGATTAACACTAAACTGAACAGCCCAATCAGCTAATAGGGTAGTCAAATCTGATGAGAATATTTCATCATCATTATTATAACTAAAATTTAAATATGACCAAGTTCAGTTTCAACATTAACATTGTTATCTGAAAATATATTAACAACAGTTCCAAAAACTGAATCATTATTATCTACAACTTTTTCACTTATAGCAGGAAAATTGTCTTTTCTAGATATGTATGAGGGGGTAACAGTTATCTCACCAAATGAGTTTTGTAGATTAAATATTTCACAACTGATATCTTCATTAAATATTTGTTTCAAGCTTTTTAAAATAACTCTAACTATATATGTAACAGAACAATACATTATCCCGAAGTTAAGATGGAAAAATATATAAAGATTTAATTTGGATGGCTCACTCTTATATTGAATTGCTAAAATGAGAAAAGTAACAATTGACAAAGTCCTTTCATGATTATAATGTAAATGACAATAGATTACAACCAAGGTCACTTAAAATGAGTTTAAAACTAACTTAAATTAAATAAGATTATTTTAATGACAAGTAATAATAAAGGAGCATATAATAATAAAAACAACAATAAATTAATAACAGCAAAAACAACAACAAAAATAAACATAATAACAATATATATATATTGTTATTATCTTTTCTTTGTTGTTGTTATGCCATTATTTTGTTATCATCTTTATATATATATATATATATATATATATATATATATATATATATATATATATATATATATATATATATATATATATATATATATATATATATATATATATATATTTAATATATGAACTTCAATAAATATGAATTCTCTCAATACTAATTTTTTATTTTATCTAAGAAATTTTCGCTAGATTATTGATACTAGCATCTTCAGCTTTAATTACAAATTATTTATTAAATTAAATTACAAACAAACATTAATGTCACAAAGTGACATTACCATTAATATCTAGTATAATTTTTTATTTTATCTAATAAATTTTTGCTAGTATCAATAATCTAGCGAAAATTTATTAGATAAAATATAAAAGTAGTATTGAGAGAATTCGTATTTATTGAAGTTCATATATTAAATTTATTCAACTCTCATACAAGATGTCATCATTTAAAATATATATATATATATATATATATATATATATATATATATATATATATATATATATATATATATATATATATGTATATATATATATATATATATATATATATATATATATATATATATATATATATATATATATATATATATATATATATATATATATATATATATATATATATATATATATATATATATATATATATATATATTCACACACACAAACATATATATAAATAATATAAAAAAGGTGTTAATTAAAAAACTTCATTATCTTACAGTTATTGTGATTAAAACTTTATCTTCTAACCTTTAAATAGCCTTTTCTTTAACCATTTCTGTTTTATTGTTAAATCAATATCTTGCATAAATATTATTCAAACTGTTTAATATAAAAACATAGATAACCTTTATACAAAATAACTGTAATGATGTGTGCTAACATAAGTGAAATTTACATTATTTACATCATACGACATCTAAACTTTTTACAGTAGTATTTACTACTGCAAGAGTTAGGATGTAGCAATTGCAATTCTAATTACAACATAATTATACGTTTTTAAAAAAAAGCAACATTTTTTTTAATAGCAAACGTACATTTGCTATTATTATTACAATACGTTTTGTAATAACAACATAATAAAAAAACAACAGCAAAAGCAAGAAATTTGCGAAATATATCTTGTAAGCATTTGTCTTCGCGTCTATAAAATCACAATGGATGACGCAGAAAATATTCAAAATAATGGCGGTTATGGCAAAACGACATTCGGCCAAAACTCTGTAGCCGCCACAATCGGGCCATTGTTGGCCCAATATCAAATGCCATCGCAATGGCGTACGACTACTCGCCAGAAGCATGCCAGACTCGGGCCAGTACTGGCCCGTTACTAATCTTGTCGTCACGGCGTGCAATGATTCGCCGGAATTCTGGCCCAGTGTCGTAGGCTGTCTGGGTTGACACGGACCAGACTTAAGAAAAAGAAACAAACCAAAATAGTTGCACTTGTTTTGTCCGCTGCATAATGGCACTTGTCAACGAAATTCTGCCTGTGTGCTGTCACCTGTCAGCTGATTGCTCATGTCATGGCATGCTATGACTGCAGACTCCTGAACTGTTTGCTGTGGTGGTATAGTTCGTTTCGTTTTTAAGACATGTAAAATTAGGAACACTTTTTAGCATTGTTCGATGTTGGTTGCAAATGTTTTGTCCAATACTGTATATATATATATATATATATATATATATATATATAGTTAATGTAATCATACATTAAAGTTAAAATTTTGCTCAGGTGCTATAAAAATAAATCATTTAAACTCGGGAGCATCAAGCGAAGTGGTTGAGTGTTTGCCGAAGAGTATTTTCAGCATTCAGCAAATCGAAATGGTGGACTAAAACCTCGGGAAGAACCAAAATATTCGTTGAATAAATAGTACTATTTCAATCTATCAATATCTGTACAATTAAAATTATTTTTGTCAGTTTGAATCGGAATAAATTTCAAAAAATATTTATTTTTGTATTTGTTTTTTGTGTGATATCACGTTTTCTTCAGAAATGGCTAATAATAGCGTACTAGTGTATGTTTATTGTTTAAGAGTAACGGGTCAGTGCTGGCATACGATCACGGACGAATGCTGAAAAATGATCCCGGGCCAATGATGGCTAGCGATGCTGGGCCATTGGCCGTTTTGACAATGGGGCGTGATCAATTGCCGGCATCGCGCCGCTGTCGCAAGCGGAACTGGGCCAGCATTGGGCCTCTAACGGGAGGCTGTCTGAGAAGTTTCTTATATTATTATTTTTTTAATGAAAAAAAAATTCTTTAAAAAAATAATTAACTTTGTAGCTAAACCGTTTGTTTTGATTTTTTTTAAAGATAATTTCTTACAGAAACTTAAGTATAAAATAGGTGAAAAAATTTTGATAAATAATCAAGAAATTAAGAAAGACAAGCTGAATTAGTTAAAAATAAAATTAAAGTTTATCTTATTAGAAATAAAACATACAAAAAGTTATTTGTTAGTTAGTAGTAGGGAGATGCCGGTTCTACGCCATTGATACTTTTCCATATATTATTTTAATGTGCGTGCAAACTTTTAAAAATGTCGTGCTAACTTTTTTTGACTACCTTTTGTTTTACATTATTGTTTTTAATCTGTAATTGAACATAGTCATAAGAATACATAGTCTGGAAACACGGACCGTTTCCATTATTTTTCGATTTTAACTTGAAAACTGCACAACGACCCGGCTAGGGTTAGGACTATTGTAATTGTAATTGTAAAAATTAAATACAATTACACATTACAATACAATATTATTGTATTGTAATATTACAGAAACAATAAAAAAAATTTATTTTGGTATTGTATTGCTGTGATGAAAAACAATTACAATAAGTATTGTATTGTTTTTTTTCTAACAATACAACAAAATTCAAGAACTATTGTATTGTATTGCTGTGATGAAAAACAATTACAATAAGTATTGTATTGTTTTTTTTCTAACAATACAACAAAATTCGAGAACTATTGTATTGTATTGTTTTAATGAAATAAAATTACAATAATTATTGTATTGTTTTGATGAAAACAATTACAATAGCTATTGTAGTGTATTACTTTACATTATAGCAGAAAAGCTGACGTATTTTAACGTATTTATTAAGGTTGTTCACGGAAGCAAAAGTTGAATTTTCGATAAAAAAAAAAGTTTTCGAAACTCTATTTTTGTTTCGGTAAGCTCGAAATAATTTCAAACTAATTAATTTTGCATCGAAACGATTTTTTCATTTCGAAATTGTCAAATTTGTTTCGAAATATTTTTGCGATTTCGAAATTCTGAAAATATTACCGAAACATTTTTTCACTTTCGAAATTCTAAAATTTGCTTCGAAATATTTTCGTGATTTCGAAATTCTAAAAATATTACCGAAACAATTTTTTACTTTCGAAATTCTAAAATTTGCTTCGAAATATTTTTGCAGGGATTAGAACCCCAAAAGTTCGTTTACAGGGATTAGAACCCTCAGGATAAGATAGGGGGTTGTTATTTTGTGACATTTTGTGGAAAAGGGAGGAGAGGGATCTGAAAAGTTTTTGCGTGACATAATTTGCGAATGACCACTTACATCTACACGGTGAAATGTTTCTTATAAAATATTAGTCCTCTCAAAGTGAATAAAACCTACCTATAGCAAAAGCTACTTAAGTGTTTTTGTCTACAATTTAAATTGTAAAATTTGAACGTAGAGTTTTTAAAATTTTTACTATTTAAATTTTTACTTATTGATTATTGAATGAAGATGCTTAAAAGCATCTTCATTCAATAATCAATATGATGGAGGGAGATACTATATTTTAATTTCTAATTTGATATGAAAGGAAGGGGGGTAAATATTTTATTCCGGCTCTGAAAAAACTACATTCTATTCAACAGTCATATTTGCTTTTGTTAACAAAATAAAATTAAAAAGATTTATAATGTTCAATCAAATAAAAAGATATTAGAAATACATGTATAAGTACTATTATTCAACTAAATAGACTTTTAGTCGATTAGTAGAAAATCCAAAGTCGATTACATCGACTCTTAGATTTTTAAAAGTCGACTAATTTCGACTTTTAGTCGATTTAGTCTAAGTCGATAACAACTTTGAACACTTTTTAATTTTAAATTTGCTTAACGTAAGTTTAAACTTTAGATTTAGAATTTACATAAAAGTACGTGCGCTTTTCATAAATGATATAATTATGATATTTAAAAGTTATAATATGCAATTCCTTTAAGGCCTGTAACGCACGTATATGAAATCATTGTTGCAATGTAAACGGCTAATTACTCTCTTGGGATTATTTAGATGAGATTTACAACAATTTCAAACAATTATATTTATAACTTAGCAATCTTTTTGTTACGTAACTCAAAATTTTAGTTTGAGCTGTTGAGGCGAAATCAAGTTATTAGGTTTTAAAGATTTACTAAAAACACTTGCTTTACAACACATTTTACGCCATTATGGATAGTAAAATTAAAAAAAAAAAAAAGCTGTTTTTTATTTTATTTTAATATAAATTTATTCTCATCAAAAAAAAAAAAAATCATAATTTTGATTACTAAAAAAAAACTTGTTTTCAGTTGTGTGCCACCTTAAATTTACCGAGATAGTATTATTTTGCCATATATACATATATATGTATAATATATCTATATACATTATACATATATATGTATATATGGCAAATTATTATATATATATATAATATATAATATTTAATTGTATAAATATATAATAATTATATATATATATATAATATATAATATATATACATATATATTATATATGTATATATATATATTATATATACACATATATAATATATATGTATATATAAACACCCCGTGGTAAATTATTTAGGCACCCGGATATTTTAATATTATTATGCAAATAAAATATAAGGTATTAAAATTACTTTTTGGAATAAATTTAACTTTCCAAAATTCTTTTTTTTTCTTCTTGTAATTAATTTCACTTTTCGAAATTCTGTTTTTTTCTTTGGAAATTAACATCAGTTTTCGAAATACACATTTTTTTTTCGAAGTTAATTTCACATTTCGAAATTCTGTTTTTTCTTTCGAAATTAATTTCACTTTTCGAAATACACTTTTTTTTTTCGAAGTTAATTTCACATTTCGAAATTCTGTTTTTCCTTTCGAAATTAATTTCACTTTTCGAAATGCACTTTTTTTTTTCGAAGTTAATTTCACTTTTCGAAATTCTGTTTTTTCTTTCGAAATTAATTTCACTTTTCGAAGTGCAATTTTTTATTTCGAAATTAATTTCAAATTTCGAAATTCCTTTTTTATTTCCGAAATTAATTTGGCTAGTTCGATTATCTTCATAAGTTTTTAGAGATTTCGAAAAAAAAGAAGTATTTCGGTACCGTTTTAATCGAAAATTTTCGAAATTTGCAATTTCGATAATGAACCTTAGTATTTATATTCATCTCTGACGAACTTACTATTATTTTTGCTATTTTTTTTTATTTACGGATTTGCAACATATTGGAAATTTTATTTTTTACATATTTAGATTTCGCATCACTTATCTTGTTATGTATTTCTATGCTCTAAATGGCCGCAAAATATTGCCTGTCTGATGATAGCCTTACTATTATGAAAAATAACTTTCATAAATTATTTTATTCAGCCCTTTTATTTTTTCCTCTTGATTTTAATACTGCAAAGGAACTTAAAATATATACGAAAATTAACTTTAGTAATACAAACAGTTAAACATAATATTCTTCTTAAATATAAATGTTAATGTCTTGAAATGTTGAAGAACCAACATAAAAAAATTAATGATGACGAAACGAAGAGCCAAAAGGAGATTTTTCTTGATGCGTTTAAGGCCTGAAAATAAAACAAAATGTTAACCGTACTATTTTTAACAATATCTTCATATTCATTATTTTTCCAAATATCTCATACTTTTTCTTACAAAGATTTTAATTGCTAAAAGTTATACTGGAATGAGTTGTGTTTATAAGATTTTGGTATAAGAATAAGACTATTAGATGTTTAAATATTTCCAACGAATAAATACCTGCACCGTAAAGTTGCTTTTGTTTGAATTCAGGGTGATGTGTAATCATCATTATCATCAAAACTCTGACTTGAACCACTGGAGACCTGATTAAGTTGATCTTCATCATCTTCTAAATCAATCTCTTCAAATTGGCTATGAGATGCATTGCGCTTAACTGAAGTTGAGGTTCTGCTCGAGGAGGCAGCAGACACGGAACTGTTCATGATCAGACTTAGATGGACCTTCAAGTTGACTTGAATAACATTATTTCAGCATTTTTACTCTTCTTGATACTTTGTATCAAAATATGATATTTCCTAACAGTTTTAGTCAGTTAAATTAAAAGTTTGCATTTTGACAGTTTTATAATATATTTATTTTTAATTAAATTTTTTTAATTTAAATTTTTCAAATTAAAGTAAAATCAAAAATCAAGTTGAAAGAATTAAAAAAGATAAATTTGTTACAGCAACCAACAAACCCTCTAACAAACTGCATTTACCTGATTAAAGTTGTAAATCCCACTGAATTATGACTTTGCTGCTGTTTTGATGTATATACACCAGACGAGCCACATTAGTTGGGTCCAAACGACTTCGTAGTAGAGTTACAATATTTTGTGCCTCTGAGAAAACTTGTTTTGATGCTGCAGAAGATGCTAGGACGGAGAGCACAGCACGAGCAGCTGTAGACAAAAGTGGAAATCAAAAATCATTTTGTTTCCACCAGCAAAGGACATCATTATCTTTTGGCACTTTGACTTTTGAAAAAGCTTCCCACTCCATTAAAATAAGAAGTTTCTCTTCAGCTCCAACCATTGGTCTGTTGCTTTTTCTTCATCTCTGCAGGCTTCATAAAGGGGGTCGTTTTTACGGGAAAACTCCTAAAAAACCTCTGGGCGTGTTGCAGAGGTCCATTCTTCGTAGGAAGAATGTTCATTGATAATTTCTCGTTTGACCTTTTCGAATAATGCCAGGGAGAATCGACGTAGAACCACACCACGGTAACGTGAATCTAAAAAGTTGGCTTCAGCAAAAGCTTTCTCATCGCAGCCATGATTCTTAAACTTTTCTTCATCTTAGACAAAACAGCTGCACAGTAGTTCTTCACATCTTCTGTGTTTTCTTCTGTCATGCTGTCAGAGAAGATTTTGTGCAAGTTGAACACTACGGGAATGACTTCATGAATTGATGGCTTGTCTTCAACAGACAAGGTGTTGATTGCGCCTTTAAGCCTTTTCATCAAGGGCAAAACTTTCTGCCAGATTTCAAAAATGGATTCATCAGGAATTTCTCTCCACCAGGTATTCTGCTTGACAGGGAATTCTTTTTCTTTCCTTTTCTTTGTATGTACAAAAGAATAGGCTTCGCATCTAAAATTGACTTCAAGCAAAAAACATACTATTCCAGCGTGTCTTGACTAAGCTTTGAATTTTATGGAGTGGTCCTTCAAACAAATTTTTTTGTTTCAAGTGCGCTGCAGTGGCCTCCATTTGACCTGCAATCATAAAACTAACCTTTTTACTGCATTTGATTAAGAATCTTTCAAAAATTGAAATTTTCTTTTGACTTAGGCAACTCAGAAAGTTTAACTTGTCACGCTTTTATATTGACACGCTTTAACATTGTCTGGACACGGACTGTGTCAATTCTTCCGCGGAAGAATTATTTATTACGTAATAAAAAACCATGACTATAAAACAATAAAAAACCTAATTTGTACTAGTCGGCTGGAAAGAATTAGGCAGTCTAAAATTAAAGTTAAAATACAATTTTAGACTTATCAAAGTTTAAAATTTTAGTTAATTAAACGTTTATTGTGTAAATACTAAGTAGATAGCAATTCAACATAAAATATTTTTTGAATCGGGTAAAATCGGTTGTACCCGAGAATGAACCACAAAATATTTAAGAAGATTTTAGTTAATAATATATTATATAAATTACAACTAATATAATTAATGAAATTCTATATAAGTTTTGGTATACTCTTTTTACAATACAAGACTTTACTTATAAATAGTTTTATTAGAAATTTCCCGAATTTTAAATTGCTAATTCAGGATAATTTCGTAGCAATAAGGTTTTTAGTTTCCGCTCATTGTGGTATTTCATTGGTATTATTACGTAAGGCATACGTTCGCAAATGTTCTTTTGATAATTAATCCGTACCAAATAAAAAGAGTGTAGTTTTTAATTTATTTTGTTTGCAGACAAAAAGCCGCAGAAATTTAATTTTTGATCTTTTTGACTACGTTGGTAGTGCTATGGTGGTTCTCAGTTCTTCAGGAAAAGCTAGCACTAGCTTTTCAACTGTTTTAGCTACTTAGCTAAAACAGTTGAAAAACATCCAGCAATTGTTGATTGTGTTTGTACATTAATGTCATGTTCTGGAAGGTGTATTGAAAATTGCGATTGCAGGTGTTGGAGCTATGTTGGCTGGAAAGACGTTTCCACACAGTATTAGAGTATTACGTATGATCGTGGAAGAACTAATTTCACTTTTGTTCTCTAAAGACATAAGTGATTTTGATTCTTTAAATATTCATCTGAAAAAAAACAGCAAGTAATAGTAGAGCATCAAAACATTGAATCGACTGTTTAATAAAGCCAGTTTTCATTGTGTTATCCCAGTAGGCACGGGACCTAAAGAAGATGTCTTTTGAACGTTGAAAAGACGTCCAAATCGTTCAAAAGAATTTAAAAGGTGTCTTTTTTACGTTCTGTATCCACTGGAAATATTTATACGCGCCGAACGCGAAAGTAACTGGACTTTGCATTTGTGGGCAATTTGACGAGCATTCTGTAGTTTATTGGGCCGGGCGAATAAAAATGAGCAATTGCTTTTACTCAGTAATTGGTCAGCTTTACGTGAATAAAAACTTCAACAACTTTTCTTAAGTTTTTATTCACGTAAAATTGAGCAATTACTGAGTAAAAGCAATTGCTCATTTTTATATATTCGGCAACTAGACTATTAAAACATTTATTAAGTTTTGACAATAAAATAATTTTTTTTATTACAATAACAATATTGTTATAGTATGACAAAGACGAATTACAATACAATATTTATTGTTATTGTAGTGGGTCATTACAATACATTTTTTTTTCAGATATTGTTATTGTTTTATAAAGATGAATTGCAATACAATATTTATTGTTATTGTAGTGGGTCATTACACTACATTTTTTTTTCAGATATTGTTATTGTTTTATAAAGATGAATTGCAATACAATATTTATTGTTATTGTATTACAGAATTACAATAGTTATAAATCACAAGTATTGTTATTGTTTCTAAATTAAGTTAATACAATAACAATAACTATTGTTACTGTTATTGTTTTAATTACAATTACAATAGTCCTAACCCAAGACCCGGCGAACCTGCACAAGTTTAAAAAATGGCATCTTTTAACAGCGATTTCGAGACAAATAGTGATTTAGAATGTTTGTTTGACGTGGTTGAAGGAGGATTTTTGAACAATGACATTAACTTAGTTACAGATATAGATTCTATTGTTTCTGATATCGATATTTATAGAGATAATGTCGAACAACATGCATGCATTCAGTGTCCCAAAGTTTACAAGACAATTAGAGGTTTAAAGAGACACATTGCATCGAAGCATATTTTAGAGAGTTTTGAAATAGGTTCTTCCAAAATGTATAATACATTGTCACCACTAAAGCTGAAAAGCATAGTTGAAGAATGTGCAAGTTTATTGCAAATGGACATGTATCTGCTATTTGATATAAGAAAACAGTTCTCATGTGAGAAATTTAGTTTTTCAAAAGATGATGCTGAAAATTTTTGGCAAAAGTTAAAACCAATAATAGAAAAGTTTAATGGCAATAGTGATTTATTTTATCAAGATTATTATGGATTGTTGAGCGAAAATCTACTAGCTTCTTACTTCAGCGACTTAACTTTGAGTAATACACTACTCACTGAAATGTCTTCTCTTATATTAAACAATCTTTCTGATATAAAACCAAATACTATTGAATCTGTAAATACAACTCAGGAAATAACTGATATAGAGAGAAAGAGTTTACAATATCTTATTGGATATATTTTTCAGAGAGTGTATACTAAATTCAAAAGTAGTAAAAGTGTATGTAAGTATAGCCAACAGTGTGTTTCAATTTTACTGCGCTGCAGGGTTATGGAAGATGATACTCAGACACTTGTAAATATTAGAGATAGAGGGGGTTTGTGGAAAGTAAACAATGTAATTCAAGATCTTTTTCTGACATGCGAGAATATTTTTCGTAGAAAAACAACACAAGTTTTTTCAAAACTAGATCCTGAAGTTCTAATTGAGTCCATGTTGACAAATTATATTGTTTTATCCTTTTATAAACAAGTTTGCAATGATCCAGAATCAACTGAAGTTAGTAAGAATTTGCTAGAACACTTCATTACATTATTTGTAAGAGTTCGTTCCTTTTCTTATGCCAAAGACATTATTGAAAAACATAAGATGAGAAAGAAAACCTGCAAGACTCATTAATTGCGATGCGAAATAAAGAAAGCAAGTGAAGGAAATTAACATAAATATTGAACATAAAAGGCTATTTTCATAGCCACATATCTTTTTAAAGCATTAATGGCATAAAACTACTTTAATTCTGTTTAAAATTTTCCTTAATAGTTACTTAATTTATTAAGATGGTACTTCAATAAACTTTTTGTTAGCTTTTTGTTGTAAATCTTATAGTAAATTCAGGGTTATGATCAATTGCGTATTTATATATTTATATATATATATATATATATATATATATATATATATATATATATATATATATATATATATATATATATATATATATATATATATATATATATATATATATATATATATATATATATATATATATATATATATATATATATATATATATATATATATATATATATATATATATATATACTTCCAAAATAGTTTTCAAGGTCATCTTGGCAGAATCTTTCAGAAAATAAAAATCGAACACCATTTTCAAGTAAAAATTTAACAACTGCTTTGAATGAATGCACTGTAATCTGCAAACCTTCATAAGTTTGAGAAGAAATAAACATTTTTGATTTTGAGTTCTCATCAAAACTTCCTTCTCGCTGATCTATAGATTCTTTCCACAATTTAAAGTATAAGAGGAAGTTATCTAACCAAGCAAATCTTGAATCATCTACTGATTTATTTATTAAGGTTTTAAAAATGCTTTTCTTTTTGTTATATGCTCAACACTGTTCTTTACATTCAAACAATCAAAAAACATATCCATCATTAAACAAAATTCTGCAGTTCCAGCAGCTTCTGGTGGTCCAAACTGCTTTACAACATTTCCTACCGTTTTGCTCAATACTTGGGAGGCAAGACGTACCCTCATCACAGAATATGGTGTTAAGTTTACATGATCGCTTGTTAGTTTAGGAACAAGTTTTAAACCTCTTTCTAAATCAGAATTGTAAAATGTTGAAATATGATTCCAAAGAAGAAAAAATCCACTATTCCACATGTAGCTTGATTTACATCCAGAGCCAGAATTACTTAGGCAGTTTCGAGAAGTTTTGATTAGATGAGGAACATCTGCAAAAAAAAAGATGAATCTATTATCATTACTAAATAAGTTTTTAGTGCGATATATAATGTTTTTCCCTGAGCCACCATCTAATTTTTTATGCATTTTAAAAAACTTCCTATTTGGAGATGCACCATCTGCAGTTGCAGCTATAACTTTCAAATTTATACTCTCCAGATAACGCACTGCTTTCCAAAATATTGGCATAAGTTCTGTTGATGTTACTCCAGTTGTAGCAAATGTTGCTAGACTATAGGAAAGTGGGTTTACTATACTTTTAACATGAAAAACTAAAACATAAGAGGCTAGCTCTCTCACATTTTTAAGTGTTGCATAGTTAGTTTGAATATCTCCTAAATCTACAAATCCAATTAACTCACCAGAGTATTTATCCCAAACCAAATCTTCTTGAACTTTCATTTCATCAAATAGAATTGTAACAAATTGTTCAGAACTATAGAAGTTAGAAGTTTTATTTGCAAGATCATTAATGACTTGAGGATTAAAACCTCTTGAAGGATATATATAATTTTTGTAGTCTCTCAAGGTGCGTAAACTTGGAAGAACTAAAAATCCTGAACCAGTCTTACTATCAAAACGCAAATCAGAATATGCTGACAAAGATTTAGCTGCTAAATTGGGACAAAATTTTATTATCATTGGATGATACTTAACACTACAGGGACTAGAAGCTTTAATATAATTTTGCTGCTCATTCCAAAATAGTTTCATGAAGTCTGGAATATTTTTTTGATTAAAACAAGAGTACAATGTTTTAAGGTCTTGATCAAGCTCTAAATTAACTTTTTCACTTTCCATTTTCAAAACTGTTTTCATATGTTCAATCTGATTTTCCAACTGTTTGCATTTTAAACGATGTTGTTGCAAACTTAATTTAATTCGTTCGGTGGAGGTAAATTTAAGAGGAGTACTCAGCTTTGCAGGTTGGTTTAAAGTTTTATTTTTACTATTTACTTCATAATTAGTTTTAAGTTGCAATGAATGGCATGAATAACAACAATTCTGGGATTTTATTAAAATATTACAATTAAGTGAACGATAAAACTCATCTTGATTTAATCTAGGTTTAAGAGGAAGTTGCTTAAAAAGTAAGTAGCTAAATTTTTTAGTTATAACATTTTTTCAAATTTAAAGTTTTGGTTGATTAAGTCTAAACTTTTTACTTCAACACCAGGACAAAGTACAAGAGACTCAATATGACTTATAAATTTTAATAAAGAAACATTTAAAAAAGATCCTTTATATTGAAGGTACAAAAGATTATCTACTGGTAACATCCAACCAAAAATTCTTATACAATAGTCTAGCAACTCGTCGACATAAATTTCATACTTTGGTAAAATATGTTCTGGAGAATTACAAGTAATTACTGCAAATCTATCATCCAAAGAAATTTTCCAACAATCACCAAGAGAGAGCTTTAAAATACGTTTTGTAAAATCATCAAAAGATTTGTAACATGACGGTGTAGTTCGAGAAATTAACTCTTGCGTCACTAAAAACTCCTCACGTTTGTAATGGATATTGAACTTCGCTGTGGTTGATTACTTTTCTTGGGGAGATTTAGAGTTGGCAATGCTCCATCCTTTAAAATTTTTCGAGATGAGTAAACCCAAAATTGATCTTCAGTAAAGTGAAGCTCACAAATATAAAGGTTGAAGGAATCAATTCGCTTTTTCAAAGAATCATCGATGAGTCTGTCTCTAGTAATTACGTTAATAAGCTCATTTCTCCATTTCTTATTTGCATCATTAGTTGGAGTAGGAACTTTGAAAATGCTGATACCTTTGTGTCTTCTTGAAGTTGAACAACCAAATATTGCACAATTTTCACCAGGCATATCAAAAAAATCAATTTCAATAAAAACAGAAAGACAACTTAAAAAAATGACAGGCAATTGCTATCAACAACCATCTTTTTGTACAGGTTCGGAAGTCCGGAAACGAGAAAAAACAGTATGAAAGAGTTAAAACAATGCGCTATTGTTCGCTTCCGAACTATATCTTTCTTATAACTATGATCTTTCTTATAACTATGAATTGAATTAAAAGAATTTTTTCTTTTTGTTAAAAAGTTTCTAGCGAGAACAAAGCATGCAGGTGAATTGAAAGCGTTGTTTGATCTTTTGTTTAAAAATATGAAGATGGTGAGTTTGAGCATTAGCAAAGAAGGCATTCATATGAAGACAAAAACCATCATTAATTTGATGTTTGAAGTGGATCTTTTAGCTGATCAGTTTGATGAGTATGTGTTTAATTTTGAGGAGCAGTTGTATATTGGCATTGAGAGTTATATCGGCAATGCGTTTAAAGCGATGAAAAATGACAGCACGGTGACGCTTTCGATAGTTAATCCTGGCACTTTAGTGATTGATGTAAAATCTTCAGAAAATTTTGAGTACAGTATTAAGGTGGTGACGGAGAGCGTTCAAAAAGTGTTTTTTCTTAATTATTATGCATATGACGTAGAGTCTCAGAGGAGAATTATGGTTTCAAGATTCAGCGACATGTGCAAGATGATTAAGCCTATCTGAATTCAGCGTGACCAGGGAAAAAGGACTGTTGACATTTTTAATGGAGACTCAAGGTATTTTTTCAGAAAACTTCAAGTTTGGCGAGGAGGATTTGTCGGATAAAATGCAAGTCCATTGCGTGCATCGGTCAGAGCAGCTGTATCGAATTTCAAAGATGGTTTCATTTTCGAGCGTGATTGACGTGTTTGCGGAGAAGGATAAGCCGCTAATAATTTCATCCACTGGTAAAATTGGAATGGTGAAAGTGTATTTTCTTTGAATTTTTTTTTTTTATTTTTGCAAGAATAAAAAATTTTTAAAAATTAAAGAATTAAATTTAAAACGGGGATGCTTGAAAAGGGAGAATTGGGTCCGAGCAATAAACCGGATGCAACGGATTCATGTCCTTTACCGCTTTTTAAGAAGAGTCCGTCTCCATGGACATTTTTAGACCATGGACTTATAATTAATCTAGGTCCTGCTGCAGTCAATTTAAGTCCTGTTCCATTTTTGTTCATGTAAACAACGCCTCGCCCAGCAATTTTATCCACCAAGGCAGAACCGGCAGAGGAGCCTACACCTGCAAGCAGACCGGTAGCAAGAGCTGGAACGACTCTTGTGGCGAGAGTGCTTCCGAGCATTCCTAATAAGGGAAGTAATGCACCAATAAATCCTCCTTCTATTTTTGCGTTGTGCATGAGCTGTCTTTTGCTTAGTTTAAGTGTGATGCCTTTTCCAATGCTGTACGCTTTTTTAATTTTCTTCAGTTGAGACTTTGTCACTGCCAGGGCGTGATTTCCGTCCAAGTCTTGATAAGAGAGCCTTATACTGACGTCTTTTTCTTCTTGAATGGCTTTTTTCTTATACTGACGTCTTTTTCTTCTTGAATCAGCTTGACCCTGTGAAATATATAATTTATTTTTTTGATAATTGCTCATTTTTTTAACAAAAGAAATTTTTTTTCGAATCACCGATCGACAGCACTGCTCGTGAAAAGGTCTTGCAGCACGGAGGATATTCGTTCTCTGATGTGAAATCTGACGATGATGTCTTCGCCTCTAAAATCGATTAAATGCCCATATTGATCTACAATTTGCGTTTCCATTCTTGAAATTTTGTTCACCTCGACGGGCAAGTAGATCAAGTGGAAAAGCTTTTCGCTGATTTTGTATCCTGGAGGAGCTTCTGGATAAAAAGAGTAAATATCGTTTGTAGTTTTTCCGTCCGAATAAGTCGAGCTGATAATGTCGTTGGTCACTCTGATGACTCCCAATTCTTCAATTCTTACAATATTTTCAGACTTGTAGTAGTCGATAACACTTGTCACTTTATCAGGATTCGCCGGATCTTCTTTTTTCTCAACGTATGTGTTTTCTTTTTTGTCGAATCCAAGAAGTGGTGCCAAACTGTTATTGACGTTAAAATCCACCCAATATTTTGTTTTCTAAAGGTTAATGTAGACCTTGAAGTAGTATCGCTTGTTCCAAGAACCACTCCGTCTGATCTGTACAAATTTCCGACTTGCTTTTTCATTTCTTTTTGCAGGTAATCGTTAATATCATTTATTTTATAAGCCCCTTCTTTAACGTAAATGGTGTAGCTATTTGTGCCAGCGTTTGGACTGTACCTTAAAACGTTATTTTTAGATTTGATGTTGATGTAGCTGTGATACGTCTCTAGCCCCACTAAGACCATTTCATACTTTTTGTCAAAGCCCAAATCGATGGGCACGTCAAAGTATGTTCTGATGACGCTGCTTTCTACCTTCGGAGTTTCTTTTTTCGATTTCACAATGAAATAAATTCCAGACATGTTTTTTATACGCTTGGAAAATAAAAATCGTCAAATCCGCTTCTGTATTTTCCATGATCCTTTTTAGAGGAAAAGTCGATGACGGCAAATCCGTGGGGTTGGGACCAGCAGTGTTTGCAGAACATTTTAAATTCTTCTTTTTTCATGTCTACAGCAACGTGGTCTCTGTAAATGTGGTCAATGTTTTTTGAATCCTGTGGAAAGAGACAAATAAAGTTGGCATTTTCTCTAATCGTCTTTCTGGGGAGCATGAAATAGTTTTGAGCCAGCTAGAAGCAGTCGACGTTGGAATGCCTTTCTCGGATGTAATATTTTTCACATTTGTTTTGTTTGGTCAATTGCAGATCGTCAAAGATCATTAAATTGTTTTTCGATGCGTCAAGGTCTTCAGGCTCAGGCACATCGTCAGCTGTTTCAAAAAATTGGCATTCCATGTCTGTTTTTCCGTCCAAATTTTTAAAAATTTCCTCAATGACACATTTAGGGCTCGTGTTTAATTTTTCCATTTTGTTTTGAATGTTGAAAAATTCGAGGATAATTTCTTTCGGCAATTTCTTCTCAAAAGAGCTTTTCAGTATTTTGTATTCAGGCTGGAAAAGGGACTTTCCAAACACCTGCAAGTGGTTATAATCCAACGATCCAGGTCTCAGCAGCAAATTCAGCAGCAACGTTGTTTTTCCACAGCCTGACTTTCCGACGATGATTCCTCTTATACTTCTCGGCAAAAGCTTGTTGTTGTTCCTTTTGCATTTACCGATATTCCATGACAAATCAATGACTTCCATTTTCATTAAAAAAAATTTTTTATATATGTCAAATGTACTGTGTCAAATGCAAAAGAAAAACGGAAACGATTCATTTGAGGAACGAAGTCTCTAGAAAAAACAGAAATATGCTGAAAGGGACTTGCAACGCTTGCGGAACGACAAAATGCAAGTTTGTTCCTTTGCGTGGATCCACAAAAGGGGGAAATTTGGTTGAATCGCTTAACAAACTGTCTAGCAAAATCAAGCTTCTGTGGGCTAAATTCCCAGGAGAAACGCATACTCCAGGCATGAACTTTGCAGGACCTGGCACAAATTTGGACAAAAGACTGACTTCCACCGACATGTATTAGGACTGGAGCAAGCCCGTGGACAGAGTGGACAATGCAGCGTATCACCACGACCTTGCATACAAATATTTCAACGACAGGCAAAACAGGAATATGGCGGATGAAATGATGCTTGAAGAAATTATTTCCATACCCAACCCCACGCCAAAAGAAATCAGTGAGAGAAAAATCATCACTCCAGTGATCAAAGCCAAGGCCAAATTCGGTCTCGGTGTTAAAAAAAAAAAATTCCCACGAGTGATTTGAAATGGACGGATCAGCTTGCAGAGGAGCTTCACAAACCAGTGATTCATCTTTTCAAAAGAAGAAAAGTGATTCTGAATGACATTGATGAATTATGGGCTGCAGATTTGGTTGACATGCAATCGTTTTCAAAATTCAACAACGGCGTAAAATACTTGCTTATGGTGATTGATATGTTTTCAAAGTATGGATGGATAAGGGTGCACCCTTATGATAAGGGTGCAGAAGTAAGGGTGCACCCTTAAAAAGCAAAACGGGTCTTGATGTGGCTGAAACTTTCAGTAAAATCTTCGAAAAAAGAAAGTGCTCCAAAATGTGGGTGGACAAAGGAAAAGAATTTTATAACAAGCATGTGAAAGCGCTAAGCGTGCAATTATACTCCACTGAAAATGAAGAGAAAATTGCGTCGTCGAACGATGGAATTGAACGATGAAAGAGAAAATGTTTAAATACTTTTTAGCCAACAACACCAATAAATACATTGACGTTTTAAATGAAATGGTAAGCAGCTACAACAACACAAAGTACTCTTCCATTAAAATGACTCCTGCTGAAGCCAGTGAAGAAAAGAATAAAAATAAGGTCTGGATGAACCTGTATGGAAAGGTGCAAACAGAAAAACAACAACCAAAGTTTTCCATAGGCGACAAAGTGAAGATTACTAAAAAGAAGTCCAACTTTGAAAAAGGGTACACGCCGAGATGGACTGAGGTGGTTTTCACAGTGTCAAAAATTCAGTACACGGATCCACCTACATATAAAATCATCAACGCTAATGGCGAAGAAATTTAAGACCAAAGCACCATTACTGGAGACTTGGATTAAAATTCCCACAAATTGCTCAATGTCACTGATCCGACCAATTTAAAAGACGCTACGACAAAAGGGTATGTCGACACTAAAGTGGCTTACATCAATATCTTTTACACAGACATTAACATGACGTCGCACAAATTGACAAAAAAATTACGTGGAAACGCATTCAGGGGGAACTTCAGCGGGAACGGCGTACTTGGATTTAAATTCTCATAAATTGATTAATGTGTTCGACCCTTCAAACTTGCAAGACGGGGCGACAAAAAGTTATGTGGACGTTTTGTCACAAAAATCCAACTTTTTAGGACTTGTTCCAAATTCGAGCATTTCATCCTTGGGGTTAAAGTCGCAAATTGTAGCAGGATTAACCACCACAACAGTTTTCAGCTATTCGGACGGTCCTGGAGTTCTAAGAAGGTTATGGCTGGCTTTTTATGGAACCGGAACAAACGTCCCTAGGCAAGTTTTCATTCGTTTTCATTCATTTTCATATTTGCAGATGGACAAATTAGAGTGGGGAATTATTCAACAACCACTGAAGGAATAGGCGTGGACACCACTGCCCTTGCTTGCGAATTGATCTTCTCCCCTCTCGGCGGACCGTTTTACGCAAACTCTTTGCAAGAATGTAACGTTTTCAGCACCACTTCGTTGGGAGGATATTTTACCGTCGACTTACCGTTTACAACAAGCTCGAGCATCCAATTGGTCAATAATAATGCTGCGGCAATCACCTACTGGATTCAGCCCTTTATTTCTACATTCACCACCATCCTTCCTCTTCTCTCCTCCGTTAAATTGTACGCGAGGACGTTCAGGTACCACAACTTATGGAAACGAATATGTGCTGCTGAACACCACAGGAAAAAATAATAGCGTTTTTCTTAAATACATCAGGATGCACGTCGTTGGCGCCTCTGGAAACTGGTGGAAGTCTAGAGTCAGAATGTACGACGGCAATTTGCCTCCTGGCAACGACACCGTCCTTAGTCCATGGAACACTTACAGTGCAAACAATTACACCACTTTCCCTGGGTATGACGTAGACAGCAAATGCATCTTTTCCTCGTCTGGACTGGAAGATTTTTACTTGTCTTCATGGAACGGTTCAAACATATCCTCGTTTAACAACAAATTGACAGGACTGCTGTACCAATCCACCGCCTCCATTGGTTCCACTACCACCATTTCGTTTTACAGAAATTTCGCTGAAGCGGACTCTATGCCAAGCGTTTCCACCGACAGTAGGCTCGTCGTCACGCTCAACTCTTACGACGCGCAAGTCGGCCAATCTGGAAGCTTTTACCTTCTCCTCGGCTAGGTGTATTATTACGCCTAAGGTTCAGCTCAAGCAAGAAAAATATTCTGCAAAATTGCATAAATAAATTTCAGTACAAATGAAAAAATGCCGTCTCCCATTCGAGATTCTTTTTCCATTGAAAAATTTGATCCTGAAATTGGAAGAAATGTCATTCACGTCTTCAGAACAAAGAAAGGTAAATTTTTAAGAGCACTGAGAACTAGAGAAAGAATGTTATATAGATCGATTCTCGAAAAACGAAAAGAAGAAGAAGAATACATCGCCAGACAAAATGCAAGAACCTTCAAAAAAAAATGATCAAAAAAAAAAAAAATTTTTTAAAAACAAAAAGATGCAGCGTGTGAGAAAGATTCATTTTGATGAAAGCAAAAGATGGACCCTGTTTTTCGATAAGCCTTTAGCGCACCCTCCGAAGAAAGTGCAAGATACGAAATATTTGCGCAAAAAGACATTAAATTAAATCGATTTTCTCATCAGAAAATTGCTTTTATGTTTGGAATTGAGAGCGGAATGGCTTTGGTGAATTTGAGGCAGAGCATCAATTTAAAGCTGGATTATTTCAATCACAGCCTGACTATTTCAGAGCCGGTGGATAACGTCATTATGGAAATTCACAACAACAGCGATAAGGACATCATTGTTAAAGAAGGCGAAAGTTTATGCTTTGTGAATTTTGTTTAAAAAAAAATTATTTTTTTTCGCTTAATAAAAATGGAATGTAAATGTGTGTATCCAGTTCTTCCAACGGCTCCGGCAGACGAAGGGCACGTTTACCGCCTTTAAAAAACAAGCGAGATCCAAAAAGAAATGGAGGACGAAAAAGCAAATAGAATGGCTCTCAGAAAAAAGTACCATCGCGCTTTCAGAATTATTTCGAATGTGGACAATTCGCTGCAGATGTTGTTCATTGCTCTGGGGACGGCTGGAATTAGTCTTTTGTCTACCATTATTGCCAGTCCAGCGGCGATTGCGTGCGAGGGTGTTGCCATTGGAGTGGGGTTTTTATCCATTGTCGGAGGTCAAGTGAACAAAAAGCTGGCATTAAAAGCGGAAAAGCATGAAAAATTGAAAATTCTTGCAGAGTCAAAATTAAACACCATCAACAGCCTGATTTCAAAAGCTCTCATGGATGGAAAAATAAGCGATTCAGAGTACGAGCTGATTTTGAGCGAGCTTCAAAAATTTAAATCCATGACGGAAGAGATAAGGACAAATACTAAAATAGGCATAGACAAACTGACCAAAGAGTCGCTGACTCTTTGGTCTTTTACTCTTGATGCTCTTGACGGTAAATCAACTACAGTAAAATCTAAAAGTTTGCTCAAATTTCGAAGAAACGTTAGAAAACTTCCAAAGGAATACAAAATGGGTTTCAAAGTAATTCTTGAAAAAATGACACTTTTTCAAGTGCTTGAAATTATAGAGAAAGTTATTAATTTGCATAATTCTTTTGAAGGTAAAAGTTATCATCCTAAAGGAATTGAAATGGGTCGTACTTTCATTAAAAATGTAGAGAAAATGGGAATATAAGTAGAATTTTTAATTCTTTCCACTGGAGAATTAAAAAATTGAATTGACTTAAATAAATTTTTACACAAATGAAAAAGATGATTTACACGAGAAAGGTTTTGAAAAAGTTGTTGAAAGAAAACAATGTTTCGAAAACGTCAGACACTTTGGTAGCGTTGACACTGATCGCGATTGATAACAATCTGATCGATAAAAATGTGCTAATGGAAAAAACGAGAGAAAAAAAGCCTGTGGGGAGACCGAAAGTACTTGAAAAAAAAGTAAAACCACCGAAGGAAAGAAAGGCCATTGACCCTAAATGGAAAAGGTTAGAAAACATCAGAAATAATCCTTATATTTTAAAACTGACCCACATTGAAACGGGTGAAGTGATTGAATACAAATCTGCTTACAAATTGAGAAAAGCTACTGGAAAAAACTGGCAATACTTTGAAAATCGAGACAGGTATAAATTAGAAATTATTAAGAGACCTGAAAAAACGGTATGAAATTTAAATTCTATTTTTTGGAAATTTAAATTATCTTGCTGAAAATTTTTTTTAAAAATTGAAAATGGCTTAAATAATTTTTTTTCTTTATTAAAAATGGAAGATAAAACGTTAAAAGAATTGCGAAAATACGCCAAAGACCGAAAAATAAAATATTATAACAAGATGAAAAAGACCGATCTTGTTGAAGCTCTTAGGCCTCAAAAACCGGTGCCTGCTCCGCGACCGGTGCCTGCTCCGCGACCGGTACCTAGAGATCTAATAACTTTTGACGATACTGTCGTTATTACACCAAAAACTGCTAGACCGGTGCCTGCTCCACGTCCTGCTTGACCGTTGCCTGCTCCGAGACATATCCTTGACAAGTCTGTTGTAGATTCTTCTCCCGTCATCGCACCTAGGCCGGTTCCTGCATCAAGACCTGGTTTGTTTTCAAGGTTAATGACGGTTGCAAAAAATGTGTTTACCAATGGTTTTAACCATGTGCATGCGCTCCTTGATCCATACATTCCAGGGCGGTGAAGAAAAAAGCGATGTGGGGAACGAAGTGCGAAAAAAAGTAGACTCTCTCAAATCAATGGCTCTCAAATCCATTGCGCGCGCAGCAGTTTACAAACCTCTCATTCATTTTACATTGTCCAATTCAGCTCTAAGATATGTCACCAAGCAATTTTCGCATCAAGTCGCTGGAAATTATCAAGACGCCTCTGCCTTTTTAGACTTGGCAAAAGAGCCAGCGATGAAAATACTAAGCGAAAACAGAAATACAAAAGTAAACCTTGTTTTAAAATGTAAAATGACGCGTGTGAACATTGCCACTGGACAGGAAACCACTCGCACTGTATCCTTTCCATCTAAATATGAAATTGTACTAGAGGCTACGAATTTGGGGGAGACGTATGACAGAGCGAAAGAAGGAATTCTGGAGAACATGACTAATTAAAGCAAGGAAGGATCGAATTGGAAAGTGTCCACCATTTTAAGAATGGACATTAACATGATCAATTACAATCCCCTCAGCGCTTCGTCATGGATAAAGCTTGACCCGTTTCTGAAGAGCAAAAAGGCAATTGAAAAGTCAATATGAAAGTCAATATGAAAAACAAAACTAACAATGAATGCTTTAAATGGAGCGTCACCAGGGCGCTGAACATAAAAGAGGATCACAATGAAAGGATTGACGAAGACTTGATTGAAAAGTCAGTATAGTTAAATTGGGAAGGAATTGATTTTCCAACCCCTCTTCCTCAAATCAAAAAGTTTGAAAAAAAAAATAAGGGCATTAGCGTAAACGTTTATGGATTCGAAAACAAAAAGCCTTACCCTTTACGAATATCGAAACATTGCAATAGAGTGAAAGAAATTAACTTGCTACTCATTTCAAACGAAGACATCAACCATTATTGTTTGATCAAAAGTCTTGAAAGTCGATTTGCTTCCTCACACACATCAGCACATGAGCACAAAAAATATTTTTGCAGAAATTGCCTACAAGGTTACAACTCTGAAGAAGCGCGCTCCAAGCATTGGACTTACTGCAAAGACCACAGCTCGGTCAGAATCGAACTTCCTGAAAAGAATACGTTCATTAAATTTACCAACAAAAACAAGTCAATGAGGGCTCCGTTTGTGGTGTATGCCGACTTTGAAAGTTTCATTAAGCCCGTTAATACAGATGTTGAGTATGATAATAAAAAGTCTTACACAAAACAGTTTCAAAAGCACACTCCGAGCTCCTTCTGCTATCTAGTTAAATACTTCGACGAAACCGTTTATTAAGGAAAGCCTGTCACTTTCACAGCAACAAACGAAAATAACGACGTTACACAAAAATTCGTGGACATGCTCGAAACAGACCTTACAGAGATTTTCAACAAGATTGATTTTAAAGAAGGTATGGTCATAACCCCTGAAAATGAAAAGGATTTTAAAGCTGCGACAGTCTGCCACATTTGTGAGGAAGTTCTCGGGAATGACACAACAAACTCGATATTTTCCAGTCAAATGACAGTGTTCTTAATGAAAGAACACTGTCATTTGACTAAAAAATATCGAGGGACCGCTCACAAAAAATGCAACTTGGAATATCAAATTCCTAAATTCATACCGGTCATTTTCCACAATTTGTCCGGTTACGACAGCCACTTGTTCATCAAGAAATTGAACGTTGGTAGAGTAAAATGCATCCCAACAACGAAGAAAAATACATCAGCTTCTCGAAAGAAATTAAAGTAAGAGAGTTTAAAGATAAAGAGGGTAAAACGCGTGAAGTATGGCGAGAATTACAATTTATCGACAGCTTCAAATTTATGGCCTCTAGTTTAGACAGTTTGGCTAAAAATCTGACTAATGACCAATGCAAAAACGTTGCTGAATATTACTCTGGAAAGCAGTTTGATTTATTGCGAAGAAAAGGGGTTTACCCTTACGATTGGGTGGACTCGATTGAAAGGTTTTCTGAAACAAAATTTCCTCCAAAAGAAGCGTTCACCTCCAAGCTCAATGACGAAGGAATAAGCGATGAAGACTATTCACATGGAGAAAATGTGTGGAACGAATTTGGTTGCAAAACTTTCAGAGACTACCATGACCTGTACAACGTCTCTGATGTGCTGATACTGGCGGATGTCAATGAAAACTTTAGGGACATTCGCGAGAAACACTGCAAGCTTGACCCCGCTTGGTATTACACCTCTCCCGGACTAGCATGGGACGCCTGCTTAAAAATGACCAAAATAGAGTTGGAGCTTCTGAGCGATCCAGACATGGTGCTGATGATTAAAAAAGGAATACGCGGTGGAATTAGCATGATTTCAAACCGACTTGGAACTCAAACAATAAATACATAGGCAATTCGTACGAACCTAGCAAAGAGTCCACCTACATCCAGTACTTGGACGCAAACAACTTGTACGGATGGGCTATGAGCAAACCTCTTCCCACTCGCGGTTTCGAATGGATGACTGAAGACGAGCTTTCTAATTGGAAATCCAGACCATGCATTCTAGAAGTTGATTTAAATTACCCTGAAAGTCTTCACGACGATCATAACGATTATCCTTTGGCTCCTGAAAGAATGACCATTAACAAAGTAGACAAGTTCAAAAGAATTACGTCATCCATCATGGGAGCTTGAAATTGTATGAACAAATGGGGTCAAAAATTACAAATGTGCACAGAGGCATTAAATTTGAAGAAAGTCCATGGATGAAAGAATACATCGACCTCAACACCCATTTAAGAACTCTTGCCCCTAACAACTTTGAAAAGGACTTTTTCAAACTAATGAACAATTCAGTCTTTGGAAAAACCATGGAAAACATTGAAAATCATGTAGACGTCAGACTTGTCACTAAAGAGAAAGAAGCTAATAAATTAGCCTCCAAGCTCAATTTCGAAAGTCGCACAATCTTCGATGAAAAATTGATCGCCGTGCACATGAAAAAAACAAAGCTCTATTACAACAAGCCCATTTATTTGGGAATGTGCATCTTGGATATAAGCAAGACCTTAATGTTTGAATTCCATTACGACTTTATCAAGCCAAAAGTACTCTGATCGTGCAAAACTGCTCATGACCGATACAGACTCTCTCATTTACGAAATTAAAACAGAAGATTTTTACAAAGACATTGCTGGTGACGTACTAAGCAGATTTGACACAAGTGAATTTGATAAAAACTACCCTGCCATAGAAAGCGCTGGTTTCAAGGTCGGAGTAAACAAAAAGGTTACTGGCATGTTCAAAGACGAAACCGGAGGAAAGCAGATTGAAGAATTTGTTGGACTACGGTTGAAACTGTACTCTTACAAGATCCATGAACACAAAAGATGCAAAGGGGTCAAGAAAAATGTTGTCCAAAAAAAAATCACACATGATCATTACAAAGACTGTCTCGAAACTAAAAAAGCTCAGAACAATGAATGTCATACGCTCCCATCTGCACGAAATTTACACCGAAGAAATTAACCAAGTTGCGCCGACGACGATAAAAGAAAAATTTTACAAGACGGAATTCACACGTTGGCGTACGGACATTACAGATTAAAAACAATAATGTAAACTAAAGTTAAGTTAAAAAAAGTTTGCACGCACATCAAAATAATATGCGGAAAAGTATCAATGACGCAGAACCGGCATTTCCCTACTACTTTAGTTAACTAAATTTCAGTTGTTTTATGGTCAGAAGCAGGTCTGCAGTATTTTTTCATGCAAAGAAAACTCCACCAGTTTTGTATTATTTTGGGAAACACGATTGACAAACCCGAGGCTTGCAACTTTACTGGTGCAATATTGCATTTCTTTATCTGCTTTGACTTTTTGGCTTCATTGTCTTACTTTAGTTTCTCAAGTACCTCAGATGTACTTAGACACTTGCCTTTAACTCTCGTAATGTTGACTACCTTGATTTTTATTGTGTGTTTGCTAACATGGTGGCACAGTGTAACATTTTTCAAATTGTCTTCAACTCTTTTTGTTAAGTGCTGCAACTACTGACTTTTAAGTAGTAGTCATTGGCATTTTGCGAATATGAATTGTGAATAAAACAGTGTTTTGAAACCCAGCGAATATTTGTCTTCGTGTAAATGTATCACCGGAGCTAAAGTCTTGCTTGTAGTTAAACTTTCTTTTGTTAAATTTATAACTCCATATAACTCTGTAAGTACTTTCCGCCAAAATCGTACCGTGAAGTATGTAGAATTGATAAAACCTGATATTATTGTTAATCCAAATACAGGGCTTGTAAACCAAATCACTTTGTTTACTCAAAAGAATGACGGTCCGCCGTGATCATGATATTCGTACACAACAACCTCAAAATTTAAAATCGTAAGGTTACAAACATCACTGGGATACAAATGAGGACGGTTCAGAATATTAGGAAAGCTTTTTTGGAAACCAAGAATCTAAGGGCTGTCATCACTCACAAAAACATGGAGGAAGTCAAGAGAATGAGAACTCGCGAATTTGTCGAAAAAGTGCAACAAATGGTGGACGAAAACCCGGCAAAATCGTTTTTATCAACCGCTAATGAGTTGAAGTACAGTACTAATATAATCAGATTATGCTTTTTGGAAGATTAGAGATTTCAATCTTATCGAATGCAGACTGGAGAAATGCTTGTTTAGGTCAAAGATAGGAGGCTGCTGAAATCGATTTGGCTCCTCAACAAACTGAGCACCCAAAAGAGCCCAAAATGATCTGGTTTTTCTCTGATGAGAAAAACTCTTTTCAAGAACAGATTTAGGTACAACAACCACTGGAACAATCATGAGGCCTTAGTATATGCCTCGCATAATGAAAACAAAGTTTCCAGCGATGGGCATGGTGTTTGGTGTGGTTTCAAGTGATGGTGACGTCATGCCGCCGCACATTTTCGAGAAGGGCATGAGGGTGAACAGCGATATCTATTTGAAGGTCATAGAGGGTAGAGTTCTCCCCTGGATCCAACAAGTTGCTGGTGAGAGACCACGGGTGTGGCAGCAAGACTCTGCCCCCTAACATATGTCTAACAGATTTCTGAAGAAACTAGCTGAGTATTGCCAAGACTTCGTATTGTCAGCTACTCTGACGCTTAATTTATGACTCGTTTTGTAAAAATTTGAAACTTTTTAAAAAAGTTTGAACTTTGGTTTAAAGTTGATCATTTTCAAAAGTAAAATTTGTTAAAGTGCTACAGAAAGTCATCTAATATTTAAAAACTTGTTTCAAGATATCGTATTTACATATAAATTTGGAATATTATTTGAACAAATTTAATTTGTCACTTTTTGCCTCAAACAATCATTCAGCATTTTTTTCTGAAAAGTCTTTTCGTTTACTATCAATTACTCCTCCCCCACAGAGTTTACTCTTTTTGAATGAACAATTTGTGGTTTGAATTACAAGATGATCAATTGTAACTTTAGATTTAAAAATGTTCCGTTTCCTCCTTCAGTAAAGACATGGAAAATGTGAACGTTCCAAACTCTTACTTTTGTTGTATATAATAAGTTCAAAGTTTTATTGCTAATCTAAAGTCCTTCTCTTTTGTTCGGTATGTTTTTTAAAAACATCATCAAACATTTCGTCTAAAATTCCATATATTTAAGAAGTGGAAATTGGTACATTTTTGTAGTAATTACAAATATTGAATTTCAAATAGGAAAAACTGCTGATAATTATTGCTCTTGTGCTTCAATTAGATAAATCGGTAGATTTCATGCTTTTTTTTTCTCTTTGTGTACACACGAAACTCCCCGCTAATTTTTCTCCTGCTCAGTGATGCTTTAATTTTGTATATTCCAGTGATCTTCCATCCAGTGCTTTAATTTTGTATATTCCAGTGATCTTCCATCAAGTGCTTTAATTTTGTATATTCCAGTGATCTTCCACATCTGCGATTTTCTACATCCGCATTCTTCGACAAACTTTTCTAAAAAAAAAAAAAGTTTACGAGCTGTGACAATTTTGATTTCGATTTATAGTAAGCTAATATTAATTTAATCAAGTACTGTTAATGATTCTTTCAAAAATGAGAGCAAGAAAATAATTTCTAAAGATTAGAACTGCTTTTTCAAAGTATCTTGAAGTTATTTTTATCGGTCCACAAGGAAAGTGAAGAAAAATGAATTCGATAAATATCTTAACTAAAAAGTGCTAGCGGCATGGTTATCTCTAGAAGAGGTATTTTAGGGCAAAAGTAAAGATAAAAGTGTTGAATTTTTAATAAGAAATTTTTTTGACCTTGTATTTATCTCAAGCTCTCCTCCGGTTGAAAACTTAGGAGAATGATATTGGTACCAAGAATGTTGTTTCATAATGTTCATGCATGTTTGGGGGAATACCAGGCCTTTTAATTTTGTAATGCTCCATTTTCTTGAATACTTTTAAACCATTCTCTCGAGCTGTATATGCAAAATGAGCTTTTAAGAACAAAAAAGCATAAAAAATTTCCTAAAAACTCAGCAAAAACGATGACACATGACATGTCACTTGCAGAAAAAAGATTTGAATTGAGCTGTGGACTCATGAAATCGGAACAGTATTTCGGTACAGAGGGGGTATGCTAAAGGTTATTTGCATTAATCTAAGGATTGCAATCCCGGAGGTTATTTTCAATCCCGGGATTTCGGGATTGAAAAACATCAATCCCGGGATCCCGGGATTAATCCCAGGATTGAAAAGCAGATACGACATCTATATAGTATTAAGTAGAATAAAAACATTACGTTTAACTAAAAATATATTTATTAAATGAATTCAGTTTAACATGTTAATTAAATTTCACATGTTAATTAATGTTAAAAAATTATGTTAGAAATAAGGAGATATATTTTTTTTTTGCGCTTCGAAATGCGACATCAGAAAGCATAACGCGTCCAAAGTTTCATTGCCCAAGCGGTTACGAATTTTTGTATTGAACAGTCCAGTGGAAAAAAATTCCCGCTCAGCCTCGACACATGTCAGTTTCACAGTCATTAGAAAAGAATAAACTCTTTCTAAATAATCGCCACGTGTACCCCCATTTCCAAATAGTGTCATTTCTTTTTGAATTTTTGATGACAATATTTCATGTCTAATTGGTTGTATTGATGATTGTCCTTCTTTAATAACACGATCTAAAATAACACGATCTAAAATAACACGATAAAATAACACGATAAAATAACACGATAAAATAACACGATCAAGTTCCTCTTCAATACTTAAAGTAAAAAAACTTAAAGTATTACTCTCAGACTCAGGTGCCATTTCAGTTTCCTCAATCAAATCCAGCATGTCAAACTCAACTGATGCTCTTACTAGAGCAGGATTTGAAACATTTAATCTTTCCAGCAATTCTAATAGTGTCATTTTCTGTTGGTTAGCAGGCAGCAACCTGCCAAGTTTTTTAATAACACAAGCTCCGTCGGTCATTATAGCCACAATGTCGCTGTATAGATCAAGACTACGGTCTTTAAGTCTTTTTTCTAATAGTTCAATGCACTTTTCTGCTGGTATTGAATCTGTTATTCGCACTAAACCTAAACTCCAGAACTAAGAGTTTTGTCCGTGAACGTTAATATTCATGTAGCGACGATTTCGAAGTGACATCTATTTATCAAAAGACAAAGAAAATCTCTCTCCTACACCGAATTCCGTTTTTTTGCGCACTTCAATTTGATAAACTAAACCTAATCTTATTTTTTTGCTGTACTCTACTACATGATTACGAAGTGTGTTTACTGACGTTGGTAGATTTCTGAATCCCATAGCAGTTAGAGCGGCACGTAAGTCTGTTGAAGAACAAATCACATTAAATGAAAGCCCGTCAGACGCCGTTAAACGAGCAAGTGTAGCACAAATTGTTTTATCTTCCCTCTCATAAATCGGAAAGTAATCTGTTAGTGGTTTAGATTTCTTTTTTGGTGGTTTATTTGGTGTTCATTCTCCGGTAATATTAGGTTGGGTTGGAATTTCGAGTTTCACACTTTGCACCGACAACATATGTCTTTATTCCTTTTGTTGAGCAACCACCAATTTTTAATTTTAAGATTCTACCTTATAAGAAACGCGCTTTTCTTTAGTTTAAAAAAACTGACAACAGTAAATAAGCCATTAAAAATTATTAACAATAATAACTAAGGTATTAAATAATCTAACTAATTTAACGCGTATATTTTAAAAGTGTTTACGTTAATAACTTTTTAGAAACAAAGTAAATTTGTATTACATAACGAGTTATTATAAAATAAATATAAACCGTAATATATAATGATACAAAGCGTGGGTATCGCAAGCAAGCATATTATAACAATATTTTTCATTGCTTACAAATCTATTATTTAAATCAGATCGTATTTAATTTTTAAATAGTGTATATACTAACTAACATGACAGTGCGAAGATTTTCACTTTTGTTTTTCTCTAAATCAATCCTTTTTGGTATCGTATATTATTATAAAGGGTGTTTTTTTTAGAGGTATAGAACTTTAAATTGCAATAAAACAACGATGGATTATTCGATTGACAAGAATTTTTTTTTATTAGAAAGATAATCTTGTGGCATTACATTTTAAATATAATTTCTGGCATATGACCGCCACGGCTGGCTCGGATGTAGTCCAATCTGGACGTCCAATTTTCGATGACTTTTTCCAACATTTGTGGCCGTATATCGGCAATAACACGGCGAATGTTATCTTCCAAATGGTCAAGCGTTTGTGGCTTATCCGCATTGACCAATGACTTTACATAGCCTCACAGAAAGTAGTCTAGCGGTGTTAAATCACAAGATCTTGGAGGCCAATTCACAGGTCCAAAACGTGAAATTAGGCGGTCACCAAACGTCTCTTTCAATAAATAGATTGTGGCACGAGCTGTGTAACATGTTGCGCCGTCTTGTTGAAACCACAGCTCCTGGACATCATGGTTGTTCAATTCAGGAATGAAAAAGTTTGTAATCATGGCTCTATACCTATCACCATTGACTGTAACGTTCTGGCCATCATCATTTTTGAAGAAGTACGGACCAATGATTCCACCAGCCCATAAAGCGCACCAAACAGTCATTTTTTCTGGATGTAATGGTGTTTTGACATACACTTGAGGATTATCTTCACTCCAAATGCGGCAGTTTTGTTTGTTGACGTAACCATTCAACCAGAAGTGCGCTTCATCGCTAAAGAAAATTCGCTTATGAAAATCGGGAACAACGGCAATCTAGTTTTGGACCCATTCGACGAATCTACGCCTTGCTTGATGATCGTTTGGCTTCAATTCTTGCACGAGTTGGATTTTGTAAGCACGCATACCAAGATCCTTCCGCAAAATCTTCCATACAGTGGATGGACACAGATCCAATTCCTGTGCTCGATGGCGGATAGACTCATTCGGGTCTTCCGCAATGCTACGCTCTACAGTAGCAATAGCTTCTTCTGTACGCACCGTACGGCGTCTCTGGGGATGCGAGTTATCAATCAGAGTAAACGTGGTGCAAAAACGTTCCATGGTTAATCGAATTAACTGCTCTGATGGATGATTTTGTCGAGGATAAAATGGACGTAGAGCGCGATACGTATTCCGCACAGAACCATTATTTTCGAAATAAAATTGAACTATTTGCAAGCGTTGTTCAGGCGTGAGTCTATTCATGATGAATTGCCAAACCAAACTGAGAATAAATCACTTGTCACCTGTTAAATCGGTCGCCATCTTGAACAGTAATGCCAACTTAAAGTTCTATACCTCTAAAAAAAACACCCTTTACAACCGAAAATTCAATACTTTTTACAATTTTATACTAAATGAAATTATTTTGAAACGCAAAATTGTTGTTATTTTTATATATTTTTTCATTACGCTTTGTTTTGTTCGATCTTACAGGGAATCCCGGGATTGATGTTAGACAATCCAGGCATTGCGGGATCATAAAAAAGGCCGGGATCCCGGGATTGCAACATTAATCGAAGAAGAAAGTGTGCAAAATAAGATGGGTTTATGTAAAATAAGAAAATTCCAGGAAAAGTCTGAAAATAACAATTTAATAAGACTGGCAGAGATATTAAAGATGAATTTATAAAAAAGTTTTATAAACACACTCGAAATCGAAAGAACAACCTAAACTCAAAAGTTTTGCAGAGAATGACGGGGGCTAATGCCGTTTAGCGTAAATGATTCGTTCGTTTTTACATAGGTAATTTCCTAAATATCGTTTGTAAATAACCAAATTAAAGACTCTTTGTTTTTATTGTGGCTAAAATAATACATCATTTCATACTGTACTAATGAAGTGCCAAGCTTGGAAAAAACTTAACCATTTTATAACTCAATAAATAACCAAACTAAAAAATTAAACAATTTGTTATCTAGAATTATTTTCAATTTAAATTTGTTGATTCGATGATAGTTGGTGCAAGGTAGAAGGGTATTATTGAAATGTTAAGGTTTTGGTTTTAAATTATACTAAAAATTTGTACAAGCTAACCAGGCTAGCTATGTATGGTAGCCTGATTAGCTTGTACATTATGAATTTCTCATGTTAAAACATATTTATAAGTTAATATACCACAAATTAATATAACAATAATATTTGAATATAGTTTGCTTTAGATATTTCTAATTTAAAATATCTTTTATGTTCTGCAGAAAATTACACTTTATTTAAATTAGTACAGTATGGTTCCTAATATAGAATCTTTCCAATATAACTTTTATTAAATTGTTGTAATGTATTACAAGAGATAATATATTTTTCAGTTTAGTGGCATTGCATGATTTAAAAGTTAAGAATAAAGGGTCAAAAAAAGTAGGCTGGTATATTTTGTATACTTATAGCCTTAACTCTCAGATAAATAGATATATAGCAAATATCTTGTGATTAGAATACACAAAATGTATCTATCTACTTTTGTTTTTGTTTTTTTACACACTGTTATTTTAACTATTAGCTGATAAAAAATATTCTTTTTTAGAATAAGTAATTTTAAAGTTTTATGATGAAGGTAGTTTTAGTAGGGAACATAAATGTGGGAAAATCATCACTCTTTGTGCGTTTTAAAGAAGGTAGATTTGTTGACAAACTCAACTCAACTATAGGGTTAGATCAAGTTACTAAAGAGGTAGCTATTAAGGATGGTGATAAAACAGCCAAGGTTCAATATTTTTTATTTTCTTAATAAATATTAGAATAATCTGTTGAGTATTAAAAGTTCTTTTCAACAATATACAATAATTTTAGATTAACCTCTGGGATACTGCTGGTTTAGAAGTGGCAGGGTATATGACTAGCAATTATTACAGAATGAGTAAAGGTGTTATCCTAATGTATGATGTAACACAAAGAGATAGTTTAAACTCTCTGAGAATATGGATGGATGATGCTAAACCTTACATTGACTCTAAGACTACTTTCTTCTTGGTTGGGAACAAGATTGATAGCTCTTCTTCAGAAATTGATGTAAAAAAAGAAGATGCATTGAATTTTGCAGAAACCAAACAAATACCTAAAGAAAATGTTTTTGAAATCTCTGTTAAGACAGGTAAAGGACTTGAGGAGTTTATGAGTTCTGCTGCAACAATATTAAACCACATTGAATGTCCCTCACTTCAACCAAAAGTGATTATTGATAATTCTACTAATGAAAAGAAAGGATGCTGTTAAAAACTCAAGCAGATGTATAGTCTATAATTTAAAAAAAAACTGTAATTTGTTATTTTATTAGTTGATAAAAGATAACGTGAGTTTACTATGTTAACCTCACTTTGTTTCTTTTTATGTTAATTTTTTTTGTTAATCTTTTTACAAAATATGGATTTTAACCTGTCTAAAAACTATTCATTAAAAGAAAGACTATGAAGTAGTTGTTTTTTTTAAGGATGAATATATTTTTAAAACAATAGTTGAGTTTTTACTATGTTTCATAGTTTTTTTTTTATGGATATATCATTTATGCAGTAGATGAAAAACTCTCTATATATGTTATTTTTTAAAAAAGTATTTTTGATATTCATTTTTAAAATAATAATTTGCTACATGTTTGAAAATGATTTGATTGAAGATGATTTTTTTTTTTTTTTTTTAAATCTAATCTATTACTTTTATTAAAATTTTTAATAAAGATTATCCTATTTACCTAATTGCAGTATCATTTCTTTTCATTTTCTGACTTTTAAAAAATTATAATAGAAAAGTTAATTCTAAAAACAAAAGTTAAGTCTAAAAAGTTTTCAGTTAACATTTTACTGCGACCTTTTACTTTACTGCCACTGTTTTTTAAATTGGTTTTATATTATCATATTCAACACTTTAAAATATGTGTTAAGATTTTTTAACTTTTTTATATTCTAAATAATATATGTTTAGATTGCAATTATTTGGCACATTTTTAAAAAAATATTTTGAATTCTTGTTTTACACAACCATGTAAACTTTTCATAAGTTGATGCTGAGCTTTTAATTAAAGTTTATGAAAATAAAGATAATAATTTAATCTTTTATAGAAATTGACAATTTTTTTTGTAACAAAAAAAAAAAAAAATGTTGATACATTTGTTTAGTTTAACTTATAATGTGGTTAAAGTGTTACATAATCTATTCTTCTTAAGTTTTCAATAGGGAAGTAAATGAAGATGAATCATCTGTCTTAGTAGAATAAAAGAAAAAAAGAAAGGTATATTTTTCAATACTAAGATAATGGAAACACAAGTTGGTAAACAATTTTCATAACTTTAATGTGAATATTGAAACTGTATGATTTTTAAAAGTTTAGGATTAAAATTTGCCATAACTGAAGTAGAAGTAGTGTAGTATACACCATGCATTTTATAAAAGAATGGAATGAGTATTTGAAGAGTTCCAGAGTTCATTTAAAGTAACTCCCTGGACACCACATAGTTACTTATCACTCTTAATTTGGAGTCACTACGTGTCAAATCACCAAGCACATGTTACTCTATTTTTTTGAATTTGCTAGTTTTCACATATGTTAAAGAGGTGAAAAAATGATGAAAATCTTTGGAAAACCTGGAATTTTGAAAACAAACTCCTTATGGTTCTTGAGATATTTACATTTTAATGTATGCATTTTTTGAAGCATAGTTTACATCAAATAGCAATATTGAGTAATACTACTTGAAGTTTGCTCAACTTTTCACACAAGGAATTCAAATATCACTCTTTAAATGTCTGTAAAACAACATATATGAATTGATTAATAAAAAAAAAATAAGACTTAAAATTTAAGGCATTTTTTAAGATCAAAATGGTGATGTCACCTAAAAAAATTTTTTTTTCTATTTACAACACAAAGTTAAGGTATCAAACATTTTTAAAGCATAAAAATCTGCTGTATTTTAAATCTCTTCTAAATACAGTCTTTTACTTAAAACTTATTTTCTTGTATGTTTTATATAATAAAACAAAAAATGCCAATAGTTTTATTTTTTGGCTATCAGAACATCAGAAGAGTAACTCAGTTTAATGTACCTTTATAACAGGAAGTCATAATTTATCATACATCTAAACAAATAAACACTTCATTTGTTAAGTGTTTTTTTATAAGTTGAGCAATATTGATATTTTTTAGGATATTAAAATAAGTTTTAAATAATGGTATTTTGTTGGATTAGAATATAATTTTGACTAGTTTAACAAGAAGGCAACATCTTTTAAACACATCAACATTTTGAAATGAACTTAAATCATTGCCACATCTCAATTACCGAACAGTAAATTTGACCAAAAACTGAACAGTAAATTTGACCAAAATCTGAACACAAATATAAATGTTGATGATTTTCAGCAGGGATGGTAAAGAATTCTTAACAACAAAGTTTTAAAATACCAATGAAGAAATAGCACTTAACAAATGGCAGTATACAGATAGAACAACACTGATTAATCAAAAAATGAATTTAGTGACTTTACACACTGTTGTAAAAAATGACCAAAAACTACTTTGAGCTGACCCGAGAAAACTGCTTTGACAGGGTGAAACTACAATGTTTCCTGACTCCAAAAATGTAAAATTTGAAATCTATCTATTTCGTCCGAGAAAATAATTTCGATTTTTAGTTTATAGTACTTTGCACAATAGGGCGAAATGACAGCTTTTCAAATTTTGCATTTTTACAGCATTCAAAAACTCTTCAAAATAAGCATTTATTACTCCAAAACATAACTGTCTAAAATTCACTTGAATAATAGTTTATTCTGACACAACTGATATAGTTTTTCATTAACAAGATGGAAATAATAAACACTTTCTTAAATAATTCTTTTAGTTATTCTAAGCCAAAACACAAAAACAACCTCTTGATTCTAAACACATAAAGAGCAAATGGTACATAAAATAAATTCTTCTCAATATTTGATTCTTCACAAGCATTTGTGAAGAATCAAATATTGAGAAGAATTTATAGAGGCTTCTTTCATCTGTTGTAGTCCACAACACATGAAAGAAGCCTCTTTGCATACTCAGGATGATTGCGGTCTCTTTTGTATCTCTGCCAATGTGAGCTGAAATTATGATGCATTGATTCTGTTGCCTGCTCACTAAAGATCCCCAAGGGAGCCCTTTTGATCTCAATGAATTGCTTCACATGCAAGAAAACAGCATGAACTTTTGGAGTCACACTGATGTTCATGATTGCCAAATATGAATCTCTGAAGCGATCAATTTTTTCAGAAAAGTCATCCTCCAGAACCATACCAAAACATGCTGTCACCACAGACTTAAACTTTCGAAGGGCATCAATGATTCCAAAGACTTGAAAAGCAGACTCAGTCTCTGCAATTCTTTGAAGGAGGTCAAGATTGCTGAGAAGCTTGTGACAGGCATTCCCTGCAAACTGCCCACCATGGTATGGTTCTTGTTGAATGTGGAGAGCTGAGGGCCACTTGACAACATTGGGCCAAACTTCTGTCATGGCTTTGTACATGTGATTGACCACACCAAGGAGAAGATGGAGTTCCATTGGTGGTATGAGCTCCAAGATGAGTTTGTTTTCAGAACCAGATAGCAAAGGCTCATGCACTACATTGCCAAAAGATCTTGCCTTTTTGATATCACCACCAGACTTAGCAAACTCTTGATAACAGGCAACAAGTGAGCCTAGTGTCCTCAAAGATCCTGATTGAGAAAGATGCTTTGATTCTGTGTTGCACCAAGAGCAAGGGTGAGTACTTGCATGGCTCTGAAGGCCACAAAGGATGTTGGCAAGTTTCATGTCGCATGAGACAACAAAGTTGACTTTGTCTAACTTGATTAAAGACAAGATCTGCCTCACATTTTCAAAGTTTTCTGGTAGTCCTTCTGATAAAGCCACAAGCATTTGGCACTTTACACTACTGTCTTTGGCAGTCCTCTGAGTTAAAAGTTTTTTCAGTGGTGGTGACCTTGAATCACAGTGAGAATCCAACTCCATGATGCTAAGAGAAACTTTCAGAAATCCTCCACCTCCATCAATTCCCAACTTGACAATATGATTCTGCAAAACTCTTCGAGAAAGCAGGACTTCATTCAAAAGCTCGGCAAGATCCTTGCAATGCACAACCACAAAGTCAGTGGAGTTACTCTCTGATAAAACTTGGATGCTGGTTTGAGTAAAAAACTCAGACAACTGTTTGCCAATGGCTTCAAACTTAGCTAGAAAACTAGTCTCCACAATCTTGGTGTCACTGACTCTGTTGATGGTTGATGCCAATTTCTTCATGCCAAGGTTGGACAGTCCTGTGTTTAGCTGAACTTGTACAAGATCTTCAGTTTTGATGCTGGGTTCAGGAAAAAGAGCTCTTGGACTTGAGCTTCCTAAAAATGAAATTATATTAACACTTTTTGTAATTTTAAGTTTTAAAATTAAAGGTATTCCCTCTGAACCTGCCATCTTTATATGTATATATAAAAGTATCACCTGTTTTAACTCTAAGTGGTGGGCCGCCTTTAGGATGCGATATTTTGGCAGTACCACCAGGTGTGGAAGGTTTAGTAGAGATGACTTGAGTAGCTATTTGCTCTGCAGCGAGTGGATCAGCTGTAGCTAGCTGCTTGAGATTCTCTCTAAAAGTGAATGGAGTGCACTGATGTGGCAGACCTCTTCCAACTAGACTCAAACAATTAACACATCTTTGAGGGGTACAATCTTCCACAGGTTTAGAATAGTCCACTGGGCTCTTCTCATTCAACTTCAAATGCCCAACTTGACAAATAAGACAGTTGCAACCTTGATCTCTTGTTGGTGGTCTAACTTTATAGATGAGAAAGGAAACAAAGGTGGCAGGTTAACATCTTTTCCTTCATCTTTTCTCCGAAGAATTGTTCGACATGAGTCACAAATGCCTCTTGGCACTCTGGTATCAGTCAAATCAAGACTTGTATGGTAATGCTTGAGGATCTTTTCAACAAGGAACTGTATCAACTCTCGAGAGCACTTCTTCAGACACAAGACACAGACAGATTTCCGACAATCTTCATGATTTTTTGAAAAATTTGGCATTTTGAAATTTTTCTCACACAACTGATAAGTGAAACACTTTAAATAAACATGTTCACTGCCAATTCCCAGAATTTTTAGCTTGTTTACAATTTTGATGCAAAACTTAAAACAAACATGTTCACTGCCTATTCCCGGAATATTTAGCTTATTTACAATTTTGATGCAACAAAATGTTTATAATATAGTTCAACCATGAAATTGTAGGTAAAATTTTATCTTCTGAGTTAAAATAAATACAAATTATACTTGCTATATAGACTGTTATGTTTTAGAGTAGTAAATACTAATTTTGGAGAGTTTTTGAATGCTGAAAAAAATGCAAAATTTGAAAAGCTGTCATTTTGCCCTATTGTGCAAAGTACTAAAAACTAAAAATCAAAATTATTTTCTTGGACGAAATAGTTAGATTTCAAGTTTTACATTTTTGGAGTCAGGAAACATTGTAGTTTCACCCTGTAGTTTTTGGTCATTTTTTACAACAGTGTACAGAGAACTTCCAGTTTGCTATGCAGGATGAGCTGCAAAGTTACCACTGGTACAAAGTACAATGTACGCTTCATCTTATTGTTATATTCTATAAATAAAATGATATACTGATATCTAAATTATTTCTTATATATATATATATATATATATATATATATATATATATATATATATATATATATATATATATATATATATATATATATACACACACACACACACCCAAACACATTTAGATAAATTAATGTTGTTCTACAGACATTTCAAGAGTAATATTTGAGAATTCCTTGTGCGAAAGACTGTCTAGATACCAAAGTTTGGGTTGATACATCATTTGGTTTATTCAATATTGCCATTTAATTTAAGAGCTGATAAAAAAAAAAGAAGCTAAATAAGCATAAATTAGCAAAAATTGAAATGCGTCTCAAAAACTGTAAAGAGTTTATTAGTAGCTATTTTGTTTGGCCGAAATTTATAAATTAAAATTTTTGTTGATGGTGAAAGTATTTGCAAAAAATTTTCTTATAATAAAGAGTTGATTTACTAAAATTGAAATGCCTTTTTGAAAAAACTGAAAAAACTTTTAATTTAAAATAAGTTCATAATTCTGGATTGATTATCCTGCATTCTGAACTGTACAATATGTATCTAGTTAACTTGCCTTTACATTTTTTATAATTTTAGTTTTAAATCCTTAAGATGGAGAGAAAACAGTATGTTATTGGAAGCCCAGCCATTTTAAATGAAACAGCAAAATGGGAATACTTTTGTGATGCTCCTTGTAATATTACACTTATGAACTCTATGAACTCTATGACACTCTCTGTTATGAGTGCTCAGGTATGTTAGAAAATTGAAAATTCAATTGATCAGTGGTGCGCCTAGGATTTAATCAATATGATCCACAATTTTTAAAAAATTTATTTTTTTATGTGTGAATGTAAATGAAATACAACCATTTTTATATTATATTTTGTATTAGATTGAAAAGCACATATTATAATTACATTTAACATAGTAATTTAACATGAAATATTTTATGATAAGAAAAAATTTTGGTATTACTACTTTTTTTAATTTATTTTTAGAGGAGGCATCCAGTCCTCCTCCCTTCATGACCAACTGAGATATATGAATTCATTAAATTATTTTTAAAGGATCAAAGTCTAATCAGAACAATCAACTTTTCTGACTTTCTTTGCTATGACCAACCATCCTTGGAGCAGTTTCATTTTCAGACTGCTTCTGGATCTTACAGTTTGAAAGTGTATAGTAAAATAGATGCTGATGTTGTAAAGACATTTTTGGAAAACGTTGCCACTCTACTTAAACATAGTGGTATTTATCTTTACTCATTTTGTTTCATTTTTTTTTGTTTGTTTGTTTCATTTGTATTTCCTGAATTAATCATCTTTTTTTTTTTTCAAAATGATCTTACATTTGTCTGATGATCTGTTTTACTTAATTCCTTTATGACTTTATTTTTACCTTTTCACTTTATAAGTTTAGAACCTCATATTTTACAGAAGTCTTTTTAAAAGTTTAATTGCATTTAAGAGTTGTTAATTGATATACTGTTTTAGAAACAAAAGCATTTGGGACAAAAGCTAAAATTCCAATTCCAAATTATACTTATGATGCACTGAATTTTAACTCCTTAAATAAAAGTGAAAAACAATCAGATGAGGAGCTTTTGAGCAATAATTTATATGATACCACTCAAAAGATCAACCCCATTCCTAGAGAAATAGTTATAGATTCAGAAAAGAAAGGCTTAAATGAAGAGGGTAATTTTTGTATTTATTTTACAATTATTTTTTATATGTGGAGATAACTTATAGCAGGATAATTTAGAAAGATTTCTTATCATGTACAATTAAATAGAATTATAAAATAGTTTCTAATTGGTTAACAATATTCATTACCTATAGTCAATGATATTATCCTACCTAGAATTACCATTACCTAGAATCAATGGTATATATATGAGACCGTCAGCTTCAAAACCGGCCCTTTGCACTAAAGCAAATTTTACAGGATACACTTTTTTTTTTGTGCAAATAAAAAAATTAAAAAAAACATATACACCTCATGTTTAGTCACTAATGAATGGTTTTCTATGTGAATATCAGTAATTGTGATAATCATTGAATAGAAATATTTAATTAAAGGGCATTTTTTTCAAAAAAGGGCCGGTTTTGATTCAGCCACTGCACATTTTAATAAAATTTTAATTGTTTTGTGATTAATTTTGTTGGAACCCATGGTTATTTAAAGTCCACCGCGATTTCACACGCTTTTCAGTATATTTACGCCATCTATGGACATTTTTAGAAAACTCTCTCCCCCCTTTTTTTAGCAGGATAGCCCGCTAATGTTTTTTAAAAAGTTAAATATATTTCGAAATAATTTTTGCTATGCATTAAATTTCTATTAAAATGCAATAACGTAACTAATTATTAGTGGTCATAAAAATTGAAGAAATGCCTGCAATTGAAGAAAAACCTGCATCACATGTCATATAAGTTTAGCTACCTGGGTTTTATAGTAGAAGCAACAAAACACGGAAAAAATTTTTAATGAGAAATTTATTATGGTTCTTGCAATATGTTGTTAATAAATAAATTTATGGTGTACATAAAATTTCTGCTAGACATGTATAGGCCACAAATACATGTGTGAACAACATTTAAAGGATTAAATTTACTTATGTAATAATTATATAGACAAAAATTATATAGCTTTCTTTTTTTTATATGCACCTTAAAAAACACATTAAAAAGGCAAGTCAATGTCATAATAAGAAATTCTTTACAATAAAATAGTTTCAAATTCACAAAATTTAAATTACTAAATCCTAACATCAGCATCATCAACATCAGATGATCCATCTTCACCACAGCACAGCTCATTATTTTCTTCTGATTCACTGTCCTGATCAGAGTCAATGCCATCTATTTCCTCATTAGGTATGATTTTATTGTAAAACTCAATATTTTGAACTTGTTTCCAATCAACACCATAATGAGAGTTGAATAACTTTTCTGCATCCTTTATTTTCTTCGGGTTAATTTTAATTTGTGAATGAATGATTGGTAAATTAATTGAATTAAAATTTTTACCTTTCTTGGTCAATGACTTAAAAGCATTAACTTCTACTGTATAAAAAGGTTCACCTCTCACCTCAATAATTCTTGGTCTTTTTAACACAATGATTCTTTTACAACTAGCTATTTTGAAATGCCAAGAAACATTATTTCTTAGAACTGTTTTCAAATAACTTTTCCAATCAAAAATTTCATAATCTTCTCCTAAGTGGAAAACTGCAGAATGTTTTTCAATGACCTCCACATACTCTTTGGGGCTAACAATGATCTCCTTCTTATTGATGACCTTTTCAATGGTGCCAAACACCCTATCTGGTGGAACAAAGGAGTGACCTGTCACTGAAATCCAGTTCCACTGTTTGAATATGAGGATGAGCTTTATTGTGGAGCCAATAACTGATCATACCAATCATTACTGTATTCTTATTTTGCCCAGGGCATCCATCACAGCACAATCTGACTCTTTTTATGTTGCTAGACATGCTTAAATTATTCAGAGAAAAATAAAGAGCAGATGCAATTTCATTTGATCCCTTAGATTGCTCCCCCTCTATCCAATAGTGAGAATCAGTATTTTCTTTGTTAAGTGTTTCATGAGAGCTCCCTTTAACAATTGTAAAATTATAAAAGTTGAGCTGCCTCCTATAATATGCAGCTTGATCTGATAGTTTAGGTAAGACTTGGTTCTTCTCACAATCAAATGAGAGGGTAACAAGGTCATCACTTTCTTCCCTCAGCTTGTCAAAATAAGCATCAGCTCTTTGGCAATGGATGTTTAATTTTAAAACTATTTTTTCTCTGGCTTGGAGATCTTTTGTATTTTTGATTTTAGTTTTAAGTTCAGAACATGCAGAGCAGGTGTCAACTCTAGGGGTCCCAAAACCTAGATTATACTCTGTATTGAATATATTAGTAAAAAACCATTTGGTAACTTTTAATTGACTATCACACTTTTTGTTATACATCCTCCACATTGCAGCAGTTGAGAGTTCAGCTGGTAAGTACTGCCTACATTTTGAATGTGACCTACAGTAGTACTTTTCACTAATTTGAAATGATTTTATGAATTTATTTACTTTCTCTTTTTTCTCAACAAACTTCTCTGCTTTCCTGTCTCCAACTCTACTTTCTTTGGCTGAAGTACCAGATTTGTGATATCTACTGATAACTCCAAGCAGTCTATGTTTTTTTATGCCTAATATTCCTAAAAATGTTCTCCTACAAACTGGTATTCTTATAGAGGAAGAGACAGCCTTTGTAACAAAATATTTTACAGTAAATTCTCTTTTCCTATTTGATTCACCTTAAACACGTTTCGGCTGTAGGGATGAACAATGCTTCAAAATGAAGTTGTCCTGGTCCATTTTCTTGCTTGTTTGATAAAATCGCTCATTGAAAGTGATGACATCACTCTGTGACAGGCAGTGACATTGGAAAGCACCCAATTTGTGCTTGCATGAAGGGATTTTTGGTGGACTCTTCTTTGAATACCTGCAGAAAAATAGAAGTTAAAAGTTAATAAACATAATTACAAATAATACTTCATCAGTAATGCATACCTGGCTTTCTTCTCCCTTGGTCGTTTTGTGTTTTCGGGGTCTGCCACGCATTTGCGTGACTGCAGTCTGCTTGTTTTTTTCACTTTTCGATCGTTTTCCATCGCAAAAAGTCTGTAAATGTTTAGTTAATTAATATTTCATAAATATTTTCTACTTTTTCTATTACTTACAAGACAAATCACGAAGAATTTGCTATTTCCAGAGGATAAAAGCATTAAAAACGAAAGTATTTTCAATATCAGCTGTTGTGATCACGTGGTATGATAAGTGCTTTCCCATTGGCTGAAATAATAAACTGGTTTTGAAGCAGCTGCGCAAACAAAAAGAGCCGGTTTTGCATCATTTGCTGAATTTTACATAATAAAAACTATAGGATTGAACAGGTTTTGCATCATTTTTTTAATTTTTCAATATAGTGCGAGCCATTACGAAACATTAGGCGTGCTTCATTCAAAATCGAAAAAAATGTCAAAGGGCCGGTTTTGAAGCTGACGGTCTCATATAAACTAGATATCTAACTCATGTTTCAACAGTAAAGCAAATTTTTTGCCAACCAAGTTTGTTTTGCCAGTCAAGTTTGTTTTGACAGTCAGAAATGACACAATGATAAAAAAAAAACTAAACAAAAATTAGTTATTGTCAATTTAAATAAAGCAGCTACTGGCATTAAAAATTTTAAAAACTTGCTTCACTTTCTCTTACAGAATTTTTGTGAAGTTAGAAGTCTAGTTGATATATATCATTGTCTAGAATATACCAGTCATTTGGCTTAAATTTACAAAAAATCACTCAAAATATGTAACAAAGTACATATTTTCCAAACTAAATTACTGACAAAGCACTGATTTTTGTAATTTTCTTTTTAATTACTGATACACATTTGCAACTCAAATTTTCGTGTGATCTAGTGAATGATTATATTTGAAGAGATATTGTTTAAAGATGTCATTTTTTGCATTGCATCTGCACATCACATTTTATTGTGTTTCATGATCTAGTGAATGATTATATTTGAAGAGATATTGTTTAAAGATGTCATTTTTTGCATTGCATCTGCTCATCACATTTTATTGTGTTTCATTACACTCATTACTTATTCTTATTAATAAAAAAAGATATTCTATGCTATACTTTTATATTATTGGTGTTTATTCTTAATTGTTACAATAATAGTTACAATAATTTTACAATAATTTTACAATAATTTTACAATAAGGTTACAATTATGGTTAACAAATCCAAAGCTGAGTTAATATTTAGCATCATTTCCTAGATCTTTGATGTTAATATCTTTTGCCAAAAGATGCTACATCCCGTTCTAAAAAGACTTCCTCTATTATTTGAATTAGTAGGAAAAGCTTGTGTCAGGTTTTTAGCAATAATCTTTCTGAGCACTTTTAAAGTCAAGGTTCCAATATTCAAATTTTGAATTCCAGCATAAGTTCTATTTTCGTAGCAGTATACAAGTTCTCATCATATTTCTAAAAAGCACAGTGACTGAGTGTGAGTTTATGGTAGAAATTGATAAAGACTTAGTAACAAAATACTTCAAATTTTGAAATTACTTGTTCAAAATAGAATGGTTTTATAATATAAAATATAAATAGATAATTTACATAGAAGAAGATTTTTAGTTACAGTAAGTAGATTTTGGAGCATCATTATTATTATTATTAACGTTATTATTTTTGGTTAAAAAAATCTCCAATAAAAAGTGGGTTGAAGGGGTTTTGGGTACTTGATTTTAAACAAGCCTTCCAACAACTCACCGAGATATTTTAAAATTGTCTAAATATAACTTGAATTTTCTTAAAGTATTACATAGAATAGATAATTAAATTTATTTGTATGAAAACAAATAATTGACCAAGTTTATCTAATTCTGGGATCATCAGTTTTATAAAACTCCTTAAAAATACAATTTTAAAGTTTATAATAAATACAGTTTTAAAGTTTATAATAAATACAATTTTAAAATTTATAATAAATACAATTTTAAAGTTTATAATAGATACAATTTTAAAATTTAACTTTAAGGGATTTTGTAAAACTGATGATACCTGAATCCTTGCTTAATCCTTGTTACAATTTTTTAAAATGTTAAAATATTTTTTTCAACACTGATTTATTTATAGAAACAATTTGTGAACTAATTAGAAAAGCTGTTGAATTTGGTAAAGTAGAGGAGGCCAAAGATCTTGTAGAAAAGTTAGCAGAAAAAGGCTCAAAATTATCTGTACATGTGTTATATGAAAAATACCCATGCAATGATTTTTGTATACATGTTCAAGTTGCAGATAGAGATTCATTAAATCAAGTTGAGCCAGTGTTAATTATACCTATCAACCCTTTTATTACTACTGTTAGTATGCTGAAATGTAAGGTGAATTTTTTTAAATGTTAAAAAATATGATTTGTTTGTCATTTATGTAGTTTTAGGTTGTAATAAATGTAAGTATTGTTTGAAAAGTGTTCTCAGCCTAATTCCCAGTTCTAATTGTAAAAGCTAAGTGTTCACAATCTAAATATAAAAGCTAGTGTTCATAATCTAAATATAAAAGCTGGTGTTGCAGAATATTTACAGTTATAGGTTGTATTATACAGTTATATTGTAATGCCAAGAATTAGAGCAACATAAAAAGGAATAAAAAAAACTTGTTCTATATTAGACTTAAAAATAAAAAAAATTTTATTTGAACAAAAAGCTAAGTAACATACTATGCTATATATTCACTATGATATACTAGATAGATTAGATTCTGCTTAAACCCTGTGCAGAAACTTTTATCTGCATATTTTTTATCTTATTTTCATTAGCAAAGTATTTATTAGCAATAATAGCAAAAATAGCAATTTGAATTAAAAATCAATTTCAAACTCAGAAAATATTTTTGTTAACAAGCAATTGAAACTGAAATGCACCAAACAGATTTTTTAAATAAAATTCAAACTCCTTTTTAAGATTATGATAATGCATGTTTCAAATTTGGAACAGTAAAAACTACTTTGCAGTTTAAAATACTATCTATGCCATTTTTACAAATGTAACTTTTGAAAAAGCTCAACTTTTTCAAAGAATTTTGAAAAAGGTGAGCTTTTTCAAAAGTTACATTTTGGATTTTATAGAAAAAGTTGAAGTTTTTGTAGTTTTGACTTTCCAAAAGTCTGACTTTTTCTATCAAACTATCACTTTTAAAAAAAAAAAATTAACCTTTTTTAAAGCTCTGCCTTTCAAAAAGTCAAAACTTTTCTACCAGCTATATTTTTTAAAAAAGTTAAATTTTTTCAAAGCTTCACAAAGTGCAACTTTTTTTACAAGTCCATTTTTTATCTTTTGTAAAAGTTTGACTTTTTACAGTTTTGTCATTGAAAAATTACTTTTTTTTTTATTCAATTAACTTGTAACTGTTTTATTATCTGCTAATTAGAAATGAATATTTAATGAAATGAATGCTAATTAGAAATGAATATTAATGAAATGAATGCTAATTAGAATATTAATGAAATGAATGCTAATTAGAAATGAATATTAATGAAATGAATGCTAATTAGAAATGAGTATTTATGAAATGAATGCTAATTAGAAATGAATATTAATGAAATGAATGCTAATTAGAAATGAATGTTAATGAAATGAATGCTAATTAGAATATTAATGAAATGAATGCTAATTAGAAATGAATATTAATAAAATGAATGCTAATTAGAAATGAGTATTTATGAAATGAATGCTAATTAGAAATGAATATTAATGAAATGAATGCTAATTAGAAATGAATGTTAATGAAATGAATGCTAATTAGAATATTAATGAAATGAATGCTAATTAGAAATGAATGTTAATGAAATGAATGCTAATTAGAAAGAAAAAAACTCAAAGGTTTCAAATGTTCACTTACAAAGTATTTATCTTATAAAATGCTTGATATGATTCTTGTTTTTAAAAATAATTTGTTGGCAAATGTTGATTTAGTTTCGTTATTGAAAATTTAAAGAAAATTATACTTGGATTAAAACATGACAAAATTAAATACAAATTGTGAGAAAGAATGAATAAAAAAATATTTTTTAGTAAAAAGTTCAAAAGATTTTTTAAAATGTGATTTTCTAATGACAAAGCTATAGAAATTCAAACTTTTTAAAACAATGACAATTAGACTTTTAAAAAAGTTGATCTTTTTGAAAAACAAAGCTTCAAAAAAACTTTTTTCAAAGAAAGACTGTTCTGAAATATGAAACTTCAAAAAAGCATGACTTTTTTAAAAAAAAATAATATTTTGGTTTATGAAAAATCTGGCTTTTTGAAAGTTAGTAAATATTTTAAATTTTTTTCTAAAAAATGCAGTAAGAATTTCAAAAAAGTTGATTTTTTTTTTATTGGTGAAGCTTTTTAAGAAATAAGTATGTCTTAGAACTTTTTCAACTCTGTTTCATACAAAACTTTTGTCAGTCCTAAATTACCTTAACTATCTTTCTTTAAAAGTTTAAATTACTTTTGTTTTATATTCTTGTTTTACACTTTTGTTTTCAGATATCTAAAAAGTATCAATTTCCTTATTCCTGTCAACGTTGGATAATAAATAATAAAGTTGTAAAAGATCATGAGTTGTTATCCATGTGCGGAGTGCAACATTCAGGAACAGTTATTTTTTTATATTTGACTTCAAAAGTTGCAAGGACAATGGAAAAATCTATTCAAACAGATCATGAACCTGATAAGTTGGGGTCACTAGGTAAACATAAGCAGCCTGTTAGTTTTCAATCCATTTTTGACTTTTAGTTTACTTAAAAGAAATGCAATATATTTTTGATAAGTTTAAGATTTTACACGAAATAGTTCTTTCCATTTTGAATTCACATTTTCACACTTTTAAATGTTTTCTCAAATAACATAAACTCAAAAAAATATAAAATTGATATTAAGTAATATAAGTTTTTAAATAAATATTTTAATTTAATATAATTTTTTTAGCTTTATTTTATGTAAGTTAAATTGGGACAAAAAATACTATATATATATTGCCATGGATTGTCAAATAAGTGACATCATTAAGAAACCCATCCTCTACAAAACTTCTTCAAAGAAAAAGGTGTTAATATTGAACCTGAAGAAATTATTTGTCTTGATAATTTGGAGGAAGAAGAATCTTCCTTAGATTATTCCTATAAAGATGCTTTATCAGATGAAGCTATAAGTTTTGGAGTATAAATATCAAATCCTCAAACTTGAGCAATTTTGTAGGGGCTAGCATGAACATGAATAACAAGACAATCCTGCTCTCACACCCATCTGTAATGATGCCTTTTTTATTTCAACATTAGCATTTAAGTTGTTTCTCAATGCAGAATATGTTTGCCCATGTATTCTTTCTATTTATAAAATGTTGATGTTAAAATTGTCCCAATTCATCTCACTCAATGGCAGATTCAATTAATGCTAGACATTTTTTATCTTTCACACAAATTAACAGTTAGTTGAATAGCTTATAAATTTTGTTATTCATTGCATCAACATTTTTTAAACTCTACAAATTTAAAAGTGCTTGATGTGCACTATGTATTATAGCTCTTGAAGTCACCATGAATTATCATATAATAAAATGTTATTTCTACACAGAAAGCAAAAAAATAGTTTTTACTTTTCTTTGAAAATCACTTCCATTTTCAAGCTTATTTTACATTCAATTAAATTTAAATGTTAAAAAATGTTTTATTTATAGTCTGATTGTTGTGATGGTAGCTTAGGCTGAAGTGAGCAATCAAAAAGATGATTTCTTTTAATAAGTTTTTGTTCTTATTGGGAACTGTAAAGATGAGTTTAAGGCATGCACTTTGTTTATAGGGTCAAATCATTAGATTTCAACCAATTTCAAGAAAACTTTAATACTCAAAAAATTATTTAAAAATTCTGAAAATAATAAAAAATATTCTGAAAGAAAAGTATCTACAAGTTCACTGACAATGCAAGCAGCAAGTGTAAAAATAGGTAAGTTAAATTTTATATCAAAATATTTTTAAATTTTTTTAATTAACAGTTACCTATTCTAATGAAACTGTTTTCAGTCCTTGAAAAAATCTTTTTCATTATCATTAACTGAATAAGTATGCTTTTTCTTATTGTATTTTAGGTTTAATTTGAAAAACCTGTGTTTTCATTAAAAAGACTATGGACTAAACGCAGGTTGGCATTTTTTTTGGGACTGCACATGGAAAAAGTGCATGTGATGGAATAGGTAGTACAGTGAAAAGAGTTATTCATAACCTATCCCTTCAAAGGCCAATTGGCAATCAAATTTTGATGCAAAGTGACATGTTTTTAGTTGCTAATGAAAAATTTAAGAATGTCAGGTAATAGCATTTTATTGTCAAAGTGTATGAACATTTATGTTATGATCTTTTTTCAAATAATTGGTGTCTTGTATCATAATGAACTTTTACTCAAAAATGATGAAAATGATTTTTTATGTTTATTTTTTATGTTTAGTTATAATAAGTCAATCCCAATTAAAAAATTATAATTTTGTATGTTTTGCTATAAAAAATTTTTTCAAAGATATTTGTATAGAAAAGGATTTGTTAGAACAATACCTTACTAAATACGTTTTTGGAAAAAAAAAAAGTGATGATTTGTGTTAAATTTCTTTCAGATTTCTCTACATTTCTGAAACCAAAACAATTGCTATTACACAAGAAGTACTTACTAAACAATTTGAGAATGTTCCTGTTATCAAAGAAACTCACTCATTTCATATTTTTCACCTCGATCATGCTGTTTAAAAGCTTATTTGACAACAAATAACATTTACATATATCAATGAGCATTTTGACATTTTTCACATGCTGGAAGAAATTTGTGTTAATACACAAAAAATCAATCAATTTTGACATCAATATTAATGATTGGGTGATTAGTGAATTATTTTGGCAAATCCTTTCCTGGAAAGATAACTGATCTTAAAAGGTGACACATTAGTGTTACCTGTTTACAAAAAGCTGGAAATTATTTCAAGTATCCAATAACAACAGATATGCACTGGTATCCAGTTAGTGGCATTATTATCATTATTAAGGGAAAATACAAGAATTTTGAAAAAAAGATATATATAATTTTGTAAAACAAACTACAAATATATTACATCCCTGGCATGGGCCAGGAGGCAGTTTGGAGGGGCACTGGTTTCCAATAACGCATTTTTTAAAAAAATGAGTCACTTGTTGAATCTTAGAAAAAAGTTTTAAGGCTCTAAAGTTGTCTATTTTTACAATTCTTGAAATTGAGGTGTGCCACCTGAGAGTATTTGTAAGGCTATAATTTCTAAACTGCTGCACTTGGAACTCTGAAATTGCAAATTTAACCTATTTACATAATGTAGATAATGATATCCAAAAATTAGAATAATCAGAGATGGTGTCCCACAGGTCATTGGTTGAAATATAATTGATCTGACCTATAACCAAAAAAAAAACATTTACTTGTAAAATGATCAGTTGCAATGTCCAAATTTTAACATTACATATTGCAACCTAAAATTTATTTAAAGAGAAGTTACTTTTCTTTTTTAAATTACACTTAATATACAAAAAGTGCAATAATCCCTTGAGTTTCTTTTTAAAGATTTCTTATGAAATCTATTTTTCTATACGGGTAATTCCATGTAAAAGTGGGACAAAAAATTGAAATTTTTCAGTCACCCTCTCAGATTTTTTTCAAATTTTAACCAGTGGTACCTATTAATGAAACATGAAAAAATGCAAAATTTGAACTCCCAAATCCAAACGGTTCAAAAGTTATGACATTTTGAAATTCAGCCTAAAACGTTCATTTTTTTACGAAGTCTGCCATTATGGATTTTGTAGTTGTACTTTTAATTGAATAATTTAAGATCTAGTGGAAGAATGTGATAAAAAATTGGTGCCTGACCATTTTTGAGGGTGCTGAATTCAAAAATGTAGATAAAATAGAGAAGCTTAAATTTTTTGATAGTTTTTTTTTTTATTTTAAAATGACCAGTCAAATTTTTTGTTTTGTTACCATGGGTTGCACTTTCATTAATTCCCGGAGTTGCCCAAGTCTCATGGATTCGATTTTTTTTTCAAATGAATTAGGTGATCCTAGGCTATCTTTATAAAAAAGATGGTTTTGGTTTCTTAAAGTATAATAAAGATATGTCATTTTGAAATTTAGACAAAAAATATCTTTATTTGGCCGCTATTCTCTATTATAGATTTTATAGCGATACTTTTTGTGTGAATAATTTAAGTTCTAGTACAGAAATATGACTGAAAATTGGTACCTAACCATTTTTAAAGACGTTGAATAAAAAGATGAAGAGAAATTAACCCAATTCCTAATATTTTGGAACAATTTTTGAATTTTAAAATGTCAACAGTCCTTTTTTTTTCTTGTGACTTTAATTTGCATTTCACTTTTTTCTGGAGTTGCCTTACTCTCATTGTGAAATAAGATGTTTTTGAAAAGTTTAGGTCTCTGACAGAAAATAAAAAATTCTATTGCTTGGCATAACTTGCATATTTATGATCAATATTTTCAAAAGTATACATGAAAATATAATTTACTATGCAGCAAATTGAAAAAATGATTTCTTTTTTTATTATTTTGATAACTAGGTATTATTTCAAAATATTGGTTGCATGCTAAAATTTCAGGTTACATGTTCAAATGTTGTGTTAAAAAATAAGAAACTAAAATGCAAACTTTTTTGAAAAATATTAAAAACCTGCTTTATTGAAAAAAGCTCAAAAATAAAAATGAAAAGGAATAACCAAATATTACTAAAATTGAAGTTTATATCATTTAAGTAATAAAAGTAAAATATTAATCAACTTTCACTGAAAAGATAAAACTTGTTCAAATAGAGTTTCATCTTCTTTTGAGATATGGTACTGACGCCCAGAAGATGCTGAAGGTGTTTTAACAAGAGAAATTACATTCATTCTTGGCACCCAGCAATTATCATCCCGCTTTGGCCAGTAGTACGACCGACTTGGATAATGTGGATGCATAAACTTTACCATAAAATCATCATTCTCTTTATCAACTTCAGAAACCATACCAAGCCAGTAAAAATCGTCGTATTTGCAAAATAGGTATTGTGACATCATAACATTGTCAATTTTAATAATTTCATATTTTTGTTTTTTGAGGAAGTCAAATGTAAGAGCAAAATCATCATCATCGGATACCCTTTTCATTTTTATTATTGAATGAGAAGATGGTATAAATTGATGGAAACTTCTTGTCCCAGGAATAGTGGTTGCTATTAAAAGTCTCTGAGTAAGTTTGTTTCTTACTAGCTCCATTTCTTCAGCAGTGAAGTACACAAACGTAATCCCACTGATTGACTTTTGACAGTATTCAAACATTGCTTGAGAAGACAGTATATGACCTGTGGTTGGACTCTGCAAGCTAGCTGTTGCAACAAGCCTTTTAACAGTGCCACCTATTCCATCGCATGGAGATTTGCCATGGCTTGTTGCAAAGAAATTCCAGATGCAACGAACAGAAAAATCTTGAGCGTGGTGACATAAATTGTAAAAATGTTTGCAGTTCTTATACTGCCCTGCACAGCCATCAGAAAAATAATGAATTTTTGTAATTGTGGGACAAAGATGAGTTTTTATATGATTAATGGTTTTATGCATAACTTCATTGATAAATCCAACATCATGGTTCAAATCATCTGAAATTACACAAAAAGAAGATATTTCCAAGTTCACTTTCTTGTAGTAGATGACAACTGGATGAAGGGAACATTGACTCTTACTCCAATGGTAACTCTGTATCTCGTCTTGTACTACAAAAGTGTAATTCTCTGCAAAATCTGCCAGTAAAATAGCCTCATCAATACAAATTGTTTCTTTGAGATGCTTTAGATAGCTAAATTGTGATTTAAATGAATGAGAAGCTATAAATGAATGAGAAGTAATATTATCAAGTTTTTCACACAGGAGCTCTATGAATTCATTTAATGGAAGTTTTATTGTTAATAGTTCAGTTCTATCTGTTGTTGTCCACTGTTTGAAATCCACTGACTGTTCATTTTCATCACTGTCATATTGCTCTTTTGGATCATCATTTTGTGTGAGATACTGCTGGAAATAATTTTGGGCAGCTTGTATGCCAGGACAACTATTGCATCGGTGAACCATGCAAACTTTAGATTTTCTGCTGCAGACAATCTTTTCAATGATTTCATGGTAAGATGTTTCAAGGCCTATAGCACTCAACATTAATTTAACATTTTAGTGTATTGTACATACACAAACAGAATGTGTACCTTTTGGACCAGCAAGGATGCACCATTTAGGCCGAAGACTGCAAAATTTAGAAAAACCAATTTTATGGCCTGGGTACTTTGTCTTATATGCCACATAGAGCTCCTTTAAGTTACACAAAATCAATTTTTTTGACATGTATTTTTTTTCCCCAACACTTACACAGTCTTTTTTACCTGGCATTTGCCTTGAATACTCATCGTCACAATAAAAAAGCTTTACAAGTTCTATAACATCTTTACTGATTCGATGCCGTTCAACCACATCAGGGTATGCTATGATGCCTTTTTGGTCGCGTAAAAACATTGCATTTTGAATTTTGTGTTTTGAAACTGAAAACTCTTTTGCTGCTTTTCTGATAGACCAAGATTTTGGGGTTAATGTCAAAATTTGAAGTTGCTGCCTTCTGTTAGAAACCTTAAGTTTTTCTTTCATGCATTCTACAAGGAAGTCTAGATCGCCAGCTTTGGTTTGATTTTCCTTTAGAACTTCATTTTTTGGTGCAACAAGATCGGATTCGGTTACATCCAGAGCAGTTGCAAGCTTCTTAATAACTGCTTCTTCAACTTGCTTTATCTTTCTCTTTCCAATTGAAGGCTTGTTAGAGGTTTTGGGAAAATGAACTTTTAGAGGAGACACTTCAAGTTCGCATAAAGTACTGTTGAGTAATGATCTTGTTGATTCCATTATAAGTTCTTTTTCCATATTATCTTCAGTTAATTTTATCTCCAACTTGTTCTCTTCTGATTCTTCACTTGATGCTAATTTATGTCTGCATTGTGGACAAAGTTTTTCACCTGGAACTACGAATTTGCCTTTACTGCATAGGTACTTTGCTGTATCCAAGTTGATTTCACGAAGACTACCTAAAAAAAGGGAAGAGCTCTTTTAATATGTATAAAAATTTTAATAAAATCTTAAAAAGTTTAAAGTTGCAAGGAATTTAATAGTGCACTTTCAGAAGTCAGCTAAAAGGTTAAATATAGCTAAAATAGAATTTGGCTGCCAATAGTTTCATTATTGTAACTCACAACATTTTCAGAAAACTGAAAGTTATGATTACTGTAAATACCTTTTATTACTTTGTTATGCGTATTAAATGGATTGCAGCACCGTGTTAATTTAGTTGTATAACGGTTCAAATAAACATGTTTATGATGGAGACAAGTTGTTGGTTTGACATTTATTATTGAGAGCCCAGTCCTCCACATTAATATTTCTCTTTCATATTCAGGAATATCTTCAAAAGGTTCAATACCCAGCAACGATGTATATGTTGTGAGATGACATTCACTTTCTAGGTTGATTCCAATAGAGCACTGTTGGCTGTTTGCCATGACTAAGAAACTGAATTACCAAACAAGATTTAATAATTATTTAATCTAAAATTAAAATAATTTTTTTTATTGAAATTTGTTATTGTTAACTGTTGTTTCAAAACTATATTTAGACGACATAACTGACGTCCCAAAACTATATTTATACATCACAGAAGGCGTTGCAAAACTATATTTTTCTTTATAATTCACATCACAAAACTTTATTTATATATCAAAACCAACCATAATAAACTGTTTTTACACACCACAATTGAACCCACGAGAGTCAGGCAGTTTGTGAAAATATTACCCCGTTTTATGGTTAAGTAATATTATACCATTTTAAAATTCAAAAATTGTTCCAAAATATTAGGAATTGGGTTAATTTCTCTTCATCTTTTTATTCAACGTCTTTAAAAATGGTTAGGTACCAATTTTCAGTCATATTTCTGTACTAGAACTTAAATTATTCACACAAAAAGTATCGCTATAAAATCTATAATAGAGAATAGCGGCCAAATAAAGATATTTTTTGTCTAAATTTCAAAATGACATATCTTTATTATACTTTAAGAAACCAAAACCATCTTTTTTATAAAGATAGCCTAGGATCACCTAATTCATTTGAAAAAAAAATCGAATCCATGAGACTTGGGCAACTCCGGGAATTAATGAAAGTGCAACCCATGGTAACAAAACAAAAAATTTGACTGGTCATTTTAAAATAAAAAAAAAAACTATCAAAAAATTTAAGCTTCTCTATTTTATCTACATTTTTGAATTCAGCACCCTCAAAAATGGTCAGGCACCAATTTTTTATCACATTCTTCCACTAGATCTTAAATTATTCAATTAAAAGTACAACTACAAAATCCATAATGGCAGACTTCGTAAAAAAATGAACGTTTTAGGCTGAATTTCAAAATGTCATAACTTTTGAACCGTTTGGATTTGGGAGTTCAAATTTTGCATTTTTTCATGTTTCATTAATAGGTACCACTGGTTAAAATTTGAAAAAAATCTGAGAGGGTGACTGAAAAATTTCAATTTTTTGTCCCACTTTTACATGGAATTACCCATACTGTATAATCAGTTGTTTTAGAAGCTAACCCTGACTATTTATATGCTCAAGTTTAAGTTTGCATTTAAGAGGTTTTTTTCTGTAAGAATTTTTGTGTGCTGTAAGAAGAATAAAGTTATGTAGTTTATACATAATGATGACATAAAGTTTATCTAGTTTATGCATAATGATGACAATTCATATAAAGGTTTTTTTCTTTGACTTTGTATTGATATTTATTAAGATAAAGCTTCCTTTTTTTAAAAAAAATTTCTTTATTTTTTTAAGAATTTGGTGGTTGGGAATGTCCTAAATGTACATACATAAACAATCCTACTGATATCAGTTGTAAAGTATGTTCAGGAGGTCGACCTTTAAACTATTTTGTTCCATCAAGGTTTAAATTACCTCCAGAAAGGCTGTGACACTTTGTAACAGATTGTTGTTTTTTTTTAAATAAAGTGTTTATTTTTTGAATTTTATAGTTAAATATTGATTTAATGATTTACAAAATTAAATTAATTATTTAATTAAGTTGAATGATTGATTTAAAAAGTTAAATTAAACATTCAATTTAAAACAAGAAACGACACAAGAAAAATGGAATAATAAACAAGTGAGTTCCTTTTATTTGTTTTATTATCTGAATCATCTGTACTCTGAATCATCTGTACTCTCAATCATCTGTACTCTCAGTCATCTTTACTCTCAGTCATCTTTACTCTCTATCATATATAGTGTAAATCATGTAATGCTATAAACGCTTTTTAGAGCTTTTCCAATAGAAATAATAATTATTTTGTTTTTGAATTGGACGATTTTTTAATTTTGAATCTATAACATTTTTTAAATATGTTTCTATATCTTTTGGACAAGGAATGATTGTATATCTTTTGGACAAGGGATGGTTGTATAATTTGAAGATATTTTTGTTAACAATAACACAAGTTTTCTTGTGCTTCATTATCCATATACAAACATATTTAACTTACCTAATAAAAGTGAAGATTTTTCAAAAAAGTGTCTTAGGTCTTTGATGTATTTAAATAAATGAAGTTGGAAATTATATTTACTGAATTTGTTAAAATATGCTAGTTAAGATAACGTTTTCATTTTTCAACAGTTTTATTTACAACAGTTAAATATTCTGCTCATTATAAAAGAAGATAAAAATAAAGTTGGATCAATTTTTCAACAAATGCAAAATAAATCTAAAAATGGAAAGAAAGCAACTCTGTTTGGGAAAGCCATCATATTTAAATCATACCACAAAAACCTGGGAATTGTTTTGCAATACCAATGACCTATGTTCCATTTTTCTTTTTGGTTCAAGCAAACTTTCTATAATGAATGTTCAGGTATATTTTTTTAAATATACTTTACAACTACTTTTTAGGGATGTTGCAATTAATTTAACTGATATAAGTGTGTGAATGGCAAAAATGTTTAATAGAAATGGTGTAATAAATTGTATGGAATGATAGATGTGGTTAATATAAGTGTTTGTAATTAACTTTATTTTATGGATGATAAAATTGTTAAGAGATTTATAATCTTTTAAATTAATTTCAAGGAATGAAATCAATTAATGAAACTATAAACTTTCAATAGTTTGGTGAGTTTAAAGCTCCTAGCACTAGAATTTTTGTTGTTGTTGAATTAAGATTTTTGTTGAATTTGCTCATCTTTATTACTTTAGCTTACTAAGTTGATTTTGTTCCAACACTTGAATGAAAGTTGCTGTTGTAATGATCATCATTTATGAAATCAAAATGTGTTTTGAATTTTTTCAGATATGATTGAACTAATGATATTTGGCGCAAAGAAACATTTTAAAATTTCATTTTAGGAAAATAGGCAATATGGTGAAATATGGTTTTTGGATTTTCTGTTTTTCAATCAACAACCAAATAAACAGTTTCTGTTTCAGACAGCCTCAGGAGTTTATGGATTGCAAGTTTTCAATGAACAGGATGCTTATGCAGTTCAAAGTTGTTTTGAAAAAATCAGCACTAGTCTTAAAGGAAATGGTAGTTACCTAAATTCTTGTGTAAAACCTTAATACAAGTACAATAATCAAATAATATTTTCTATAGTTTTGTATCGCCTAGCAGAACAAAATTTTTCCATGAAAAAGTTGCACGACATTAGTGATGAATGAAGCTATATTATTATATTTTATAGCATTTTGACATTTAATTTAATAACCATTTATTATAGACCTTCCTTTAGTTTAAATGTGCTGCAGTATTTACCTTTCTCCGGTATCTTTTTAGTTTTTAATTAATGTAATCTAAAAAATATTATTTTGAGCCACAATCAGTGATTAAAGTATTTCTAGAAATTTCCAATTTTATACAAAAACAATTTTTTTGTTTTTGCTTTGCAATTAATATTGCATTAGTGGTCTTCATTATTCAAACTACAGTTGTTTACCATATTCTTTTCTCATTTTATTAACAAATTTACTAAAGAATCAAAAATTACTGAAACACTTTTTATTAAAAAAATTTGAAATTACAGGAAAAAAAATTTTTTTTCTGAAAACTGTTGGTAAACTACTTGCTGCTTTCTAAAGTATAAGAAACATTTAGCTTTACTGTGAAAAAATATATACCTAAATTTTATGGTGTAATGTAATAGTAATTTAGTATATAGTTAACAACTTGTTTGAAGCTTTTTTTTTTGTTACTCATATAAAAAAGAAAGCTAATCTAATTAGCTGATCTGATCTAATTTATAGTGTTGTAAATACCATTACATGATGTTTTTGAAATTCAAAAAATGATTGTAAAAAAATGATTTTATTAATTTCAGTTTCAAAGATATTGGATAGCCCAGTTGCAAAGAAACCATCAATAGAAAAGCATGTTAGCAATCCCAACATAGAAACAAAAGATCTTTCTTCAAGAAAAAATGCTTCTCATGAGAACAACATTTTTGAAAATACAACTGCTCAAAAAAACTATGGTATGATATTGTTTTTATTTTATTGGTTATTCTAAATTTATTCACATTATAAATGAAGAGTTTGTTTTCAAAACCCAATCTACTTTTATGATTTTAAGAAATTCAAATTGTTCTTCTATGTAACTCATATTTTGGAAAAGCTTAATATCAGTTTAGTTATATATACATGGTATAAATAAGACTAGGATAGTTACTGAAATGCTATTAAATAAGTTAGATGTTTACTTTTGTTTTTATTTTTACTTTTGCTTCAAAATGCTTACAACTACTGTTTAATGAAAAAATTCTTCATTTTTGTAAGATAATACTTCGAGCATCATATGAACATCAGCACTAAAATTTTGGAATGTTTATTTATTAAGAACAAAAAAGACTTTTTCCAAATTAATTATCTATTTCTGTATATTTAATGTGTTTGTATTGTAAAATTGCAGTTCTTAGAGCAATGTGATGCAAGTCAAGCAATATGATGTAAATGATGCAATATATGACTTAGTATTCATGAAAGTAATTGTACTTGTATTAGAAAAATGTTTTAAATAGGAAACAAAAATTTATTGGTTTAATTACATTGTGAAAAGAAAAAAAAGGGAAATTGTTTAAAAGAAATTCTGCACTTTCTCCATATGCATTGTCAGTAGTATTATATATATTGACAATGCTACTCACTCAGACAGAGAGATCAAATACTCAGATGGGGTGAAAATCTGAAATTTAGAATTTTTTAAAAAAGTAAAATCAAATTTTTACTTCCAGCAAAACCTTTAGTTTTGCTAATGTCACCTACAAACCTTTTATCAATATCAGAACCAACCTTTTGGCTGCAAATTTAGTGCCACTACCTGATGGCCATTTTCTATTATATCAATATCAGCATTCAATAATTTTGCATTATCATGGATATTTGCAAAATATCTAGAACATGTTATAAGTCTGTTGATTTTAACTGAAATCTTCCAGAAGAGAAGGTCATCATTATTAACAACACCATTCTGTGAATCTGTATTGATTTCTGGTTTGTTTTTTTTTTAATAAGGCATTAGTAAGACATTGTTAACGCATTAGTAAGATATAATATTTTTAATTTATCCATAACAAAGATCTGTGAACAGCAGTCTTGTACCAGAAGATAAAAACAATAACGCAAGTTACTACACAAGACCTGAAAGTTTTCTTATATTTATTAAAACAATTTCATTATTTATATTATTCCATGTTAATATGTGTTTTTCTTTACTCCTAACTTAGTTGTCTGTTGTTTTTCTCCAATAACATAAGGCCTCTTTCTTTTATACTCTTAGTTACACTGGCAAGATTCTAAAAGCAGAACACTTAAGCAGTACACACTGGTTTTTATATACTCTCAAAGCAATATGAATTGAATTTAAACTACTTTTGTTAGAAATTTGTGTTAAACAAACATTTACTTATAATTCTGAGAATAACAATTTGATTGGGTATTCAAATTAGTAGAGATAATAAAAAAGTAAATAGAAATTTTGTACAGACATTTTGTACAGATCAGTCCATAATGTTCAAATAATAGGTTATTTGAGTTTAGAAATTTAACTTCCAAGCTCTGAATATACTTCATACATTTAGTTTAACTATATATATATTTTTTTCTAAGATTTCTTTTTGCACTTTTAGAATTAATATGTGATAGATTGAGAACTGCTATTGAGTTAGGAAACAAAGAGGAAGCCAAAAATCTGATTGCAAAGTTAGCAGAGAAAAGTCTAAAACTATCTTTGCATGTGCTGGATAATAAAAATTCACACAATGACATCTGGATTCATGTAAAAATTGAAGGTCGTGAAGGCAAACCAACAACTATAGCTTTATCTGTCAATCCCTTTGAAACAACAATTAAAATGCTGAAGTTAAAGGTAAAAAGAAAAATTTCATTCCAATGAATTTCATCAGTAAATTGCTTTATGAAATTTTCTTCTATTATTTTTGAAGTTGGTTTATAAGTTACATGTGAACAGACAAAAAGTAAAATTTGAAAAATACCATGTAAAGAGTCTCATTACTTAACAATTTAAATAAGGACTATTGGGTGGAAACAATGTTAAAGATTTTAATTAGAAAAATACTTTTCTTCCTAGTAAATCAACTTAACTTCCACTATTGCAGTTTTGTGTGCAAAATTTTTCAATTATTGAGTTGAGTAATAACAGTTAGTTTGAATTTTTTGAAACAGAATAAAATATTTGTTTCTATATCTATCTATTTCTATCTATAGATTTTTTTTTTTATCAAACATTTAATTCAAGACATAACAAACAAAGCTGTATATTCACAAAATGAAAAAGGTTCTTTATCTTCAATTTTTCTTGATATATAACAGTTACCTTTCATTATAGTTTGGACAATATTCATATTAATTTTTTTCAATTGTGTCTTAATTCATAGCTATATACTGTGATAAAGCTATAATTCAGCCTCCATTATACACCAGCTGAGCCAAGATTCTCCAAAAATCTTCAGCTGGTCAAACTTTTGGAGCATTTGATAACACTGGTAAACAGCTGTTTTGATGCCAGGATATTTTTAGCTGATTCTATATGAATTTCTTGCCCTGAATTTAGATATAGCATTAGTTTTTTTCTATGAGCTCTAGTTTTTAAGATATATCGGTTTAATCATTTACATGATATACTAACATTAGTTGAATCAATGTAACATAATTAAATGTTTAAAATTATTTTTATTAAAAATATTTCCACTTTTTATATACAAATATTCACAAAAATGTTCAGCTGTAACAATAATTATATTATTATAATAATAAATTAATGAACATTTAAAAATTTTTTTCTCTTTGCCATCCTTGAATACATTTTGGAGCAGTCTTTTTCCAAACTCCAACAGTAATCTGCCATCATATGATGGCAGATTACTGTTGGCATTACTGAGGCATATTTTCTACTAAATACAAAAAACATGATCCATTTTTATCTAAAGCTTTCACAAACTGCTTCATTAGACCTAACTTGATGTGCAGTGGAGGAAATATTATTTTTTCTCTGTCAACTAGAGGTTCATTAATGATATTGTTTTTCCCAATGTCCATGCTTTCTCTGTTTGGCCAATATCTTTTTATCCAGTGGTTTGATCTAACTCTGCTATCCCAAAGACACAAAAAGCAAGGAAACTTGGTGTGACCACTTTGCTGTCCAAGTAGAAAATTTACCATTTTTAAATCCACACATATGACCCAATGATGTTCATGGTATTTTATCTTTTCCAACACTAAAGATATTGTGTTATAGTCCTCTTTCATTTTTGTTGAATGAGCTATCGGTATTGAGCCTAATTTGTTCCCATTGTGTAGAAGAACACATTTTAAACTGCGCTTTGAGCTGTCGATAAACAAACGCCAATCATGTGGAAAATATTCTGTTAAGCCCATTTTTTCCAGAAGTCCTCTTACTTCGTGACAATATTCAAGATTGTTTTCTTGAGAGAAGAAAGGTAAAAGATTCTTTTCTCTTGTACGCTAATAAGTAATTTTTGTTCCTCTTTCCAGCAAGTTTTATTCATTCAATCTGGAAGCAAGTAATTCAGAAGCTGATTTTGACTAGTTGAGGTCTCTAACCAAATCATTTAACTCTTCCTGTCTGAAACGTTGAGGTACTGATGACATTCCTTCATAATCACCATCCCCTTCATTTAAATTGTTATCAGAATACTGATCAGATGAAAATTGTCCATCTTCGAGTTCTGATAGTTGGTGAAACGTTGGTGTTGGCACTTCATGTGAATGAGGACTCGAGCGTCTAGCAGAAGATGGATCGGGATAAGTCCACTTGCTACGGTTATTTCAATTTATTCCAGTAATATTTACCATGCAAAAATAACAGTCATCAACGTGATTTTTGGGTTCTCTCCACACCATTGGGATACCAAATTTCAAGTTCTTTCTTTTTCCGGTAGTCCACTGTTGTAAATGTTCAGTACATGTTTTACAAACCTGGTGGGGCGCCCAGTTTTTATCTTGATCACCAAGTTTAACACTGAAGTAGCCAAGGTAAGCTTTTTTTATAAAATCACTAAGAGTTTTTTGGTTTTCCTTGAATGTGTATTCGCCACATATATAGCAAAAACTGTCAGGATTGTTTAAACAGCTTCTTCTTCCTGAACTCATTTTATTTTATTTCTGAAAATCCCAAATATAACGTTAAAAAAATGTTTCTAGTCAACTACTTCAGAACTAGTAAAGTTTTAGTTTGCTGCCAAACGATAAAAAACAATACAATATGGAGTGTGAACCGAAAGTTAAAAGTGAACTTATCTAAAAAAGTAGAGCTGCTAGAAAAAAACTGATTTCATATTTGAATTCAGCATACCAAATAACTAAAATCAGTTTTCAAATTCTTGGCACCAAAAAAATTTTTTCTGTTGACCAGTGTAATTAATATGTTTTGACACAACTGGTTTTTTTTTTTGTTCGTTTATTCAATCTGTTGTCTTTTTGACTTAGTGTTAGCTAGCCAGATCCGACCAAAAAATATAGTTATCCTTATGATTTTGATTGATAAGTTTAATCAAGTTTGGTTAATATTATTAAACTAGCTGGTCAGTACCTGGCGCTGTCTGGAATAAAAAAGAAAACCTCCAAAATATACTTAAAAATATTTTATATAGAAAAATCACAATTATGCTTTTTCTTTATTCTTTCCACTGGTAACAATCAAATAACATTTGTGCAAAGATTTTAGTAAAAACCAGAAGGCTCACCATTAAACTTAAAAGCTCCACAGTGATTTTACTGGAATTTCGGATTACCGGTTTTCGGTAAGTTTTTTTCCATTACCGGTAATTACTGGCTTTAAATGATATTTTAAAAAAATTTTATTATATTGAAAAAATGTCTTCCCTAAATGATGATCTATTGTGAGTACCTTTGTGTTTCTTGCTTACAAAATTTTCAATTAAATGTGTGAAATAAATAAAAGATTAATTTATAGAATCATTAGTTAATGAATAAGTATTTACTAAATTTAAACCTTTTATAACATTTATTTTTATTTAGATGAGTCTTTTATATTTATTAACAATCTTGTATGTAAAAATGCTTTTGACTGATTAATCTTTAATTCAATAACAAAGAAATATGTCGACCAAAAAGTCTTCAGTTTGGTATAGTTTTACAAAATGTGGTCAAGAATCTGCCATGTGTAATTTAAGTAAAAAGGTTGTTAAATGTGCTGGCGGATCAACTTCTGGGCTTAGGGCTAATTTAAAATCTCAACATGACAAAATGAAAAGGATTGAAGAAAAAAATATGTTATTACCTGTAAAAAGGCAAAGAGAGATGACAGAATTAGTAGAAAGAGAAACTATGGCATCAATATATGCCAGGTTGCCTTCAGTTGATGGCTTCAGCATTCATGCAATGACTAACTCTCAATTTCTTAGAAAATCATTCATCAATATACACCTTAATCCCCTAAAGGATTACAAAACAATTCCAAAATAAAAATTAAAAAAAGAAGTAGCTCACGATTTACATGGTAAACATATTAGCTTGACTGCTGATAAATATACAAGTGTGAATAATCAAAGGCTTCCAAATGTCAATGCTCATCTGGAAGGAAAATCTTACAATTTGGGGTTGATCAAAGTACATGGTAGCCTTCCATCTGAAGAAGCTAAAAAGTTGCTTTCAAGAAAGTTAGATGAATTTAGTCTAAATTGGAAACAAATGGTTTGTCTCACAACAGATGGGGTATCTGTTATGGTCAAACTTGGGAAGATGTTGCCTTGTTCCAACCATTTGTTTTGGCACAATGATTGCATTTGGCAGTTACTGATGTGTTTTATATGAAACATATAGAAATAAATGGTGGTATGTATGCATGCCTGTATGTATGTATGTATATATGTATGTATGTATGTATGTATGTATGTATGTATGTATGTATGTATGTATGTATGTATGTATGTATGTATGTACGTATGTATGTACGTATGTATGTACGTAGGTATGTACGTATGTATGTACGTATGTATGTATGTATCTACGTATCTATGTATCTAAGTATTGTGTATCTATGTATGTATATTATGTTTAAAAAAGAAATTGTTTTTAAGCATCAATATATATAATTATATGTATGCAATAAAGTATATTTTAAGATATAAAACAATTGCTAAGCAATTATTGAAAAACGTTTTACTTTTAAGTTAAAGCTAAAACAAAAATAAAATTTTAATTGGAAAAGTAAATAAAAAGGAAAATATCCCTTTTTATGAAATTCATTTTGTTTATTGATTTTTTCTTTATAAAAGTTTTCATTCTCTATAAATGTTCAATGTAAGTTGATTAACAAATACTTAATGTAATCACAGATAATTGGTTTAAAGTGTGTGGCTTGTACAAAATAATTTATATTTATATGAATTTTTATGTCAGATGGCTAAAGAATATCAACTTCCTACTTCGTGCCAACGTTGGATTATTCAAAAGAGAATTGCATTAGACGATGAGTTGTTGTGTAACTATGGGGTAACACAGCCAGAAACAGAGATTTTTCTATATTTGGTACCAATAGATGATGTCATTAGTGAAAATGAAAAATCAAGTCAAACTGATGATAGTCATTTGGAAAAGTATTCTGCAGGTAGAGGAAATATTTAATGATCAATAACTTAATATCATTAAGTTTGCTCCTTACAGAAATTATTTTTAGACCAGCTGCTAATTAGAAGTAGTAGTATCTGTAGCTGCAGATCAGAAAATTAAGGTGTTAGGCACTTAGCAGGAAAACAAAATTATGACAGTAATTGACAACTTTTGAAAAAAGTGTAGAGTAAAGATAAATAAAATTGTTTAATTGACCTTCACTTATGATTAATTGATTGATGATCATGATCTATTAATTGTCACTCATGTTATTTTAGTTGATACTTATCTTTTCTTTATTAACTAAATCTTGTGCTCTATTGATCAATAATTATAGTTTACTGAATGCCATTAGCTTTACTATATCAGCTATGCTATATTATCTTTGCCACAGTTGCCACTCATCCTCTACTGACTGCTATTCATGTTCTATTGATTTTTTTAGTAAAAGATCTTTCTGCAAGTTTTACTTAGAATCTTTTTTAGTTTTTGTTTTCACAGACATTAACACTCTAGATAATTATAATTTTAAAACTATAGCTCACTGACCATGAACCATTGAACACTCATTTCAATTGTTTAAGAAAATAAAAAGTTGGGAGGTTAAACAAAAGAATTCAATTTCTAGGAATGAAGTTGTACTTTTCTTAAGAAAAGCCAAATACTTAAATTTGTTAAGTTATGACTAAAAAGTTTCAAAAGCAATTTATAAACTTTCTTTTTGCATTTTATTGATTTGAAATTGTATTCATTCATTTTCTACTGAGAAATTTTTTTAGTTCAGAAACAAGTAAAAATATTCTAGGTAAGAGGAGATTTTTTACATTTTGCAATTTTCATTATCTTTTGCTTGAAACCATTTCATCTAAAGTATGATATTTTATGCAAATTTCAAAAGGACTTAATTGCTTTAATTATTTTTTTTAATTTATTTTGTTAAAATTTCAATCTTTTTTTCAATAACTTTTTTTTTTCTGATTTTTGATACTTGAGGAAGGATGTGCTGTCTTGGAAGGCTGCATTTTAAAGTCTTTTGTCAATTTTCAAATTAATTTTCTTGACTCACAAAGTTTTAGTGGTCATATGTGAAGGCAGATGTTAAGACTGACATTAGCCTCAGGTAAAATACTTTTTTAAAGGTTGGGTTTGTCCTCAGTGTACATATTATAACATCCCAACAATTCCTGGATGCATGGTTTGCTCAACTGAACGCCCAAAAGACTACATTGTTCCTAAAACGTTTGTTTTACCTCCCGAAGAATTATTTAGGTTAATGAAGGAGCAAGAAGCAGAGAAGCTCACTCAGCAGGTAAAATTAAAATAAAAATGATGTAAACTGTTGTTCATAAAGGCATAAATACATTTTGCTTTTACTCCACTTAGTCAGAAGAAGAACGCAAGGTGGTAGAAAGATTAGAAGCTGAGAATAATTACCAAGCTATGTATGATTTAATGCAAATGAAGTTGTTAAAAAATGAAGAATCGTTTGAATGCCCAATTTGTTTTACTGATGTAGAAAAAGGAGATGGGGTTGTACTTCGAGAGTGTCTTCACACATTTTGCAAGTAAGATGTTTGGTTTCTTATTGCAAATTTTTTACAAAAAAAAAAAATTATTATTAGAATATTTGAAACTCAAAGATATAAAAGATGATTGTATGTTTAAATATTAACTAGGATGCTTTGTATGTAGAAAAAAAGAGGCCAAAGAGAAAAGTTTTTGAGTACTCTATTTTTAGTAAACTAGATCTGTTTTGGGAAAACATATGGAATAATTTAAAAATTTAATTTGGTAAACCTTATTGGAGCATATTTAGAGGTTACTTGTGATCAATAACATTAACAAATTCTTCATATGTTATGACATGGCAAACACATGTGTTGATACTTTTAATTTTAATATTGTTTAACACATTTAAAACTTTTTACAACTTTATTGATGCAGGGTATCAGGAACATTTTTGTGATTTTTATTGAGTTTTCTGTTTTTATTTCAAAATGGAAAAAATGCTCATAAAAAGTTGTATGCCATAAAAATGTTCTGTGTCATATAAAAGTTGTCATAAAAAGTTGTGGTAAAAGTGTCAGAACAAGTTTGGTTAAATTTGATTATTGCTATTTGATGTATGAGATGCACTCTGCTCAGGAAGGTCAATTGAAAGTGAAAATGAAGCATTGAATGAGTTTGACAAAATTTTCAATTTGAGAAGAAAATTCAAAACTTGAGTGTAACGTGTGCTTTGCATGAAATTTACTTTCCAAGTTAAAATCTTTTAATCTCTCCTTAAAAAATCTCTTTTTAAAATGATTAGTAGGCAATTAAAAAAGGATAAAAAAAGTTTATCAAGAAAATAATTGTTGAGCAATCAAAATAAACATTAAAGAACAAAATTGGTTGGTTTTAAAAAACCTCATATTATAAGGATAATACAACCAGGTTTTCTATTAATCAAGAAGAAGCCAATAAATGAAGAAGAAGTAAAAAGTCTAAAAGTTGATAAGCACAATCAAAAAAAAAAAAAAATAGAATTCAGGAAAAATCTAAAAAGTAAAAGACACAAGTTTAAGTTTAAAACAAAAGGCAAAATTGTTCTTAAGGTTTTTTGTTAGATGGTTGTCAAATTTCTGCTTAATCTTAAATCAGTAAGTTTCATAAGTAAGTTCGTTATTTATCACAGAGTTGTTTTTTTAGTTCTATGGAATATTTAGAATTATTATTTAGAATTATGGAACTGAAAAGAAAGAGCACAACTATTTCTACCAAAGCTTCTTTTAGAATGAAGTTATCCTTATTATAAGAAGTTTTATTATGCTGTTTCTACTCTATATTTTCTACTATGATAGTTAGCAATAGTTCTGCTGAGAGGGCTATCATTTCATTTTATGCTGTGCTATGCATCAGTGTTTAATTGCCTTGAATTTTTATGTGGATTTCTCTGATATATAATAGAATAAATCTAAGGGGTGAGAACAATCAACTTGTTAACTTTCATTTTGACTAGCATATAAGGAAAAAAAATCCAGTAAATGCAATTTTTGGTCTCATAATTATCTATGCAAACAATTAAAATTTGAATTTTAAAGTGTTTTAAAACTTACATTTACTGATTTGTTAGGAGAAATAAATATTTGATTTTCTCAATAATATTCATATGCAATTGTTTTTTGTTTTTTTAAAGAAAATAAATTTAAACTGAGGTTTTTCTTTCTATCAAAGATGCAATAAAAATGTTGGTAGCCCTTTTAATAACAAATTTTAATTTTTTGTTATAGTTAAACCTTTTTAAAGAACTAAAACAAAATATTTATTCAATCCTCGATTTGTAACACAAGAACATACTTTACATTAGGTTTTTGAATAATTTTTAGAATTTGCTTAATGGAGACAATAAATAAAAGTGACAATCCTGAGGTTGATTGTCCATACAATGATACATATGCTTGTCCTGCAAATATCACGCATCAGGAAATTGAAGAGGTAAAAAAAGATTTAGATTTTTTATTTTATAAAAAAAAAAATTTTTATTAGAAAAGAGTTTTCTCAAATTTATTTAAATCTGAGTTTGAAATAAAAGCAACTTAAGCAATAGAACAAGCAACAAAAAGCAATAGCAAAATCCTAATAAGAAAGTTACCATGATGCTATAATTGTCTATCATTTTTTTCTTCTTTAGATTTTGAACCCAGAAGATTATGATAAGTTCTTGCAACGCAGTTTGAGAGTAGCAGAAAGCTCAAATCCAAATAGCTTTCATTGCCGTACACCAAATTGTGTTGGTTGGTGTATTTATGAAGATGATGTAAACTTCTTTGATTGCCAAATATGTAAGAGCAAAAACTGTCTTACTTGCAGAGCTATTCACTCTGAGAAAACATGCAAAGAATATCAAGAGGAATTAAAAATAAAAGCTCAGAATGATGAAAATGCTCAAAAAACTCAACAAATGTTTGATGTAAGTTTTTTTGTGATACTAAAATTCTGTGAAAAAAAAATAAAAATATACATAACTACCTACAATATACATAACTACGTAAAACATACATAACTACTTACAACATACTTAACTACTTGCATGCACATCTTTTGTATTATGTAGTAACGCTTTTAAAAATTTGAGTTCAATTTAAATTCAACTTAATTCTCATTTAAGTCATTTTTTAGGAATTGTTATTAACCTCATCTTTTTTTTTAATGAACTTTTGTTTTTAAAGGTCTACAAAATGTTAAGAACAAAATGAACCTTTTCTCCTAGAGTTCTTTTAGCATTCAGTTAAAGAAAAGGAAAAAAAAAATCTAGAAAAAGCGGCATGTATTTTTAGTTCTTTTTGACTTTTTGTCAGGATCATTTGTGTCGCTTTACTTTTCCATTTAACTTCTTTAGGAGAGATTAGCCTTACTGCTCTTTTAAGAGATTTAGATTTGAACTGCATATATCAGGAAGGTAGAGTTTTTCCTTAGATTTATTTGGCTCATTAAGCACAGCCAAAGTCTTGCAAGCTATTGTTGGAGATTCAACCTTAATCTCACCCAGAGAAACGAGTTGTACCCAACGTGTAAAATTTGATTTTCATCATTGATTTTGACTTAAAATTTAAACATTTATGGAAGAACTTGAGTTTAAGTCTAAGTTTAAGGATCCTGGAGTTAAAAGGTCCTCTTATGTCCTAATTCTTATCCTACAGCTTGCAGGGAGTTTTCCTGCAAGCAATAGTATGAATTTCTCTGTAAATTATTAAAAAGAACGCTCTTTTCTTGAATTTTGAATAAAGACTGAGCATAAAACCAAGTTTTTTACCACATGCAGCAATGCAACAACATGAGTTCCTGAAACAAGTATTCGAACCTGATATAACTAGGAAAGCCAGTTAGAAGGAGAGAGATCCACAAACGTCTCTTAAGTATCAAGTGCACTTTTTGAATGATTTAATCAGAACTTCATTTTGCGGCAAACAGTTGAGTGCTTCATTTCATTTATTTTATAACAGTTGTGGACAAAATGATAGTAGTGGCTAGTAAAACAATGATTTGTGATAATAATTTTATGTAAATTTAAATATGAATTAATAAATTTAGGCATAACAGTAATACAAACACTGAATAATGAAATGGGAGTAAAAAATGTTGGTAACAGTGTTCAAATTACTTTAGGGAAGTCCCGAATTTTATATACGAACATATCTAGATTTGTAGGTTAAAATAACATATCTGTTGTTTCCCATCAATTTATTTATATTAGCTTTTTGTTTATTTGGTTTTAGTAAGACTAATTAAAGGTAAGATTAATTTTAGTGTTAATTTAATGAAATATATAAAATAATCGTATAAATTTATTTTATAAATAGAAATTATGGGTCATGCAAAGCATTGTAGTGCAGAAAAGAGACACCTAATTATTAAATTAAAACAAGAAGTGAAAACATACAAACTTATTCAAGAGACTTTAAGTTGTTCTCCTATGATGATTAGAAATGCTCTAAAATGGAAAAATGTAGGCGAAACAAGGGGCTGAAAACAAAAAACGACTGAACATGAAGACAGATTGATAAAACGTGCTGTTGTTCCCTATCCTTTTGTAACTTCCCGCCATATTAAAGAAGATTTAAATTTAAGCGTTTCTTCGAGAACAGTACGTAGGCGGTTAGTACAAAGTAAGTTAGTCGCCAGAAGCCCAAGAAAAGTTCCCCTTTTGAAAAAAAGGCATGTGGTAGCAAGATTACATTTTGCAAAAACGCATGCAGATTGGCCTGTTTCAAATTGGCGTATTATTTTGTGGTCTGATGAAAGCAAAATTGTTTTATTTGGGTCAAGTGGACGCAGGATGTATGTAAGGAGGCCACCTAACTCTGCATATAAACCGCAATACACCATAAAAACTGTAAAACATGGCAGAGCAAAAATAAATATTTGGGGTTGTTTTTCTTATTATGGCGTAGGGCCAATCTATAAGATAGATGGTATTATGGACCAAGACATATACCTTCAAATATTACAAAATACCATGTTGCCCTATGCAGAAGAAGATATGCCCCTAGGATGGGTTTATATGCAGGACAACGACCCAAAGCATACCAGTCGCAGGGTAAAAAGTTGGTTCATCGAGAATAGGGTTGCAGTTATGGATTGGCCTGCACAGTCACCGGATCTCAATCCGATCGAAAACCTTTGGACGGATGTAAAAGAGGCAGTTTATAGTCAAAAACCAAAAAATTAGCAGGAGTTATGGCAAGTTGTCCAGAATGCTTGGAACAACATTCCTTTAGAACGTTGTCAAAATTTGATTAACTTAATGCCGAATAGATGCAAAGTTGTGATAAAAAACCGGGGGCATGCGATTAAATATTAATTATTGTTTAATTAAATTTATATCATTTTTTTTGTTGATAAAATAAATTATTTGCAATATAACATTATATAAATTAATACTTCTATTATTATGTCCAACCTGTTTTTTATACTTATATAATTATTATAAATAAAAGCAAAAATTTAAAATTTTTTACTAATTAGTTTATCATCTCACACCGATTTAATTAATAATCCAGTATTACAATTTCATTTTCAATAACTGTTTAAAGATAATAATATTAATTCGTTAATTTTAATCACACTACTATTATTTTGTCCACATATCACATATATATATATATATATATATATATATATATATATATATATATATATATATATATATATATATATATATATATATATATATTTAGCCTAGTAAGATAAAGAGAACAAAGAAAGTTTTAGAGAGAGCAAGAGATTAAGTTGTATATTGATGAGGTGAAGAAACTGCTGTGTATTGCACTTGATGGAAAATAGAATATGGCTCTAGTGATATGATATCAAATGTCATAGAAGTATGAAAGAGGAGCACTATGTTATAGTTCTTTTCCAGAAAACAGATATATTTATCATGTAGTTCCAGAAAGCAATCAAGCTAATGATGTTGTCAATGAGATCATACAAGTCCTAAAAGAAAAAACCTATAGACACTTTTCAAACAATATTAGGTGATGGAACAAACAACAATACCGGTAACAACAATGACATATTGAGAAAAATTGCTGGTTTGTCAATTACACATGAATAGGGCTGTTATCGATTAATCGATTAATCGTTTATTTTTTGATTTGATTAATTAATCGATTATTTGAAAAATTAGAACGATTAATCGACTTTTTTTTATTAGGATAAGGTTTTATATAAAAAAAAGCACTTTAAAGTTTTTCCGTCTTTATACACCGGATCGTTGACACTGGATTTAGTAATTGTTTAGGCAAGTTCGGTCTGCAGCTCAAAAACCACATAATCGCTATTATAACAGATGAATCGTCTGTAATAAAAAAAATGGGAGATTGATGGGTATTTATCATCAAATTTGTCATAGTCATGGGATACATTTGGTTGTGGTAGATGTTTTATATGCTGATCATACAAATTTAGTATAACCTGATAACGAATATTTTGAAACAGAACTTGATAACTCTTCAATAAGTGACGAATGTGATGATGATGAGGAAGATTTTGAAAAAAGCGAAGGACAAAGTTGGGTTGAAGTAGCTCCTGGCAATTATGAAATCGAATTTGTTCAAGATTTTTCATGAGCAATAAATAAGATTAGAAAAATTGCTCGTTTTTTTTAGAAAATCGCCTGTAAAAAATGATTTTCTGCAAAGAGAGTGTCAAGAAAAACTGAGAAAGAAAAAAATGATGATAATTGATGTATGTACACGCTGGAACTCAATGTTGGCAATGTTAAAGCGGTTCTTGGAGTTGAAAGAAATAATAAAATCAGTACTAATAAATTTGTCAGTTATTCATTTATATCAAACAAATTGTGAAATTAAGCAGGTTGAGGAAATTGTAGAATCATTAGAAATCATTGAGGTAAGTTCACTTGCATTGGGAAGGCGAGATTTATATATAACTGATGCTTTAAAAATATTTGACATTCTACTTTCTAAATTGAAAACTCAATCAAGTGAAACTGTATTGAAATTCTATGAAACAGTAAGTAAAAGATGAACGTAGAATTAAATATAAATTTGAACGTAGAATTGTTAATGTAGAAGGCTTGTTAGAATATTTAGATGATCCCAACACTTATCTAAAAGCACTTACACAAGAAAATGCAATATTAAAACGATCAACAAGAAACGAAATTACTCTAACAATTAAAGAAATTGTTCATCGTTTATTTCTCATTGATGAGAATGTTAATGAAAATAGTTTAAATTGAGAAGATGAGGCTACATACGAATGTACTGAAAACATAACAAAAAAAGAAGAATTGAATCGTGTTTTGTCAAAGAAAAATACCAATTTTTCAACTGTAGTAAATTTTCAAAATAACGCTTTACCTATTAAAAAAGAAATGAGCATTTTTGAAAAAATTAACAAAAGAAGTGGAAGTCATTTATTTGAACAAATGTACAATGCTTTGTTAACTATTCCACCATCGTCCGTCGAAGCTGAAAGATGTTTTAGTGCGGCAGGGCTTTTTGTAACTACCCAGCAAACATTAAGCAGGCGGACCGACAACGGACCACTGTCAGCACTTATGCCGTGTCAACGTCGGCCGCTCGCTGCGTTGCCGCGTAGGCTTGCATATCGTATTTACATCGGTCCGTTAGCGGAAAGCTGCAGGCGGTTCGGCAGCGGACCGATGGCGGCAAATCGACAACTTTTGAACAACGGTCCGTCAGCGGCAAACCGATGATAAAGCGATAGCGGAATAGCATAGGACCTATAATAAGTTTTGACTAAGATTTGAATGCATTGATATACATATTTTTTTTGTATTTTTGTTTGAATAGAACGCAATTATCGTTAGCAAAATTGTGTATATCTTTCAGCGCAATTTTTACTCATAAAAAAATGGCAAATCCTGCCGATGCCTGGAAGGCACATCAAATACCTTTTGACTTTGTGCATAGGTATATAGCCATTAAATACGAATTTATTATACTAAAATTCTCCTTGCACCAAAAAAACACTACCCCAACTGTAAATCATTAGGTCATACGTGGCAACGCTTAAGCTCGGTGAACAAAAAGAATAATCAGAAGTTATAATAAAAATCATTTTAAGATTGCAATTTACAATTACAATATGAATATTAAAGTCGCAATAATTTTTTTTTATTTAAAACAGAATATATAAAATATTTGTATCTATAGGTTATTGTTTAACTTGCGTTTAGCGAACGTTTAAAATATAAAATATAAAATAAATAGTTAATTTTAAACATATCTTTAAGTTTAGTTTATTCTCATTTCAATCGAAAACTAAATATACTCGGAAAGCCATAATGTGTTGAAAATCGATTTACTTTGCAGTCTACAGACTTCTAACTTTTACCTGAAAGTAGACAATGATATATAATGAAAATATTGAAACAGTTAAGTTTAGAGCTATTACAACAAAGATAATAAACTTACCTTCTCAGCCCTTAAAAACGTTTTTGTTTAAAATAATCTGATCATCAGTTATTGACAAATAACTCCAGATACTAAGTTTATCTTCTTTGAATAAATACAAATTTAATTTTATTATTTAAGCATAATTTAAAACATAAAAACAACAAAAACATTGCTTAATTACATTGCTACATTATCTTAACTAAGGAAACATCTTTAAAAAAAACTATATAAAAATAAAGTCATATTTCGTGCCTTTTTTTAAAAATAAAACTTCATATACAGTAACCTTAAATACTCTACCTGGTATACCGATTCCTTCCAATAAGCTTGAGGGGCTAATAAACAATAAAAAAAAATTGTTGTTTCATTAAAAAAATTATCTTTAATTTTAATTTTAAGTTAACAAATAAAATAGTATTTAAAAATGATATACTTATATGCCAGGTTGGAAATCAAACTGTGAAACCCACAGCAACTTAAGGGCAATGGTGAACCTTTTGCAAACCATAGGCTAAGACACAAGTGCAGATCTGAAAAAGAATGAATCAGAGACAGAACACATCAATAAAAATATAATTTGATGAACTAAAATATATACTATGAAAATACCTTGAAAAAATATAAAGAAAGCCAAATAATTGATTGAAATAAAATGGTTTAGTAAATAAGTATATAATTTTTTCAAATAGTAGACAAACTCCACAACTTATATTTTGGATTTCTTTTAAAAACAACATTGAAACAAATAACATTAAAATAATAAAATCTATCTTACTTTATTCACTGGTAACATTTAATATCACGATCAATTTAAATTCTCATTAACAATCTCATATACAAGTGGTTACCGTAAGATTGGGTGGCTTTGGCCCATTTTGCACCTTAATGTCTATTGCATGAAAGCCACAATTATTTCCTCAAACACTAAGTACTATTAGAAGTACATAGAAAGGACAGTTAGAACTATCTGTCTCCCATTTGAAAATTATTTACCTGAAGTATCTTTTGGGTGGTTTAAATGGTGGGCCAAAGTCGCCCTGTGTGTTAGGGTGACTTTGGCCCAACCCTGTAAAAAGGGACTAAAGGAAGCAAAACAACAATAAAAACAACAATATTTAGGCAAAGAAAATAAATTTACAAAAATAAAGTGACAAAAAAAGATGTAGTAACAAAGTTCTTGTACACAGTAAATAAAATATTGGTACAAGCTAAACAAGTATAGGTACCAAGTAAACAAAACAGTTTAGGTATAAAGTAAACAAAAATGGCTTAATAAATGTTTTAAAAAATTTAGTAAAAAAGTTCTGGAACTGAATAAATTCCTCTTTTCAAAATTTTCTTTGGTTCCTCAATAAAATCGACTATTTCAGACTGGGGAAAAAATAGTTGCACTGTTGGTAGTGACCATTTCCAGTTAAGTCCATTTTTTTTCATAATAGTTATTTCTGCTCCATTTTTTCTTAATTTTTTCAACTGCAGAAAAAAAAATTTCCAAAGTTACTTTAAAATTATTCAATAGTTATTACATTAAATAATATTAGTTATCAAAATAATTAGTTATATAGTTTACTAATTGATTAGCTAAATATAAATAATTCAAAATGAAAAAAAAAACCTGTCCAGGATTTAACTCTCCGTTGCATTTAACAATTACATAACAATTCTCTACAAGATTTAACAATTTCTCCTTTTTACAAACATTTTTTGTTTTATCAATATTTTGAAAGTTCTTTTTGCCTAATGCTGAATGATCTAAAGATTCTGTATGACTTTCTACGACTAAACTTACATCCGCAAAAATTAGATTAGAAGTCTCAGTAGTTCCAGTATTTGTACTTGGGCCAGCAAAGTCAATGTTGTTGGTCTCAATTGCATTTATAATACTGATAGGTGTATCTACATTATTTTCATTTATAACACAAGATGATATATCTGTTGAACATAAGCTTTTACCTGGGACAGCATATACTTTACATCACTTTGGTTTTTTAGAACCATCTGAGGGATCATCCAGTGATTTACATAAATGATCTAAAAATGATTGGCTTACTAAATCAGTAGTTGAGTCTAAACATTACAACATGGTAGTCATGAAAGCACTTGAGATTTGTCTAATGGAAAAATTCCAGTTTTGCAAAAACCAGCTCTAAGGTTATCATTCCCATGTTCATTAAGTTGGTAATTAAATGGTCTAAAAGTCTAGGAAATTCATCTTTAGGAAGAGAAGCAAATGTAAAGATACGTTATCACCTATAATGACACTTCTTCCTTGAGCCTTCTTAAGTCTTGGAAGAAGTAAAGAGAAAAACCAGTCCTAAAAACATGTTGAGTCAAACCAACCACTTTTTGATCTGTTATAACGTGCTTTTGGTGGCCCATGTTCCATCCATGTATTCCATAACAACTCAGCTTTTAAACAACATAAGGTGGTAGCAATTCACCATTACCATTGCCACAAAACATTACAGAGAACGAGGTCTTTGTAGAATTAATTATGCGTTCAGGATACTTATATCCACGCTTTGTTAATTTTTTTTTTTACCTGGATCATCACTGAGATTGGTTTCATCTTAATTCCATATATTATCAGGTGATATATTACTTATTTCATTTGATAGATTTGTAAAGTAGTTATCAATCACAGTCATTCCTATTTCTGCTCTCTTTCGCTTTATGTTGCTTGCAAATCTTACTGTGAGTTCTGGATTTCTTTTTAAAAAAGATCAAATCCAATCGCCACCTGGAATATTATTTTTGAACTGAGGTATAATGATGCCTTTTTTCTCTAAATACCCTTTTACTATGCATCTTGCATCATATTTATCAACAGGAAAACTAAACTCAGATGATTTTATTGCATATGCCTTAAACATGTCCTCTTCTTTTGATGTAAATATTTGCTGACCACCATACTTTTTAGGATATGTCTGTTTTATTTTATTTTTTAATGTTGATCTTGGTATATCGTATTTCAAAGCTGCTTGTCGTTGAGTAATTAAACCATTCTTTAAATCTTTTAATGCATTGTCTAACTGTTCTAAAGTATAAGTAACATTTTCTTTTTCCAGGATTTGGCTTGTAATTTTTTGGCATATTTAAACTAAGAACTAAACAAATTTCGCTATTTACTAATACAAACTGTTATACTGATTTTCTATTGCATTACTACTACAAAATTTTTCATTCCAACATAGTAACTACCATAATATCTATAAATGATAACTAAAAAAGGTTTACTCTAATACATGGGGTGACTTTAGCCCGGGCCAATGTCACCCTATGTAGTGGGCCAAAGACAACCTTTTTTTTTTTAATCTCAATTGCAAAAAAGTAATAAACTGTTAAGCTTTCAAAACAAGATAGAATCAAACACTAATTATTTAAAATTAATTCAGTGTATATTCCAATAAAAAACCTTCTCCAGGTACTGCTATCGATGTAAAAGTTTACCCACCTAAGAAAATTCGGATTTTAGGTGCTTCTAAAGTGCAACTTACAATAATATCACAAAGACTCGAGTTAAGTAAACTAAGTTAGACTAAATAAATAATAAATTTCCCACAGTTTGCTACTAAACATTAACCGGCATACCTTGAGGTATCGATTTTAAACCATTTTTAAACAAAAATTTTGATTGGGCTAAAGTCATCCCGTAGGGCCAAAGCCACCCAATCTTACAGTACAGTAAAAGGGAATGAATATGAAAAACATGGAAACAGTAATATTTATTGCACAAATACTTTACTCCAGTGAGTTTAAAAAATAAAATATTTAAAATTATATTAAATATTGTAAAATAAACATAACAAGTTGTAAATAAAGATGTTTATTTTATTTTAAAATGTTATTCATCTTCTGAACTAAAAAATGCCTCTTTATTTAATGACATTGGAAAACTTTATTTAATGGCCTTGGAAAACTTTATTTAATGGCATTGGAAAACTTGATGTTTGTCCAAAAGCTCATTATTGAAACTTATATAAATTTATATAAATTGTTTTATTCACTAAAGCTGGTATATATTAAAAAATACATATAATATAAATCGCTGGGTATATTTGGACATTATAAAAAATAATTTGAAATCAGATGCTGCTAAATTAAAGTTTGGAAATAATTGGATATTTCAACAGGATCGAGATCCAAAACACATTGCTTATGTTGTAAAATCATGGTTGCTCTACAATATTCCAAAACAACTGCATTCTCCTCCCCAATCACCAGACTTTAACCAAATAGAGAATGTGTGGGATTATTTAGACAGACAAGTCAGGAAACATAGAATAACAAATGTTAATATGCTAAAAAATATCTTACTAGAAGAATGGAATAAAATTCTGTCTTCTTATACCGAAAAATTACTGTCATCGATGAACAGAAGATTAAAAGCTTGTGTAAATGCCAATGGATGCTCAACAAAATACTAAAGATTAATTTTTCATATTCTTTTTTTTTTTACAAGTTTTGTTTAGTGTAGGAAAACTTTTGTGACATATTATAAATTCAAAAATTAATTTTTTTCAGTTTTACAAATAAATATTTTTATTTAGTTAATTATTTTTTATTTCTTGTACGATATATTCTTGTTACTTTGATATGAAATTATTTTTTTGCATTTAAAATGGTTTTTATTAAGTGTTTTCTCTAAATTGTAAGGTGTACGAAAACTTTTGTAACTGACTGTGTGTGTGTGTGTGTGTGTGTGTGTGTGTGTGTGTGTGTGTGTGTGTGTGTGTGTGTGTGTGTGTGTGTGTGTGTGTGTGTGTGTGTGTGTGTGTGTGTGTGTGTGTATATATATATATATATATATATATATATAAATTAGTCTTTTTAATTTTGAGTCTTATAAATATATATTGAATCTATATCTATACTTTATATAAATATCTAAACTTAATACTATAAAGTATAGCTATAAGATTATAACAATGTTAAAATCATATAACTTTTAATATTTATAAGCAATAATTATCGCTATATTTTATAATATAAAGTATAGATATAGATTCAATATAAATTTATACATATAATTTATATTTTAAGACTAAAAACTAATTTGATTTTTTTTTTACATCTTATTTAATACTTACTGTTTTCCTTAGTATATAATTTTATCAGAGTTATAAATATTAAGTTAACTATTGTTAAAAATTTAATGTAATAACAATTTTAAGCATATATTTAAACACTAATAAGTAATAATCAGTGAATTTTTTATAAAACAGTCACCATATAAAAATCGATCAATCTAAGTCTTACCAAAAGCAGGCATTTCAATTGAAATGCCTGCTTTTGGTGTTATAACGACAGCTTACCGCTATCCGAAAGCCAATTCTGGATTGGTGTTGGCAAAACAATAATGTATCGCCATGTGTTTACCGAAACTGGCATGCCGATTTAAAAACGTATCCACAACGAAGCGTTTTGCCGTTTTTCAGCCAACGGTGGTAAGCCAACACAAAATCGAGATAACTGTCCATCATCGGATAGGCATCACAGTGGGCCAGCAGCGGCATACCGGCGGCGGCTTTACGCATCACGGTCCGCTGAAAGCATGTTTGCTCGGTAAATTGAGAACATCCTTAAATAATGAAACTATTGATTCGTTATGCTTTCTTGGCTCATATTTTTTACAGAAACAAAATGGACATGTAATAAACGTTATTTAAATTTACTTATATTAAAAGTTTTTTATAAAACTTATATTTGAACTTCTGAAACGTTTTTCACTAATGTATTACGAATTAGTTATAAAACTTATTATGTTTTCAATAACTATATAAATTAAGATTCTTTGCCTCTTTTAACTATTATAATATTATAACCATTCCTTTTACAATGGAATGTTTTATTACTTTAAAACAAAATTAATTTATATTAAAAAAAATAATAATACTATTTATTGTGTAATTAAAGAGAAACTTTATTTTTATTTTTCATAAATTAATCGATTAATAATCGATTAATCGTTTTTTTTAAAACCAATTAATCGTTAATCAAAAATTTCTCAAAATGATTAATCACAACACCCTTACACATGAATGAATTACCATTATATTATCAATATTTATCTAATTTTTATGGTGGACAAACGACTGTACCTGCAACATCATTTTTTATCACCACTAAAGCAGTTATGTTCAATCTAAAAGACATTCCAATTGTTGACTATTTCCCATTACTGAAAAAGTTGTTGACGTTCCTGATAAGGTCTGTAATGATTATTAATGAAAATTTTACCAAAGACTTTTCAGAAGGATATATATTACAATCTGACGGTGAAACGTCATGGTGATATGGAAGATGTCTTCCCAAGCAATCAGATTAAGTAAACCCTACCTGTATGTTTAACTTGCGTTGGTAGGATGTGATTCAAGTCAGTACACGCTATTTCTAGAGTGTAAGCCAACTAGATAATATAAATCATGCTTATTGGGTCACGAAAGCTAGCCGAGTCTTACATTTATCACAAACAGATGATGATCATGATCATCATGATTATGATGATGGTCCATGATGATACACTTTATTATATGCCTTATCTAACTTTAGGAAATGATCAAGCGTGGTGATGCCATGTTGTGCCCATCTTGTTTAGTAATGGTTCAAAAAAAAAGTGGCTGTGATTGGTTGAAATGTACGATGTGTAAGACAGAGATTTGTTGGGCTACAAAAGGACCTAGATGGGGCCCTAAGGTATTTGTTTCATAGGCTACTATTTTAGTTAAGTTTCTGTATGCAATTTGTTAAATTTTTTGAAAATAAACATGTTTCAAAAAAAGGCTCCAAGCAAAAAAGTTGACGGCAAAATCGTCTACATGTGCTTTGAAGAGTAAAAAATATTTAAATGATTTCTTAAAAATACATTTTTATCTAGGGTCCTGGTGATACAAGTGGTGGTTGCAAATGTCGTTTGAACCTGGAACCTTGTACTCCTACTTGTGGAAATTGTCATTAGTTTTTTTACACCTGTGATTTTAACTGCTGTAAATGAAATTTTAAAAATAAATTAATTTTGGATTAAGACTTTTTAATCTTATCTTTTTGTTTAACTTTTGTTTAGGTATGGTGTATAGTATAAGGTATGAGGGCAAATTTTAATTTGAGAAAAAATCTTTCGTACTGGAAGAATTGATGGAGGTATTTTCATTTGAAGTTAGAGTAGACACCCTCAGTAACTGACCTGTTACTAAGGGTTATTTATGAGTTACAGAAAGTTTATTAAATTATTTTTATTGAAATAACCAAAGTTAATTTAAGTGAAAAAAAATAGTCAAAAATATCGAAAGTCCTTTTTTCTGACAAACCAGTTTTTGCTGTTCAGTAGAGACGGAATCGAGTATTCCAGACGTCCAGTAGGAGATAGACTCAATCCAAAATATCAGTTACCTACTGTTAAACGTGGCGGAGGAAATTTTATGGTTTGGCAATATTTTAGTCGTGATAATGTGATTTCCATTCATCAAATAAAAGGTATTATGAAGCAGAAAGTTTATTTAGACATCGTGAAGAATGTTATGCTGACACATGCAAAAAACAAAATGACTCGCAAATGGATCTTACAACAAGATAATGACCAAAGGCATTATCTTGTTGTAAGATCATTATCATCATTGTGCTGGATCTGTTAAGGATTACTTTAAATCATAAAAAATCAAAGCCCTTACAGAGCCCAGATCTCAATCCTATTGAGCACCTTTGGGGGAACACCGACCGCCAATTAGTTGGTAAAAAACCAAAGATCATTTATTTGCTTTGATTAAAGAATTTTGGTATAACATTCCTCAGGATGTTCTCATTAATTTAGTTGATTCAATGCCTCGTTGCCGTGATGCTGTTTTGAAGGCAAATGGATATGCCACCAAATACTCTTATTGAAAAGTTAACATTTTAATAATTTTTGAAATGAATTTTCATCTAAGTTCAGTTTTTTCAAAACTTTAGAACGGAAGATTTTTAAAAAAAAGATTAAATTTTAAATAACTTTATAATTTGTAATTTTTGCGGTTTGTATTATAAGTTGTATAATTTTCCGGTTTGTAATAATGTAAAGAACATTTGGTAAATTTTTTCAACTGATTTGAGAAAGTTTGTGAAAAGCTATGTTTTAAAAAACTGCAAAAAATTTGGTGTTTTTAAACTTTTACACGCTACTGTACATGGTATTGTACATTTCTAGCTTATTCCTCCCTAGACCACCATAACGACTATTACTGTCAACAACTGGAAAAGCTCTGGCAAAAAAGAGGCCAAACGCGGCTAAAGCATCAAAAGATTTATTTCTTGCTTTACAATGCGCGGCCACACAAGGCAAAGTTAACATGTCTTAACCTTATAGAGATAGAATAAGAAATCTTGCCCCACTCACATTATCTCCAGGTGTCACTCCAAGAGACTTTCACCTTTTGTAGAGCCCTGCAATTTTACATGTCAGAGTAGAGCTTAGATGATGTTTGCGAACTCGAAACCTACATTTGTTAATTTTTCGAGGCGCAGCCTGGCAGCTTCTACAAGGATGGAACCTTGCCTATTAAATGGAGAATTATTGTTGGTAATAATAGTGATTATGTTGTAGAGTGATTATGATGTGTTTATTCTCAGAGAATTGAAATGTATTAAACTATTACATGAAAGTGTGATGAACTGCGAAAGAAACATGCGAAAAAACGTTCTTCCCAATTTTTTAAAATTTTTTTTATAAAGAGGAAAGAATAATTCCTAAAATAAATAGTTCTGAATTTGAGCTACGCACGATGAAATTTCAGGACAACATTAGCACTTAACATTTGTTAATAATTTCAAGAATAAAGAATCATCCACGATCACAATTCCAAGATTTTACCAACTTAACGTTGTTTAGAACTTGTGCAAGAACTTTAATAACGTTGTAATTAGAAAAAGGCCTCTAAGATTTATTTTTCACCATTAAAAATGAATACGAAAAGGGTAAACTTGGGTAGAGGTAAATAAAAAAAAAAAAAAAAAAGAAACTTGAATTTGCTAGTAAATGTTTATAGGGGTTTGGGGGAAAAGTGAACATGCTAACTGCTCTCACATGTATTTAGATGAGCGTGGCTAAAGTAATAAAACTTTACTAATCAAAACTTTTTAGTGTTTTTCCAAAAAAATTTTATAACAAGTGACTCGTATTTACCTTTGTAAACCTCAAACAACTTACTTGAAAAACAATTGCAACTTTCAGTAGAACAAATCAAAAAAAGACGAAATATCATTCATTAAAGTTTTAGAGGCATACAATATTCCAAAGGCAACTCTTCACAAGCTTGTGCATAACAAAGTCTAATCGCAGCAACAGTTGCTACAACAATTGAATTTACTCTTGTTTTAATACTTATAAGTTTAGCAGATTAGGGATTCGGTGGAATGTTTGCAGATGTCATCACAATGCCTAGTCGCTAATTAAATCTTGTTTAATTTTGAACCTTGATAGTCTAATATTTTATATACCCCTGGATACGTCACTGACGTACACACACATCTAAGAAAATATTTAACAAAAGTGGATTGTTTTAATTTTAATACGTTATGGCTCAGTAGTCTCATGCAAAATGTAGTCAATATTTGAGAAAGGATAACCTACATGCACAAATTTAAATTTGAATATATTTGGTCATAAACACTGATATTATGCGTTTGTGCAATTAAAGATGAAAATAGTATTTATCAAAGCTCGTGGGGCCTGAAAGCCATAACTAATCTAACTGAAACTTATACATATCACTTTTGATATATAAAACATATACAGTATTGGACAAAACATTTGCAACCAACATCGAACAATGCTAAAAAGTGTTCCTAATTTTACATGTCTTAAAAACGAAACGAACTATACTACCACAGCAAACAGTTCAGGAGTCTGGAGTCATAGCATGCCATGACATGAGCAATCAGCTGACAGGTGACAGCACACAGGCAGAATTTCGTTGACAAGTGCCATTTTGCAGCGGACAAATCAAGTGCAACTTTTTTGGTTTGTTTCATTTTCTTAATTCTGGTCCGTGTCAACGTCACGGAAGTTTTTTAATAATTAAAGGAAGTATCCAGAAGTTTCCAGAAGCATGCAGAAGCTTCCAGAAGCTTCCAGAAGTTTCCAGAAGAAGCATCTGGAAGCATCCAGTAGCATCCAGAAATATTTATTATCTTTATGACTTCAAGTGCAAAAATGGCTCCCGACAGTCTTGGATTGGAACTAAGAAAGAAAATTATTGGCGATTACGTAAGTGGAATGTCACAAAAAAGTATTTGTGATAAATATCGCGTGAAAAAATGGACCGTATCAAGACTATGTTCTAAATATCGTTCTACGGGGAAGTTGGCAGCAGATAACAAAGGTGGAAGACTGCGTTCCACCACTTCTAGAGAGGATTCTATGATCGCCAGATCCGTCAAGAAGGATCCCTGGATATCATCAATCGAGATACAAAAGCAATTAGAGCTGCCTGTATCGCACCGAACAATCAGACGACGTGCTGTTGAAGCCGGATTGTTTTCTCGACGCCCTGCAAAGAAACCGCTGATTTTACTAAAAAACCAGATCTCAACCCTATCGAGAACCTGTGGGAGATCGTCAACCGCAGAATTAATCGTGAAAGTGTTCGTAATAAGGATCAACTGTTTGAACAAATCCAAAAGGCCTGGGCAGCGATTCCACAAAGTTTCATTGATCACCTGATCGAATCTATGCCTCGAAGATGCAAGGCTGTGATCGACAACAAAGGATTCGCCACGAAATATTGATAGCGAAATACAGCTTGGTCAACATTTTGTCGAGTTGCACTTGTTTTGTCCAGAAGGAAATCAACTTTTTTTAATACTTTTGATTAATTTATTAATTTTCGTGTACAAATAATGAACTTTGTGATGAATAAAACTTGAAGAACTTTGTCTCTAAACAGTTACATAGTTATTTCTCTAAATTGAAAAAATGCAGCACTTTTATATAAAGAAACTAAATTAGCATTATTTGGTTGCAAATGTTTTGTCCAATACTGTACATATCACTTTTGATATATAAAACATATACATATCACTTTTGATATATAAAACAAATGAGTAGACAATTAACTTTTTTAACTTAAACTAAATCCAAGTTTTTTTGGGTTTTTTTGGTTTTTAAAATTATTGTTAGAGTTCAATAAAAAAATCATAGCAAGTCGTAAGTTAAACTCTCAAAATAAAACTCATTTACAGTTGGTCAATTTCTTTTTTGTTAAATTTGAAATTTGCATCTCAATATTTGATTTGAAACGATGTTTAAAATTCCAGACTTAACGCTGATCCAGTGTTTAATTGAAAAGTTGATGCCGATTATTATAGTTCTGTATGTTCCTAATATCAAGAAGAAAAAAAAAAAACGTTAGAGCAAGAAAAACATTAAGCATAAAATAAATTCGAAATTTGTTATTGCGGTACCTCATTTATCTCGAAAACGTCATTTATACCCAGCCTTTTAGTTCAGATTAATTAACTTAAATATCTGATTAATTTTCGTAGCAGCAAAATTAAACAGTAGAGCGATAAACCGAGCGTTGAACCTCATTAAATTTCTAAGATGTTTTTACGTTAAAATTAACTTTATAAAATTATATTAACCTTTACTTTCGCTGCCTTCTTTTTTTGAACATTTCGTTTACAGTGGCAACTTTTTTCTTCAGGTTGCATCACCTCTTCCATTCCTTCACGAATAGTTGGTGGAGTTGACTGTCTCCTGGCATATTCCTATTCAAAGATATTCAACGATATTCAAAGATAAGTTGTATCACAAATACATGGAAAAGTTCTTCATCACTGCCATTTTTTAACTACGTCATATACTTATGTAATTTAACAACAAAAACCTTTTCTAATTGTTCTCATATTTGATCAATGTGCAATTACTTAGTGGACTTAGTGGAGATTGAAAAGATTTTTGGTCAGTTCGTGAAAATTGTCTGGTGGTCCTTGTTGATACATGAACGAGATCTGGTGCAACTTTTTTTTCCAACAAATTTTAGAAAACAAAACAAACAACTTTTGATAGTTGATTTTTTAAATAAAAATGTTACTTTAATTTGCCGGATTTAATCTCCATGTTATGTTATGATTGTTGCGCAACAATACAGCTCATTTTTAATTTTGTTTTTGCTCAGTACAGCATGCAATTGCATGCTGTACTGAGCTGCATGCTGTACTGAGCAAATATGAAAAACAAAATTAAAATTTTAAGGAAAAGATTGTTAAAATACTAACAGAATAAATTATCAACAAATGTATTGTTCATGTATTGCCCATGACATAAAATTTATGAAAATAACTTTAAAGTGACATAAAATGTAAATCCAAAAAATAGTTAAGAACTAAAAGAAGTACCTTTAAAAGTAAGTAAGTATAACAGTACAAATTGTCAGACAAGAGGTTGTCACGAGCATAACGCTGACCTTCCAGAGCAATTTTTTGTGCCTAAATTACAAGTTTTCATATGAGAAAGTCATTAAAACTTCTAAGAGCTGAAAACTTTATAAAAATATTTCTGTATCAAACTCAAAGCATTTAAGAAAAAATGCAACTTTATTTTCTTTGTTTTTTTTTCCGTTTTTTTGTTTGTTTTTTTCAAAACATAAATAAATACACACGCAAATAACAAACTTTTTTATCATTACGAATTGCCCACAAAACTTTCTCTTCTAGATTGCTCAGGTCCTTATTAAATGGAATATAATGCTTCATTGGCAAAAGATCTCCATAAAAATGTTCATAGTACTTTGAATCTTGTTTAAGAATAACTGAATCACCTGCCAAAAGGTATGGGAATCGGTATGCAGCCACTGTTCCATCAATGTTCAGTTGATATTTATACTAAAAAATGTATTAAAAATTAATCATTAACCACTTAATGCTATATATTGCTATATAATTCTCTCTCTATATATATATATATTGAGGTTGACACATCTAAGAATTGAAGTTTATTTTTGTTACACACACATAATTTGTTAAAACTTCTTCTGTAAAGATTTCTTTTTTTCTTCATTATGCATTTTGGCTGAAGAATGTCATTATGCCAGCATGAAACTTAGAATAACAACAAAGATATCATCTTTTCTGTATTTTCGACAAATAAATAAATACACATACACACATATATAGCATTTAAATATATTTAAAAAACTTCACATCTTACAACATGCTTTAATGGAATATTTTTTTAGCCTTATCTTTATAAATTGTCCAAACCTGTTGTACATGGTGTGATGGTGCCATCAATAAACATAAAAGTTTAACAGAGGCACGTTATTAGTGGTAAAAGTCAACATACAAGCAGTAAGTTGAGGGTGGGTTGACAGTAATACACATAAAAAACATATTAAAATTTGTATTGTTGTTGTAGTATTTTAGAAATTCAGGGTGAAAAATAAGTGTAAGTGGCAACTATATTTTAGACTGTTAGTTTATTGCATATTCTGTTTTATATATTAAGTGCTCATTTAAAACTGTAATACATACAGTTAAAACTGTAGCAATCCAACTTGGACCCATTACCCGCGCACTCATTTTTTTATATTTTTAGTTTATTATATGATGGACTTTATATGAAAGCTTTTTTATGTTGTCCATGAGTATATTATAAACAATAATAGTTAAATATTAGCAACTACATTTACAAACATTAGTTATATAATTATATAAACATTAAAGCCAATAACTATAAAGATTATTTCGATTTTTTTTGATAACTTAGCTTTATTATATTTTAAACTCAATAAGTATTTGTTTTAATCACAGCTTTTTTTGCTTGCAACTTGTTCATTAAATTTTTTAACTTGATACTCTTCATGTACTTAAAAGTTAATTACACAATGTAAATTTTTTTACTCTTTTCTCATTCCTGAGTACAAAGTTAGTATTCCTTACCTCCTATGCCTAAAACATATTGAAAATAGCTTTTGTGCCACAAAAACTTTTCAGGATACTGATACTTTGAAATTTGTCTGTTTTCAAGAAAATTCTCAATTCGTATTTAATTCTTAGTAGTTATCTAGAATATTCTAGAAGTGCTAGAATTGTCCAGAAGTTTCTAAAATTTTCTAGAATTGTCTAGAACTTTCATAACACTTTTAGAATTTTCTGGAATGTTCTATGACTGTCCAGTAGTAGCCATGCAAGTATAAAAACATAGGTGACTCAAACCAATATCTTAGCTTGTTATTGCTTAGAAAGAGAATAGCAAACTGCAGTTAAGGAGCTATTAATTATAATAATTGCTTTATTTAGATGGCTTCAACCAGTAGATGTACCACAGGTTTGGACAATTTATAAAGATAAGGCTAAAAAAAGCATCTTGTAAGATGTGCAAGGCTTACAAGGGATACTTCAGCATTCCTGTCAAGGATCAAGACAAGCTCTGGGCACCTCATTTCACATGCAAAAATTGCAAGGAAATTCTTAAAAGTAAGGTGAACATATAGTGCTTGCTGGTAGGAGAATGCATTATATTGTAGAATTTGGATGTATTAGATCTTACAGGTTGGCACAGGGGAGAAAAGAGAGCCATGAAAATTGTTCATGAGTTTGATAGCTTCACTATCATGTGTTTTTTTATGAGACTTACGAAAAAATATACAATTTTCTTGTATTGTCAAAGTTTGAGCTGAATGTTATTTTTTTATGGACTGTAGACATGAGCAGTTGGAAATCAGGGACAATAACAGTTGGAAATCAGGGACAAAAATTGTGTTACATAGTTTTATTGATGAGTTTTTATCTATACTTTAATCACATTATATTGAGTTTACTCATAATTATTATACATATTTATCATAATTTACAAAAAAGTTAAAATGCATTTAAAGTAAACAAATATTTATGATAAATATTTTGACTTTGTTTACTTTAAATGCATTTTAACTTTTTTGTAAATTATGATAAATATGTATAATAATTATGAGTAAAAAAATGAGTTTTTATTGCTAGTAATAAGGATAGAGAATAATATCCCAGTTTCATACAAAATATAAAAATAAACAAATATTTATGATAAATATAGCAAAAAAATCATAATCAAAAAATACATACTTTAAAAAAGTCATAAAAAGAGACTCGGTTTGCAATGGGTCCATATTTTGTCTCATCATGTTTAAAGAAAAAGTAATTGGTGATTCCTACATCAAAATTTGAATTATTTCGATAACGGCTAACTAAATCTAATCTTTCCTGGCAGCTATCACGACCTCTAAAAAAAGCTACAGGTTTTTTTTTAGACCAAGAAGGGCCTGTTTTTCCTTGAATTGAAGTCATATCAAGCGAAACTCTGTAAAATAAAATTATATTAAGAAATAAACTTTTAAAAAGTAAAGAAAGTTTCTAAAGAGCTAAATTAAAATCAGACAAAACTTTTTGTCATAATTTTTACCTGCCACCAAATGTCTCAAGAGTAGATTCAGTTAAGTCATAAGTAGGCCAAACAAGATCAAAAGTTTCATTTGACCCACACCAGGAAAATATAGGCATAGGATCAAATCTTTTAGTAGTTAATGGCCAATCTCCAAGGTTTGTAAAAAACTCAACATCTGGTACTTTTACCTAAAATATTAATGACAAAACAATGCTGTTAATATATCATGAAATACATAAGAAAAAAGTTCATATAAATTATCATTACATTCAACTGATGGGATATGGCAACTCTTTCTAATAAAAGAACATTATCTACAACAGACAAGTTTTTTTTTTTTTTTTTTTAGTGCTTTTGTCAATATGATTAGGGATAAGTGAGTTAAATGAATTAGTTTTGTAATATTTAAATCTTTTTAAGTAAAGGTCAACTTAAAGTTAAACTCCAGTTTATTATTAGTTAATAAACTACATAGTTTTTTAAAGATGGAATAAAGATGGGAAAATATGAAGAAAATTTTTAAAATATTTTAATAAAGAAAATAAACACCTTTCGAGTAACAGAAAGCAACCAAGCATCAGTAAACATTTTAAAATCATTGATAGTACCATAACACTTCCGATAAACCTGAACAAAATATAAAAATATGTAAACAAGATTTTATAAACTAAGTTATCTTGAAATGATCTGATTAAAAGTTGTACAGGAATACATTTGTTATTGTTTAGTACTAAAAAATATATATACTTGTAAAATTTGATCAAAATGCAAATAATAGATACTACAACAGAAGTAAATGCAAGAAAACTGAAAACTAGAATGCTGGTGAAGAAAAAAGCAAGAATTGTAAAAATTGTGAAAGAAGACTTGAGCTGAGCGAAATGATACAAGGTACTCAAAGACCTAGAAATTGGTGGAAACAAATAGATTGAAAAAGATCTTTCTAGACAAAAAAAACTGAGAAATTCTATTGAATGTGAGCTGAAAAGAAATCCTAAGAGACAGTTACTTAGTGACTCTACAAGGGGAAGAGTAGGTTAAGGACACCAGTGTTGCTCAGCTTCATGAAAAACTATGGCATCCCAAATGTTTACTCTGATGATTAAACTTTCACTATTTGGCCAGAACAAAATACGAACAAAATACGTCCAAAAATAAAATTTCAGTCTAAATCATGCTAACACTATGGTTTAGGCTGGAATTAGCTCAGATGGTTCAATGATAGTTTGGTCTTCAGCTTTTTAGTAGAACTTGGCTTTAGGCCATATGGTCATAAAAACCATCCAGTTTTTGCAAGAAGAGACTCTCTATGTTTGGATATGTGGCCTCCCTCTTTAGCTGACTGCAATTCCTTGAACTTTTCAATTTGATCTGCAATAGAATCTTCAAGACTAAATCAGAGAAGATCTGGTGCATACTTGAGTCTGACCTAGTGCAACAAATAAGGAAAGCAGTCTGGCTGTTTTAAAGCTGTCATGAAAACTCGGGGAAGTTATATTAAAATATAATTATACTTTGAATTGGTGTAAAATATTCAAAATAATTTCATACTGCATATCTATTATTACTATATTTAGCAAAAAAAATCAAGTTTTAGATTGTTTCAAACTTATGAATGCATGCATGCATGCATTCATAAGTTTGAAACAATCAATAAAAACAATAAGTTTGAACATGCATGCATGCATGCATGCATGTATGTATGTATGTATGTATGTATGTATGTATGTATGTATGTATGTATGTATGTATGTATGTATGTATGTATGTATGTATGTATGTATGTATGTATGTATGTACACTTAACCACAAAATAAACCCATCACTTATAAATTCTGACTTATTTTGAAAAATTATATGTATTTCCTGGATTTATCAATTACAAAGATGATAATGTTTGTTACGCCTTTTGTAGGTTTTATTCTGTTTTCGTTATTTAATTTTGAAATTATAGCAGCTTTTCATAAGTAGCATGTTTTGCTGTAATTAAACCCCACTTCTAAAAGAAAAGTATATATTGCTTTTAAATTGTTTTAACAGTAGAAAAGATCACTGTCATTTGAGCAACACATCTTGTTGCAATGCAGTGTTCTAGACAAAATTTAAGTCACAATTAATGTGTTGCAGATGTTACCTTGTCCAATGAGGGATTAACAAATCGCAAACTTGGTAAAAGATTTGGAGTGTCTCATACAACAATTAGTAGGGTTCTAGAAAGGTTTGTAGAGACCAATGATCACGCTAGATGACTTTGCCAAGGCATATGAATGGGGAAATACATGATTGGGGACAGGTCTTATTTACAGATGAGTCAAGGTTTTGTCTTGTAAGTTCTGCCACCCAAGAGTGTACAAAAGACCAATTGAAAGATATTTTGCTTGCAACATTCTAGAAACCACTTTATATGGAAGCAGCTCATTGATGGTATGGGGCGGAATATCTTTAACAGCTCGCACAGAGCTTTTATTGTTGATGGTGGTTGTATGACTTCTCAATGATACATAGCAGACATTTTAGAACCTTTTTTGGTACCTTTTGCACCGTACATTGGAGATGGATTCTTTCTTATGCAGGATAATGCTAGACCACATAAGGCACACATTATCGCTGAATACTTAAACAACCTTAAATTCATGTTTTGAAGTGGCCAGCTTTCAGTTTAGATATAAACCCAATAGAGCATCTTTGGGACATGATGGGAAGCCGTGTTAGAAGCCAACATCCACCACCTAACACTCTAGACGAGCTGTGACAAAGTCTTATCTGTGCATGGAAAGATATCCCTCAAGAAACGATTAGATCTCTAATTGAAAGAATGCCATGGCACTGTCAGGCTGTAATAACATCAAGAGGTGGTAACAGTAGTTATTGATTAAGTCAAAATGTTTCAATTTAAGCTGTATTAGTGTGCATAACAATAATAATCATTTTACTTTGTTTTGTTAAAAGTCAATTTTATTATTATCATCAAAATAATTGTGTTCAAGTGTTCTATTCTTAATGTTTGTCAAAATATATAACAATATTGACTACAATTAAAAAAAATTGAAATGTATAAGTGGTGTATTAATTTTGCGGTTAAGTGTATGTGTGCATATATATATATATATATATATATATATATATATATATATATATATATATATATATATATATATATATATATATATATACAGTACTGTGAATAAGTTTTAGCCCACCATAAGTTTATAATTATTTTTGATTTTATCATAAAATATATCATAAAATGTAAAGGACTTATGAAGTAAAAAAAAAATTAGGCTTATATATACATTTATTATAAACAAAAATATCTAGAAATAATTTCATAAAATATGATACAAAAAGAAAGAACAATTAATACTTCGTAAGTCAACCTTTTGCGTTGATCACAGAAGCGAATCTCCTGGGAATAGATTCATATAAATTTGTAACAAAATTTTGTGGAATATTGTCCCACTCTCTTTTTAATATTCGAAAAAATTCTTCAACATTTTTGTGGTTATATTCAGCTTTTTTTTTATCCAAATAATCCCAAACATGTTCAATAATGTTCAAATCTGGACTTTGAGGAGGTCAGTTCATTACTTCGAGAACTCCCTCCTCACACATGTCCTGTAAACATTTTTTGGCCACTCGGGAACAATGTTTGGGATCATTGTCTAGCTGTAGAATGAAATTATTACCAATTAGTCTCATTCCAGATGGTATTGCATGATGTCTTAAAATTTCTTTATACTGTTCTCCTGTCAGTTTGCCATCAATTCTGATTAAATAACCTACTCCAGATGATGAAATACAACCACAAACTAAAACAGAACCTCCCCCATGTTTGATTGTTGGATGTAGACAATCAGGGCGATAAGCCTCTCCTACCCTTCTTCTTACATACTGTCGTCTTCTGCTACCGACAAATTCAAATTTTGATTCATCTGTTTATAGTACATGGTTTAACATTCCTTGCATCCAATTATTATGCTGTTTTGCATATTTAAGTCATTTTTCTTTATTGCCAAGATGTAGTAAAGGCTTTTGAACTGCAACACACGCTCTTAACCCAGCTTTTAGCAAATGTTGTCGAATGCAAAATGAGGAAACATTTCTCCCAGTCGCAGCCTGAATGTCTTTGGCTAGTTCACTGGAGGTTTTTTTCCGATTTCACAGAGACAGATTTTTTAAATACTTTATGTCATGTTTTGTAAGCTTTGGAGGTCTTCCACTTCGAATTTTATCCTCAAGAGATCCCGTGTTTTTAAATTTTTTTATTGTTTCTCTAATGGCTGTCTTTGAATATTTTGTTTTTTGGACAATTTGTCGTTGAGAATAACCTTCTTCATGAAGTACGATAATTTTTTTTACGTTCCAGTAGTGGAATTTTACCCATTTTATTACTTAAATAACAATAAAAATAATAATACAAAAAAAAAAAAAAAAGGGTAAATTAGAAGTTTCGCTCTCAAAAAAAAACAAATAATATTAAACACACAATATCTATGAAATATCTTTGTAAACTGTAATATCATCTAATATGATGCCTTCACAGCAATAAATAAACAAAAATGCAAGAGCAAACTAAAAACAAACAAGCTGATACAAATTTGGTTTAGATCAGCATACAATAAAAATAAACACATTGATATCTAAATACAAAAATTTATGTAAACTTTTGATAAATATTGCTTTTGTCTTAAAATAGTGTTTAGTACTGTTTGAAGTTAGACATTATTTTATATTAAAAAATAATCGGAAGCTATTATTCAAAATCTGTTAAAAAAACATGAGTTTTAATGAGTGGGCTAAAACTTATTCACAGTACTGTATTACTAAATATGTTATTTGCTTACATTTGCGACAAAATTGTCACCATTAGCTCATCACATAAAAATTTTTAAAAAAATTCAATATCCTCTAAATTTAATAAAAAGCAATATTTTCAGTTAGCTAAGTCTTAAATTTAATTAATAAAACTAAAATTTCAAACATGATGACAATTTTGGCATATACTGTATGTATATATATACATATATATATATATATATATATATATATATATATATATATATATATATATATATATATATATATATATATATATATATATATATATTAGGGCATCCCAGCCACCCCAACTTTTTGCAAAGTCGCTGTTCAAAATTTTGCAACTGTGTTTCATCATATATACACCGGAAATATATGTGTTTTTATGATTTTCAAAAAATTTAGCCAGCACAATCAAATTGAAGATTACATTATATTATTGAATTTTCATCTTTTTAGACTAAAATACAAATTAAAGGATGAAAAACGCAATATTTTCCATTGAATGATGTAATATGATGCACAATGTTCATTGTTTATTATAAAAATCGAAACCTCATTTATCTATTTAATCATCAATCATCATCCAGTGCTAGGAACTGCGACTTCTCTTGAGAACAAGATGATAGTTTCCGCTGATCTGGAACTTTTTTTCGCGAACTTTCCACTACTTGGAGTACATCTTGAAACCTTTTTTTGTCCATTGTTACACCCAAGAAATCATGACTTTACTCCTCTTTATCATAGCTTTACTCTTTATCATAGCTTTACTCCTCTTTCAGCAGCTTTGTTGACTACTTGAAGACTTTGAACAATTGTCCTCAGTTCAAGAAAGTTGTCCAGTTTTGTCCATTCATTGGCTGGTGTTTGAAGAAACTCATAGGGAGCATTCACAATATGGAAAAACCTCATTGATCAAGGGCCAATCAAATCACTCAGTGACTTAATCTCCTCTGAAATTGGTTTAAGTTTAGGCTTTCCGAAGGATGCTCCAACACGATCTGTAGTACTTCCAGCACTTTCAAATTGGAGGAGCCGGAGCCTCATACTCTCTTTGTCTTTGTCAGATACCATTTGTAAGAAAAGAGCCAATGGAACAAGCTCTTCATTCATATACCAACTATGTCTGCTAAGAGCTTTTATTCCCTTGCCAGCAATTATAGAATCATGGTATGCAAACTGTTTCAGTTTCTTGACTAAAATCAAACCGTTGACTGGGGCATCAGTTGCAAGTGGGCAATTAATCCACCATTGCACGTAGACACTTACTGCAAACACACAGAAACGTTCTAATTTCTTGATTTGATTTTTGGTTGCAACTTCTGAATTGGGAAACTGCTCAATTATCTTTCCGGACAATAATACTATTTTCATAGTGTACAGAAGTTTTGCCATCCATCTTGCTTTGTGCAAAGCTCCAGGGTGCTTCATGCTAAACTTCTGAGGTTCGGATCCTTTTGTAACTAATAACAGGCTGAGTTCAATAAGTTCTTGGTAATCCCCTCGAGTGAAATTTAATGCTAGGAATTGATGGAAACAATTTGTTAAGCTTTCTTGTTCCTTTTCAGTTGCTCTAGGAAGTTCAGGATAGTAAAAATTTGCTTTATTAACTGGTGGAAGTTGTAAGTAGTGGCAAGAGCTACTACTTACAACTTCCACCAGTTAATAAAGCCAGATTAAAGCAAGTCTATTTAATCAATTAAAAAAATCTTTTTTTACAATGATGTTATTCTTCACACTCCAGGCAATAACATTTGAATTCTTGAGAATATCATGTGGGACAAATATGTGTTCATCAGATTTAATTTGCCTTTTGTGTCGTTCAATTTCAGAGCAGGCCGAGCTGGGTCCAGCAGTCCCCCCAACCGATTCATCACAAGAACTACTGGTTAACTCAAACTCATCAGTTTCTTTGAACATTATTGAATGGTCTCTTTTGGGAAAAGCTTTATCATAGGTTCTTTTCTACCTTTTCTCAACAAATTTTGAATGGGCTTTGTCAATTCCTGAATAAGATGCTTTCCTATTAGTTATCATGCTTAGTAGGAAAGCAATGTCTGCATCGATGGATTCTTTTTCCTTTGTTGTTTTATGTCGTTTTTGAAGTTCCATAGCTTGGAGAACAGATTTCTTATAAAATTTCATGGTAGCATCTAATGTTGACATAAATTTCTTGATTCCTGGGTTATCCAAATGTCTTCGATTTTCATTGTATTTCATTAACTTCATAAATTCATTATATTCTTCTTTAATTATTTTGCCAATGTTGTTTCTTCCACTTAATGGAGGGATATTTGACTTGAAATAATGCTTTAGGACATTATCAATTGTAAGAGATAATGCATCATTAAAGTTTAAACCCTTAAGGTTTGCAAGCAGGCAAAGAATTACTTGCTTCTTTGCTGGTAGTTTATGTCCCTTGATTTCCTTGTCATTGATACCAGGAGTGGTCACTAATATCATTTTTATATATTGATCATTATGTCTAGTTTCCATTATGATACATTTATATTATATATTAATCATTAGTAATCTGAAAAATAATCAAAGTTAGTTAAATAACAATACTAAACAAATATAAAATAAACATTCATAAGATATTATTACGAAAAATGTATATTTTTCACAGTATCAAACTTTATGTCGCTTGTGCTAACTCATATGTGATCAGATTGTAGAAAAAAATTAATAGCTGTTGTTTTTAGGCCCAAACGCCTTACCAAAAACTTGAACAGCTATCTGGGACGCCCTAATATATATATATATATATATATATATATATATATATATATATATATATATATATATATATATATATATATATATATATATATATATATATATATATATATATATATATATATAATATACATTTATATATATGTATATGTATATTATATGTAACATTTACTGTTATAGTTGTATAACATAAATATACAAACTGAATTTAAGTTTAGTCAATTACTATGTATGAATTTGTATGTATCTACCACTAATCTTATTACACTACACCTAAGTTTTAGTTTTCTACATACATAAGTACCCAACTAAACATAGTTTACAGTTACCTTATCAAAATACAGTTAAAATTATAATAACTTGTCAACAAGTAGCAAAAAATAGATGCTAATAATGGTTGCGGGTATGTTGGTTGTATTATGCTACAAATGACCCATTAAAACTTGTTTCTGATGTTTATTTTAAATTCTTTTTATGAAATATTGACTGATCGCACAAATACCTCAGAAAACCTCCTTTCAGATATCATTCAGTTACCATACAAGCATGTGCTTCAAATATTTCTCTATACCTTTGTATTTCATTTCATCTGGATATGTATCTATATTACCTGTGTAAATTTCATCATTACCAGGTATTCTATCAGAATAGAAATACTTTTCATTGTCTTTAACAATCATATTATCTGACCCACATGATGATTTACCAGCTTTTGATTTAGTTTTTTTGACTATTGAAATAATTTTCAATTGTATTTAAGTTTTTTTTCATGTGTTTTGTAATGAACATCTGCTTGAGCTAGTTGATGATATATGGTTGTGTGACTTGATAAAAATTTTTGGGCAAATTTACACTAACTTACACAAAGCTAATTTTATGCAGCTCTTTTCAAATTACCCTGATTCTTATGATTACCACACCTTCAATTGAAAACCTTTATGTTGCTGTTTAATATCTTTGTCATCTCTGCATCTCTTGATATTATTGCAAATAGTAGCTCTTGTGTTACCTTCTTGCATGAAATGATTTACCACAATAGCATCTGTATTGTGTGGATTTTTTACAAAAAAAAGTTTTTGTTTTTTCTTAAATCTATCTTTCTTGAAAATTAAGATTCATTTTGATTTAAATTTTTTAGATAATATTCCCAAGCCATTGATACATGACTTAAATAATTACAAATAACTAAATGTGATTTTAAGGCATGGTATAAAAAACTTAACTTTCGTCTCAATCCACATGTATATTAAAGGATATGTTACACCCCAAAGCTTTATATGTTAGTATAAGGTTTATTTATTAAGCCAATGTAATTTTCTGCTTTATGGCTTCCTAGAAAACTTTGGACAACATTCACAAAACATTTCTAGTTGAGTTTTTCTTGATCATTCAATTTTTCTTTAAGCTTTTTTCTTTATCAATTCCTGTATTTATAGACCTGTAAATATTCCTTTAATTTTTGCCTTACTGAGTTTGGGGAATTTCTCTTTCAGATAAAAAAAAAATCAACTGCCATCTTTTGGTATAGCTTTTACAAAAATTTTTATCAGGCTGAGCTTTATGTGTAATTGTGGTAAAAGTATGTCATAGGGTTCACTAAAGGATCACTTTTGATATTTTTATGGTCTGAGTAAGTCATTTAGGCTTGGACCACTTTTTCTTTATACAGTGATATTTTCTGTCTCTATGGTTCCATTAGCAAATTGATTCCATTAGCAAATTGGTTCCATTAGCAAATTGGTTCCATTAGCAAATTGGTTCCATTTGCAAGTTCCATACTAGAATCCCAACTTTCAGATCGATTTGGAGGCTTTAGCACAGGCAGTTCAGCACTATGTCAGATGGATCTGTTGGCTAAAGACAAGTTAGGATACTGGATAGTGTGTTTGGACTTGGTCGTAATGCCTTTTGAGTCAAACAAAAATAACAATTACTTACATGATCCTTAGGTTCAGTTCAAATCATTGGTAAAGCATATGGCAAATGTCTAGGTTCTTGTTTAGCCCAACCTAATAGGAGTCTACACAACATTTATGTGGAATACAGGAAATCCAAAATAGTCTAAATAGCACTGTTCAATTAATGGTATGAAATTTTGATGTTGAGATGTAAAATTTAATTCTTCACACACATAACAAAAACTTGTTAGAACATGTCCATGACATATTCATGATGTAAACAGTATAAATAAAATATAATCTGGATATAATTGAAATAAAATTCTTATATACTTTTAATGAGGGTACACCAACATAAACAAAAATCATCACAAAAATAGTTGCTTACTTTATTATTCTTGACTGTATAATGGCAGAATGCCACATTGAAACTCCTTGTGGCTGTAACCAACAAGCTTTCAAGATTTATTTTTGGAAATGGCTTTAAATCTTTTTCTATTTGTTGATAGCTTGTAGGACAAGCCATGTTTTTTGTCCATCGCTTTTCAGATTCATCAGGACAAAAACATTTTTCGCAATACAGCATTCCTAGAACAAAATTGCAGAAAAAAAAAAGTAGAAAAGTAGCAAATATAAAACTGTTCAATGTAATTTATTTAATGAGTTTAAGCATAATTAAATAGTAATGTTATTTTCTTTCAACATTTGTCCATTTATGGTATTAAACACTTTTATAACAATATTTTTTTACAGCCTTTTTTCCCTAAATGAATGCAAAATGAGAAACATTTGCAATTTAATACAAAATCAAATCATGTTTTCCTATAAAAAATAATTTACTAACTTTACATTCCCATTCACACAAAAAAAAAGGAACTTTTATAAGTTATTAAAAACTTACCAGTTAAAGAAAATGGAGATTTACCAACATTCTCACCATTAAGAGTGACATAAACTACTATATTTTCATATGATGCATGTAATCGAAAGCGAACAAGAAATGTTCCATCATTTCTATCAAAAACCTCTCGTCCAATAGCTACATTATCATAACTTTTAGATTTGAAATTTACTTGAAAAACTTGACCAGGTGATTTAGTTAAACTAAAAAAATATTCTAACATAAAAGCAAAGAGAAATTAAAACATAATTTCTCTTTGCTTTTATGAAAATATGTGCGTGCATATATATAGTTTATACAAGGCAATTTTTTTATATTGGCCTATTTTTTTGATGATAAAATTGTCAAAACAAAAGATTTTTTCAAATTTTTTATCAAGGTAGCTTTAGTAAAGCTTTAGTTAACGAAATAAAAATATTTTGCAATGGAATTTATAAATGTAAAAATACAAAAGCAAGATATAACTATTAATTTGGTTTTATAAAAACTGGCAATTAAATTAAAAAGAATTGATTTCACTCAAAAAAAAACTTTATAAAAAAATGATAAATTAACATTTAAAGTAGCATCTTTTTGTTTTTATACATAATTGGGTCAACGAGGCATGGATTCAATCAATCTCATGCAATAATTTTTTGGCAATTCTGCCCAAATTCTGATAACTGTTGTTTAAGATTCTTAACTGAAACTATCTTAAATTTGGCAAGTTTTCTGCCAATCCAGCTCCATACATCCTCAATAGGATTTAAATCAGCAACAGAGCACACCAAGGAATAAATTTGTAGCCATTCTCATTGAACTATTCTTGAATTGAATGCACAGTATGTGTGGCTCCATCCTGCTGAAACATCCAACTTTTGCTTCTTCCATAAAACAGTGTTGTTTTAAACACTTTTCTAAAGTATCTTTCTAGCTTTATTGATTGATTCTTCCTGTATATATATTGCTGAGACCTGGACCTTAGTGAGAATTATACCCCCATATTCCAGTCAAACTTATAATCTTGGTATAAAATGGCAAGATAAATACTTTTCATGTTTATATCTTTAAACATACACCTTTCCTTTGCAAAATTTTACCAGATTTGGTATTATTTCAAAAAATGTTTTATACTTAATGAAACTTTTTTGTTAGGGTATTATATAATTATCAAATAAAAAATATTATCATATTCAGAGGAAATGGAAGTCAGATAAGATTAAATAATTCAAAAATAAATTTTAATGGCCATTTATTCCCAGGTAAACAACCATTAATTAATTATAATAGAAGAGGGAAGTGTTTTAGATGCACAAAATAGGTGCCAATAAATATTTATACAAATACAAAATTCCAAAGAGTTAAAAGTATTTTGCTGTTTTTGTACTCTATTTAAAAAAGATGGGAATAAAAACAAGATTTGACATTTTCTGTGTGCAAAATTTTTAAAGTCTTTGGTTGTTTAAACAAAAACTCCTCAAATTGTATTGCTTTACTAAATTCTTCATGCTTGAATTTGAATCCTGTTATCCTAAATTTCTTTCTTCCTCTATTTTTACTGTTTTTGATTTACATAATCTAAAAAAATTTGCATCAAATTTGCTTAGGTAATAAACTATTACATAAATGTCAAACCTTTTAGCCTAAGATTCAACATGTACAAAGGAGAATTTGAAAGTTATTTAAGAATTACAAGAAATCTACTATTTCTACAAGTTTTTCTCAACAAAACAAGATATTAGGAACCAATATATACCAGACTAAAGTGTTCAGCTATGAGTGTAATTACTAAAGTTCAACTTAATTTAAAAATATTTTTGAAGAAGAATAAAAATGCAACTCATGAGGGATAGAGATGATAATAAAGAAAGAGTACGAAATAAGTTAGATCACTTAAAGTTTTTAGATAATAGGATTACAAAGAAAATTGGTAAAGAAAAAAGCATTTTTTTTTTTTTAAAAAAAAAACTGTTTTTGCAAGACCTTTAAAGATATCTAACATAAATCCTAAAAAGATTTTCTTATGGTGCAAACTCTTGTTTTAAAACTTACTTTTTTCCATCATCATTAACAGCTTGAATATAAAAATATCTCACAGGTACATTAAAACCAGTTCTTAAACCAGGTCCAAACACTATTGAAGTTTTTGCATTAACATATGCAGCATTAGTATAAAAACCACAAAATATCATACAAATTACAATGCTGAGCAGCATCTTTTTTTCTAAAAATAATGGTACTCAAAATAGACCCAGCTTTAAATAAATAGATACCTTGCAATATTATTATTACTGTATACCTACTATTCTTTTTAACATCATAAAAGTTTTATTAGATAGCCACAAAATTCGCTCACAAAACAAATATTAATAAAACGTTCTCTTTAAGTAAATTGCTTAATGCATGAAAAGGGTGACGTTAAGTCATTCAAACAAATAAATAGGAGGTATGTGCTTTTTAAAGGTAAAAACACCTAAATACACATCACAAAAAAGATCATTGCGCGTCAATCAAAAAACCACAACCTCTCAAAGTTATAGGATCACAAGGGAAAGAGGTAGGGATAAGCTATATAAGATAAGAGATGTGCCTTTTATTAACGGGATCCAACAAGTTTTCTACAAAATTTTTTTTGGAAAACTAAAACTATTTCACATTTTTGCTTTAAAAAAAACAATAACAATATCTGAAAAAAAAATGTATTGTAATGACCCACTACAATAACAATAAATATTGTATTGCAATTCATCTTTATAAAACAATAACAATATCTGAAAAAAAAAAGTAGTGTAATGACCCACTACAATAACAATAAATATTGTATTGCAATTCATCTTTATAAAACAATAACAATATCTGAAAAAAAAATGTATTGTAATGACCCACTACAATAACAATAAATATTGTATTGTAATTCGTCTTTGTCATACTATAACAATATTGTTATTGTAATAAAAAAAATTATTTTATTGTCAAAACTTAATAAATGTTTTAATAGTCTAGTTGCCGAATATATACCCTTGTAACCTGGAAATAGGGTACAACTAATATTTAATGATTGATTCTATTTTACTGAAACATAAAGGGAGGGGGAAGGGGTGCCAGAATGGTACATTGGGCAAATTTAAATATTAAAAATCAACGTTAACGGGATCAAAAAAAAGGAAATCATCATTTTTCTGCAAATGAAAGGGATTCGGCAGACCTAAGACAGCGATTCAACATAAAATACGTCCTGAGATAGGTAAAATAGATAATAAAAATGAAGTGAATAGTTTTCTTTAAGTTTAAAAATTACAGAATATTTTACAATAATAGGCCGGGTGAATAAAAATGAGCAATTGCTTTTACTCAGTAATTGCTCAATTTTACGTGAATAAAAACTTAAGAAAAGTTGTTGAAGTTTTTATTCACGTAAAGCTGACCAATTACTGAGTAAAAGCAATTGCTCATTTTTATTCGCCCGGCCCAATAAACTACAGAATGCTCGTCAAATTGCCCACAAATGCAAAGTCCAGTTACTTTCGCGTTCGGCGCGTATAAATATTTCCAGTGGATACAGAACGTAAAAAAGACACCTTTTAAATTCTTTTGAACGATTTGGACGTCTTTTCAACGTTCAAAAGACATCTTCTTTAGGTCCCGTGCCTACTGGGATAACACAATGAAAACTGGCTTTATTAAACAGTCGATTCAATGTTTTGATGCTCTACTATTACTTGCTGTTTTTTTTCAGATGAATATTTAAAGAATCAAAATCACTTATGTCTTTAGAGAACAAAAGTGAAATTAGTTCTTCCACGATCATACGTAATACTCTAATACTGTGTGGAAACGTCTTTCCAGCCAACATAGCTCCAACACCTGCAATCGCAATTTTCAATACACCTTCCAGAACATGACATTAATGTACAAACACAATCAACAATTGCTGGATGTTTTTCAACTGTTTTAGCTAAGTAGCTAAAACAGTTGAAAAGCTAGTGCTAGCTTTTCCTGAAGAACTGAGAACCACCATAGCACTACCAACGTAGTCAAAAAGATCAAAAATTAAATTTCTGCGGCTTTTTGTCTGCAAACAAAATAAATTAAAAACTACACTCTTTTTATTTGGTACGGATTAATTATCAAAAGAACATTTGCGAACGTATGCCTTACGTAATAATACCAATGAAATACCACAATGAGCGGAAACTAAAAACCTTATTGCTACGAAATTATCCTGAATTAGCAATTTAAAATTCGGGAAATTTCTAATAAAACTATTTATAAGTAAAGTCTTGTATTGTAAAAAGAGTATACCAAAACTTATATAGAATTTCATTAATTATATTAGTTGTAATTTATATAATATATTATTAACTAAAATCTTCTTAAATATTTTGTGGTTCATTCTCGGGTACAACCGATTTTACCCGATTCAAAAAATATTTTATGTTGAATTGCTATCTACTTAGTATTTACACAATAAACGTTTAATTAACTAAAATTTTAAACTTTGATAAGTCTAAAATTGTATTTTAACTTTAATTTTAGACTGCCTAATTCTTTCCAGCCGACTAGTACAAATTAGGTTTTTTATTGTTTTATAGTCATGGTTTTTTATTACGTAATAAATAATTCTTCCGCGGAAGAATTGACACAGTCCGTGTCCAGACAATGTTAAAGCGTGTCAATATAAAAGCGTGACAAGTTAAACTTTCTGAGTTGCCTAAGTCAAAAGAAAATTTCAATTTTTGAAAGATTCTTAATCAAATGCAGTAAAAAGGTTAGTTTTATGATTGCAGGTCAAATGGAGGCCACTGCAGCGCACTTGAAACAAAAAAATTTGTTTGAAGGACCACTCCATAAAATTCAAAGCTTAGTCAAGACACGCTGGAATAGTATGTTTTTTGCTTGAAGTCAATTTTAGATGCGAAGCCTATTCTTTTGTACATACAAAGAAAAGGAAAGAAAAAGAATTCCCTGTCAAGCAGAATACCTGGTGGAGAGAAATTCCTGATGAATCCATTTTTGAAATCTGGCAGAAAGTTTTGCCCTTGATGAAAAGGCTTAAAGGCGCAATCAACACCTTGTCTGTTGAAGACAAGCCATCAATTCATGAAGTCATTCCCGTAGTGTTCAACTTGCACAAAATCTTCTCTGACAGCATGACAGAAGAAAACACAGAAGATGTGAAGAACTACTGTGCAGCTGTTTTGTCTAAGATGAAGAAAAGTTTAAGAATCATGGCTGCGATGAGAAAGCTTTTGCTGAAGCCAACTTTTTAGATTCACGTTACCGTGGTGTGGTTCTACGTCGATTCTCCCTGGCATTATTCAAAAAGGTCAAACGAGAAATTATCAATGAACATTCTTCCTACGAAGAATGGACCTCTGCAACACGCCCAGAGGTTTTTTAGGAGTTTTCCCGTAAAAACGACCCCCTTTATGAAGCCTGCAGAGATGAAGAAAAAGCAACAGACCAATGGTTGGAGCTGAAGAGAAACTTCTTATTTTAATGGAGTGGGAAGCTTTTTCAAAAGTCAAAGTGCCAAAAGATAATGATGTCCTTTGCTGGTGGAAACAAAATGATTTTTGATTTCCACTTTTGTCTACAGCTGCTCGTGCTGTGCTCTCCGTCCTAGCATCTTCTGCAGCATCAAAACAAGTTTTCTCAGAGGCACAAAATATTGTAACTCTACTACGAAGTCGTTTGGACCCAACTAATGTGGCTCGTCTGGTGTATATACATCAAAACAGCAGCAAAGTCATAATTCAGTGGGATTTACAACTTTAATCAGGTAAATGCAGTTTGTTAGAGGGTTTGTTGGTTGCTGTAACAAATTTATCTTTTTTAATTCTTTCAACTTGATTTTTGATTTTACTTTAATTTGAAAAATTTAAATTAAAAAAATTTAATTAAAAATAAATATATTATAAAACTGTCAAAATGCAAACTTTTAATTTAACTGACTAAAACTGTTAGGAAATATCATATTTTGATACAAAGTATCAAGAAGAGTAAAAATGCTGAAATAATGTTATTCAAGTCAACTTGAAGGTCCATCTAAGTCTGATCATGAACAGTTCCGTGTCTGCTGCCTCCTCGAGCAGAACCTCAACTTCAGTTAAGCGCAATGCATCTCATAGCCAATTTGAAGAGATTGATTTAGAAGATGATGAAGATCAACTTAATCAGGTCTCCAGTGGTTCAAGTCAGAGTTTTGATGATAATGATGATTACACATCACCCTGAATTCAAACAAAAGCAACTTTACGGTGCAGGTATTTATTCGTTGGAAATATTTAAACATCTAATAGTCTTATTCTTATACCAAAATCTTATAAACACAACTCATTCCAGTATAACTTTTAGCAATTAAAATCTTTGTAAGAAAAAGTATGAGATATTTGGAAAAATAATGAATATGAAGATATTGTTAAAAATAGTACGGTTAACATTTTGTTTTATTTTCAGGCCTTAAACGCATCAAGAAAAATCTCCTTTTGGCTCTTCGTTTCGTCATCATTAATTTTTTTATGTTGGTTCTTCAACATTTCAAGACATTAACATTTATATTTAAGAAGAATATTATGTTTAACTGTTTGTATTACTAAAGTTAATTTTCGTATATATTTTAAGTTCCTTTGCAGTATTAAAATCAAGAGGAAAAAATAAAAGGGCTGAATAAAATAATTTATGAAAGTTATTTTTCATAATAGTAAGGCTATCATCAGACAGGCAATATTTTGCGGCCATTTAGAGCATAGAAATACATAACAAGATAAGTGATGCGAAATCTAAATATGTAAAAAATAAAATTTCCAATATGTTGCAAATCCGTAAATAAATAAAGAATAGCAAAAATAATAGTAAGTTCGTCAGAGATGAATATAAATACGTTAAAATACGTCAGCTTTTCTACTATAATGTAAAGTAATACACTACAATAGTTATTGTAATTGTTTTCATCAAAACAATACAATAGTTATTGTAATTTTATTTCATTAAAACAATACAATACAATAGTTCTCGAATTTTGTTGTATTGTTAGAAAAAAAAACAATACAATACTTATTGTAATTGTTTTTCATCACAGCAATACAATACAATAGTTCTTGAATTTTGTTGTATTGTTAGAAAAAAAAACAATACAATACTTATTGTAATTGTTTTTCATCACAGCAATACAATACCAAAATAAATTTTTTTTATTGTTTCTGTAATATTGCAATACAATATTATTGTATTGTAATGTGTAATTGTATTTAATTTTTACAATTACAATTACAATAGTCCTAACCCTAGTGGAGAACATAGAAGAGTCATTTTCTCATTCCGTCAACTCCGTTACTGAAATTTTGTCCGACAGCTATAAAAACGCAATTCTTGTACAAATAACATAAAAAACAGCACCGTGGGTAGTAATACTTATCGTTAATATCAACTAGCATTTTATCGGATATTTCCAACTAAAATTTAAAATTTTGTGTGCTCAATTGTTAATCAAAAATGTCGACTCCGTAGATGTCCTGCATCTAGGACTATATTGTTATACTCAATAATTTTTTTTCTTTTGTATTAAGGCTAATCGGGGACATAATTTGGTGCTTTAGACATGCTAATATATGGTATTTTAATACATGTAATAATTTACACCTTATCCTGTTGTAGCTCTTGTCAAAAACTTGCTGTCCCCACATTATTTGTCCACTCCGTTACTACATTCTAAAATAGTCACAGGTTTGTAGTTTTTACTTATTTACTAATTAAAATAATGAAAAAAAGTCCAGTTCTATGGAATTTATTAACATTTAAAGTTATATCGTGCTGCAAGCATTATTTATATAAAAATGAGAGCCTAATTACCTTATTTTAAAAATGATATTCTTATTCGAAGTCTACTCCGTTACGCTTTTTTATTCCGTGAAATTACAAACTTTTATATGGCGTGTTTTAGTACTCTTTAATTATTTTGGACAATATAGCAATAAAAGATTTTAAAGATGTTTTCCAATGAGTAATAATGAGATATTATTGATTATGTATAATTATGTCTACTCCGTTACTGTACACTCCGTGATTTCTTCTTAATAACGGAGTTGACAACAACATAACGGAGCTGACATCACGAATATAAAAATTTGATCAGAGAGTTTCTTATACATGATGACAATTCTAGAATAACAACTGGAAAGAAACAGACTGTAACAAAAAATAAAGATAAAAAACAAAAGCGACTACTACTCGATTTATCAATAAACCTTTATGAAAAATTTAGCGCGGAATATACGAGAAACAACATTTCATATACAACGTTTACTCGTTATCGCCCATTTTTTGTCCGCAAACCGTCGGCTAAAGATAGAGATACATGTCTGTACAAAAAACACGAGAACATACAATTACTTTGTGATAAACTTGTTAACCTGCGTGTTTTGAAAGAAAAAAATATTGTAGAAGTAGTGAAACAAGTTTGTTGTAGTACTGATAGAAGAGAATGCATGTTCAGAGAATGTAACATTTGTTTTTAGTCTCGTGTTCAATTTCAAGCAAAAGGATTGCTAAAAGATGAAAGTATTATAGTTTGGTTCCAGTGGGAAAAAGAAAAACAGGAATATGAAAAGATGGGAGAAAAGAAAACAACAAGTGTTATCAGGAAAAGTGTGAAGCGTGGAACACTTAAAGATCTTAAATTAAAATTCTGTGAATCAATTCGAAACGAGCTATGCAAGCATGTTTTTATAATAAGACACCAGTTCAGAATGTTCAAACAATTTAAAGAAACAGTAAATGTGAACGAAGCTGTTATACATATAGATTTTTCTGAGAACTATGTGTGCAAGAATTTTGCTGCAATTCAATCTTCACATTTTGGAGCAAATAACAAGCAAGCTACATTGCATACAGGAGTAATTTATAAAATGGATGGACATCAGTCATTTACAACTATATCCGACTCTTTGAGGCACGATCCTCCTTCTATATGGGCACATCTGGAACCCGTGCTAATTGAACTCAAGATAGATAACCCACAAATTACAGATCTTCATTTTTTTTCTGATGGACCAACCACACAATATAGGAATAAGCAAAACTTCTTCTTATTCTCTACATTGATATACGAATTAAAATTTAATTTAGCCAGTTGGAATTTTTTTGAAAGTGGGCATGGCAAGGGAGCACCGGATGCGATAGGAGGATCTGTGAAACGTCAGGCAGATCAATTGCTTAATATGGGTTTATTAACCTTTAGTGACCTTCCAGATGCAGAAAGTTTATATAATTTTCTTAAAAATGGACATTCATTAATAAAGTTGCACCTTCCAGATGCAGAAAGTTTATATAATTTTCTTAAAAATGGACATTCATTAATAAAGTTTTAATATATTGAGGGATCCAAAATTATTTCTTTTGACTCAAAATGTTCCAAAACATTAAAGGCTATTACAGGCACTATGAAATTGCATCACCTGCACACAGACAGAAAATTTAATGTTTTGTATCGAGATTTAAGTTGCTTCTGTAAGAGGGCTACAGTTTGCTACATGTTTTCCAAAAACATTAGCACGGTAAAAAAATATTTATGTATTTTATTATTTTGCTTATTTATTTGCTTCTATAATAATTAAATTTATTTTAAGTACTTCCGTGAATTTCTTTTTAATATTACAGAATTTTAACAGTGATGAAAGCATTACTTCGGCCGGTGCAATGGATGTCAATGATGACCAATTTCAACATTTAAGCAACAATATCATTGATCTGGTTAATTTCGATGAAAGTTTGAATTGTTGATTGAAGCAAATGAGGTTGTGAGCGACCACGAATTTCTTCACATGATGTATGGTAATGATCCAGTAACGGAGCGGACAGTATTTGTACAATTTAAATCCGAAAAAGATTTTTGTCGAGTTAGTTTCTTTTTTTAAAGACGCTTTACCTTTTTTAAAAAGACAATGTACTGAATTTATTTGTATTGTGAGGGCGGTGGATTTTTAATTATTTTTTTATTATTATTATTACGTTTATTTTTTTTTTTTTTGCAGTCAAGGGGAAGGGGAATGGGAATGGGAAGTTTGGGTTTGGTGTTATGTTTGGATTAGGTATATGGAGGTTGGGAACGAGGTTAGTGGTCTGGGGAGTACTTGGTTAGGAAAGGGCTAGGTTTGGGTATAGTTTGGTTAGGAATGGGCAAGGTCTAATCAAAAAAAGGCTTAACTTAAATTCGCCGTCCTCAGTATATTCTATAATATAAAACTCAACAATTGTTCTATTAATGTGTAATGGTAAGCACTCTTATATTTGTGTGACGTAAGTGTAATGGCGCGGATATGCTAAGGTGCGCGGTAAAGCATCCAACTTTTCAATAACAATATTTAACGCATATAGTAATAACAACAATAATATTAATAATCGAAATGCAAACAAAAGTACTTACCACTGGTTCTTCTTCTCTTACTTATTTTTCTTAATAAATATTCTCAAATATTCTCATCAATATATATTCTCTTAAAATTAACTCATGCAAATATCAATAAATCAATACAGATAATAACGCTTATTTAAAGTTACTCAAATATCTTTTCTTACCAATTCTTTTCGTAAGTTTCTCTTTAAAATCTTCGTAAATACTTCTCATAAAATTCTCTTTAAATCTTTAAAAATCCTTTTTTCATAAATTCCTCTTTTAAATCTCTTAAAACTCTTTTCTCATAAAATCTTCTTTTAAATCTCTTTAAAACTCATTTCTCATAAAATCTTCTTTTAAATCTCTTTTCTCATAAAATTCTCTTTTAAATCTCTTTTCTCATAAAATTCTCTTTTAAATCTCTTTTCTCATAAAATTCTCTTTTAAATCTCTTTTCTCATAAAATTCTCTTTTAAATCTCTTTTCTCATAAAATTCTCTTTTAAATCTCTTTTCTCATAAAATTCTCTTTTAAATCTCTTACTCTTCTTAACTCTTACTTTGCCATTTTAAAACCTCTTCAAAAACTCTTAAAACCTCTCTTCAAAAACTGTCCTCCCAAAACTGTCTTCCCAAAACTGTCTTCTCTTCTTTTTTGATCTTTTTATAGTTTTCGGTTGTTTACCGTTTTGATACTTATTCATCATTTATTTATATGACAGGTTGAATAAGTTTCCGTGCGTACTTCTTTTCTTGGTTGTTGTTATTTTTTGTTTTTCTTTTCGCTTTATCGTTTATTCATATGACAAATTCAATAAGTCTCTATGCGTACTTCTTTTCTTGGTTGTTGTTGCTTTTTACTTTTCTTTTCGCTTTATCATCTTATTCATATGACAAATTCAATGAGTCTCTGTGTGTACGTCTTTTCTTGGTTGTTGTTGTTTTTACTTTTCTTTTCGGTATATCGTCTATTCATTTGACAAATTCAATAATTCTCTGCGTGTACGTCTTTTCTTGGTTGTTGTTACTTTTTACTCTTCTTTTCGCTTTATCATCTTATTCATATGAGAAATTCAATAAGTCTCCGTGCGTACTTTTTTGTTGGTTGACTCACTCTTTTTTCGTTCGAATATTATATGCTTGAGTCGGGTAAAACTTAAAGATAATGTTTACAATTTTATCATTTTCCCTCCTCACAGTATACTAAGATTTTCCCTTTAATTTAAAATGTAACTTACACTGTTTTGCTTTTAAATGATAAATAATTAGCAAATGTCAGTAACGGAGCAGACATTGTCACATAAATTAAATTTTTTATGTCATTAAATTTGGCTAATATACTTAACATGTAGGCTGTATTTATAGTACCCAGTATATTTCTTTAGAAAAATAGAATTTGTTACAAAAATAATAATAATTCACAGATGTAGTTACACTTATGTTACGGTAACGGAGTGGAAAAAATTATTGGGCCTCATTACTTGATGATATCCAAAAACATTTAAAAAGCAGATTCGTGCAAAACCAAATCTATTTTGTACATCCCTAATGATAAAATTTACCATACTTGTTAAAATTTTATAGATAGTCCAAACTTTATTTTCATGCAACATTAGTTAGCGACAAAATCGTCTTATGAGAAATTGACTCAGAAATGCTTTTATATATAATAACAATATTCACGCAAGAGTGATTTAAAAGAAAAAAAGAAATTTTGAAAGTTATAGTGGAATAAAAATAATATTGTAATGGTATTGTAATGGGGCGCTAGTGCACTTTCGCACCCCCCTTTTTTATTGCAGATTATGATAGAGAATTTTATGGTGATTCAGAAAAATATAAAAACATGGACCTGAAAATCAACGGAAAGTGCTCTAATTCGAAGTCAAAGTTGTAAAAAATCCCACTAAAAACCCTAATATTCGCCATTTTGAGAATAATAAGTTAATGAGCTTACAAAAGCAATACGTTAATAGCATGGTTTTTACATTAAAAAAGTCGTTAAAGTATGTTTTTCCGAAGTGTCTTCGTAGAGCGCAAAGCGCTCTACATAGCCATAAGCTACTCAGAGCGCAATATTGTACACGCATGCGCAATTATTTTATTATAACAGTACGATTTATATTTCACAATAAAGCTGGTTGGATAGGCGGCAAGGGTCAAGGTAAGGGTTAGAGATGGGGATAGGGATGGGGATAGGGATAGGGATAGGGATAGGGATAGGGATAGGGATAGGGATAGGGATAGGGATAGGGATAGGGATAGGGATAGGGATAGGGATAGGGATAGGGATAGGGATAGGGATAGGGATAGGGATAGGGATAGGGATAGGGATAGGGATAGGGATAGGGATAGGGATAGGGATAGGGATATCTGAAAAGTTTATTTGTGAAGTTGATGACGATGATATTGATAATGTTGTTGAATTTGATATCGGAGTTTTCTGACAACTTTTTTGATGATTCTTTCGTTCTGACAGTTGTGTGACTTTAAACAATCTACCACAACCTTGCTTGCATACTTCTTGCAAATTTTCTATCCTTTCAATTACATTGGTTGATGAAATTAACCCACCACTTGGAATTGAAATAGAACATTTAGGGCATTTTGTTTTTGATATTAGTTTGCCAGTGATAAGTGGTAATAGACATGGTGAGCAGAATGAATGAAGACAGTTTTTTATAATAATCGGTTTATGCATAATGTCATTGCAAAGAGTACAACACAAAGATGCACTTGAGGGTTTAAGATGCAGTTAATATCTTGCAGTTTAAGATTAAATTTTGCTTGAGGTAAAAGTTTAGATTGTATGTTATTTGTTTTATGTCTAGTCCAAATATTTTCACTATAACTAATACTTAAAGGTCTTCCACTTATCTTTTTCTTTTTTTTTTCTTCCTTTATTGGCTTTGAAGCAAACACATTCAGTTGCATTGCAATTTTCAGGCCAAGATCTTAATTTTATTTCAGTGTTTGAACCTTTTTCAATATTTCTTAATATTGAAAAGGGTGGTCCTTATCGATTCGGATAAAAAAACAAAACTCTATTCTAAAAATATGTTTTGTTAAAAGAACACTATCATTATCTAGACTTTCTCCACATATACTGCATAATTTTTTTAGTTTGGTTTCATGAGACTCAGTCATTTTTACGTGTTTTTTTATTGCTAAAATATAAGATTTGATGTACAAAATTTTTAAACTTAAAAAAGTAACCGGACTCTGATTTTTTTTTTATTATAAAGTTAAAACCATCTTTTTTTTAAATATATATAGCTTTAAAGCATAAAAGTTCTAATAAACGCTTAATTATTATGTTTTAGTAGTAAGGATGACCATAAAATAATTTCCGACTTTCCTGCGTATTTTATCACATAAAAATTAATAAATTTCAAGTAAAGTATGTTTTTCTTGGCCACATATTTTATCAGTTTATAAATTTATATTTGGTATATACATCTTCAAAGCAATGATATGACCTTTTTTATTAGGTTACGGTAAAAGACCATTACAAAAAAAAATCAAAATTTCGATGTTATTGTTGTTTTTAAAATAGCGCATGCGCATCATAAATGTCCGCAAATGCTTAAAATTAAACCACCGTGTTCTAGATTAAGAAAGTAAATTACTTTTCTGAAGTAGTCCTAGTTACTAACCATCACTTGTTACAAATCATCACTTAAGTTACAAAATTAAAAAGCTGGTTAACTTAAAACATGTTGCGTTCAGTCGATAACTACAACTGGCTTTCTTCAAAAAGACATGAAAGTTGGGATAATAAATGTCTTTAACTAGAATAGCGACAAAGTGAGTTTTTTTCAGTGGTGGAGTTTTTCAACCAATTTTTAGCTAGCGATTTTCTTTTATTTTTTTGTTAGATTATCTTTAGATTTGGGTTTACACTTTGTTAAAATCTTCTTGTACACTTTGTGTACATCAGTAACTTCAGGGTAAAATTTTTTACACCTTCAGTTTTTTTTTAATATAATATTTTAATTATAATTTGTGAGCATAATTGGTCATATAGCTCTTGATACAGGCTTTTTTTAAGCGTTGACTGGTATTTTCTATTCAGTGTGTTAAACCCACAGATAAAAGTTGCCTATCTTTTACTATTTTCGTTCATTTTACACACGAAGCAAAATTATATGCTCGAAAAACTGCTACCATACTAAGAGAAAATGTTAAGAATAACTCCGGTTCTGAAAGTGAATTGATCATCATTATCAGATTTATCAAGAAAGTGATACCAATATAGTAGAAGGGGAAAATGATACCAATATAGTAGAAGAAAAGACGACGAAAGCAGCTCAACCGAAAGTGAGTTGTCAAAATCATTTAAAAAACCGAAAATTAAAAAGAAATCAAGAGTGGCTCAAAAAAAAAAAAAAGAACAGTAAAAAATCTAACTGGTGTTGGTAATCAAAAAAATCAGGCCTCGAATTAGTGTAGAAAAATCTTATCGCGAAAATTTTTCATCTTAAATAAAAATATGTACAGAATATATATAATTTTTAAACAACATTATGTTATATTTACCTATGTAATACATAATTATAATGTACCTGTTTTGCAGCTTTTAAAATGTAATGGTTGGATTTTCTTTAAAATCAATGAACTTAATTTAATCGCTGATTACTTCTTTCTTCATTTTTCCTTACGATTATATTAAATAGTTACTTTAAACAACAACTGTTCAAATAGAGTCATTTACGAAAACTTGATTGTGCTGTTGAATAAAAAAAAAAAAAAAAACACTCGTAATTAAATGTTAAAATAAACTTTTCAAATCACACCCATTTTCATATTTTCCGAATAGGAAGCTGAACTTAATATTGTTTGTTGCTGAATTGGAGTTGCCTCTTTATGCTGCACGCTACTCAAAAGTAACGACCAGCGAGTCTCTTTATCTAGATTGTGCCGGTGTCACGTTAAATAAGTAGCCCGTTAAAAAAGTAGACAGATAGCTCTGCGCATGCGATAAGCATATGATGTTAAGTTTCCATTAGGTAGGTGAAATCTATCGTTAAATAAGTAGCCTTGTTCCGTTAGGTAAATCTTCAAAGTTACTTAAATTTCTAATTTATTAGTCAAAAATTCTGTTGAAGATATTAAATAATATTTCTCTGATGTAAGGACGAAATATTACAAATCAGAGCGTCAATCTTTTTTAATGTATGCAAAAAAATTCAAACTATGTGGTATGTAAACATTACATTATACTTTGTTGAATAAGTAATTATTATCATTGAATTAAATCTAAATTTTTACATACTTTAGATGGTAAATTGTATTATTTATAAAGCCTTACATATCAGAAAAACAAGCATTGTCCACCCAATTGATTTTAAAAGAGCATGATTATTGTCTTAAATAGACTAAACAATTAATTGAAAAAGATGATTTAAAAATAATTTTAAAAAAATCCAGCAAGAGAAAGCATCAACTTCTCTAACTGACGCAAGTATATCAAAATCCATAACATTAGTTTTTCCTGCAATTTCTGTAGATAATCATTTTTATTCAACATTATCAGTGCAGTCAGTCAAGCTGTGCATAGATGTTTTTAAACATCCATCTTGTGTGCTTAGTGATACTTTAATTGATATTGCACAAAGCTTTATTTCAAACCAGTTTCCTGAAGTAGGTGGATTTCAAAGTTCTTTGATTTTTAATTCAAAAAACTTTGGTGGTTATCTTATTTCTAGAAAGTTTGTTCAGATACTTAATGTTAGAAATTCGCATTGGGTTCTAATAAGTAGTTTAACATCTGAAAATGGTTCTAATTCTGTTCAGTATTATGATTCAATGTTTACTAGATTTAATAAAAGCACTGTTCCATTACTGGTACACAGAGTTGCACGATCGTTGTTAATAAATGAATGTATTTCTTCTTTAAATGTGGAGGTCATAAGATGTCAAAAGCAAGACAATGGAAATGATTGTGGGCTTTATGCTATTGCAAATGCTACTGCTTTATGAAATGGTTTTGACTCAAGTTTAATTATCTGTGATAAAAATATTATGAGGTCTCATTTCCTGCAGTGTATTGAGAGAAAAAAAATGGAGATGTTTCCTTACATTTCTTTATCATATGGTAAAAAAGTATGCTCATTATCATTTCAATGTGATAATTTCTGTCACTGTAATAATAATTTTTTTAAAAACGTTAATAAAATTTAGATATTTGATTTGTTATTTTTTGTTTTGTGAGCATGACTTGAAATCTTTTTGTTAAATACATAAAAATATTTTCTTAACAAAAACTCATTTTAAACAAAAACTAGATTAGAGTTATAAGTTGTAGAGATACAACAAGTAGAGTTACAAGTAGCCCACCCAACATGAGACAACTTTAAGACGTATGTAACTTATCTTTAACTCGTCTAGACGTCTGCAACTAGTTAAAGACGTGTTTATGACGGCTTTTCCACACCTCATTAAGACGTCTTCCGACAACCAGTTTAAGACATCCGCAAGACATCTAAACAAGACGTCTCATAGAATAACCAGTTTAAGACGTCCGCAAGACATCTTATCAAGACGTCTTAAACTGTAATAAGTTGCACGTCCACTCTTATACGTCCATGCTTTAATTCCTTCCTTAATTGCTTTTTTAATTACCGTCTTTATATCCGTTTACGGAAGAATGACAAGAATTGTGTGGTTTAAAGTTATTCGGTCTGACAATAAAATCAGTTGAACACACTGTTAAAGTTAGAACTTTAACAGTGTGTTCTCTGTGATGCTCCAGCAAGATCATTTTTAAAATGGACTGTTGTTTATACTGGATATTATTCTTGTGAAAGGGTGCATTATCAAAGGCTCTTGGGAAGGAAGAGCAGTAATGATGTTTAAAATAGTTTAATGAAGAACAAGAATTTCGCAAGCGGACAGATTACGATTTTAGTTGCCAGTCGTATAAGTAGCATCAAAAATATAGTCTCCTCTTATAGCTACTGGTATTATATATGTTTCCGGATTTCTGCTTTGACTATATGCAAAAGACCAACTAATAGTTCAAAGGAATTTTGAACTACTTCCGTAAAGGGCCTATGGCTAGGTTATTACAAGCACATATTTTAGAGATTTCTGAGAAACTAATCGAATTTAGAAATTAAATTGTTCGCTAATGATAAATTTCAACATGGATAGACAGAGAGGCGGATAGACAAATTTTAACCCACCTTTATATTATAAATGTATAATTGGTAAGTGTCTTCTAACGCTGCTTTCCAAAAAAACAATGATTTTCTTGACCTATTATTGCTTCATTAATTTTCTCTTTTTTGCGGCTGTCCGAAAGACATATCCAAAGGATTCGGAGAAGACAGTCCGTAAATTTATTCAGGGTGTGTTAAAAAACGCACCAGCATCACGAAAATATTAATAAAATTTTATAATCATGTACTCTTTTTTTGTGGATGCTGTGAAGTATTTTTCTATAGTAAATCATGTCTCTCTTTTTTCAGTTATTGCATTTGGATAGTTTATATATTCACACCTTTCCATTTTCTGTCACCACCTTCCAGTCTCCTTCTAATACAATATAAATATATATATTTATGTTGGCAGGAGACTGAAAGGTAATATATATATACACACACACGACTTTTTAAGCCGTCATTAATACGTGTTAAATAAGATAATATTAAGACGTTTTAGTTAAGACGACTTACTGTGTTTCATTTGAGACCAGTTTAAGCCTTCTTTAATACGTGTTAAATAAGACAACTTTAAGACGTTTTAAATAAGACGACTTACAGTGTTTCATTTGAGACCAATTTAAGCCGTCTTTAATACGTGTTAAATAAGACAACTTTAAGACGTTTTAAATAAGACGACTTACTGTGTTTCATTTGAGACCAGTTTAAGACAACTTTAAGATCAATTTCAAGACGTCTTCAATTTGTCTTTAAGACGACTTGTTGTTGAATGGGTATAGACTGTTATCTATTTAAGCATGGAATTTTATTTTCCGCAATTTCAGAAATTGCTGCAAAATCAGAAAAAAAAAAACGTTTTTAAAAAACACTTTTTACATTCGAAAACACAATAATATCACTGATCTCAAAATATAACTGGATAGCGTATACGAAAAAATTTTTTGAAGCCAGTTTTGGCCTCCCAAGATGGCGGCGGAATTAAGGAATGGTGATATGAAAATTAAGAAATTGATGATAATCAAGTTTTATATCTTAAGCTCAAATATTGATAAATATATAATTTTCTAATAAAAATCTAGTTTTTTTGTTTAACATAAGATTTTTTTCATAAAAATAACGGAATATTTACATAAATTTCAAATATAAATATTTTTTTATTTAACAAAACATATTCTTACAATAAGTTGCTCTATAGGTGAAGGTTGCCAATTTTGTACCCCCTAAGACAAAATTAAAAAATGTAGGCAATCCACTGAGTAGAAACCTGGATTTTCAATTGGATTTCATAATTTAGGGACTGTTTGTTGTAATGTTTAAAAAGCTCAAAATTTAAAAAGCGTTAAGTCTCGAAGAATCAAACTAAAAAAATAGCGCTAAGAGTACAATTAAGGAAACTAGATCCTTAATTGTACCATTGTAATCCGATATTGTACCACTTTCTTGATTTCAATTACTTTACAGCTTTGCAAATATTTTATGATTTTAGATTTAAGGGATTTAAAGAACTGATCAAAAGGAATGGTTTTTATAAAATCAGCAATTGGAAATATTTTACCAATGGGTAAGCTAAGATTAAAATAGTGAAGGAAGGTAGATATTAAAGTAGTTATACTAAATAATGTAAAACAATATATACTATATCTGTTTTAAAAACAACCACACTAAATATTGTAAAATAAAATACATAAAAACATTATTTTTGGCAAAAGTTTCAGATATATTGTGTCTGTTTTTGATTAACACCTGCACAGTCAACATGACACCAGCCTTGACATATTGGTAAAACTGAACTAGAGAGTGCATCAATTTAAGGACTGCTTGTCAATACAAGAGTAATACTGAAATTTTTCTTTTTTTGTTTAAGTAGTGAAGTTCGTTTTGTAAGTATGGATATTTCTCTAATTGGAATCTCAAAAGGAATTTGTTAAACTTTACACGCATTTTTAGCGGTCAGAATGGTTGCGTCGGTACAATTAAGGATATGCCTTGAGGTACAATTTACGCAACTAATCTGACATTCAGTTAGGTAAAAAATTTGACAACTAAAAATAAGATATTTTAAATTCTAGGTATTTATTTTGAATTTAGATAAATTATGCTTTAACACGTTCGCTGCCAACTACGAGTATACTCGTAGTAAGATGGCGTCATTTATTTGCCAACTACGAGAATACTCGTAGTACGCTGGCGTCATGAGCTTGCCAACTACGAGAATACTCGTAGTTATACTAACTTATTTCAAATATCATTTGTGCATGACTGGCTTTGTCTGTTCTTTTTTTTTTTTTTTCTTAGCTTCATATTTGATTTCAGAAAATATTACATTCAAGTTTTTATTTTAAAAATCCAGGGAACCTAACAAAAAATGCGGATAAAGACAGAAATAGCTTAAAACAGATAAAAATAAAACATTGATATTGATTTAATTTTATTTCATGAAAATTCAAGTGTAAACCTATTCTGTTGAATGATACATTCTGAAACATTCGCCAATACATAACGGAGGTCTATTTTCACAAGCAGCACATTCATATCGTGTTTCTTTACGCTTTATTTTAGAGCAGACTCGACCTGGTTTGGTTAGGAATTTTTCTTTTCATTCGGTGGTATTGAAGACAAGTAGTGGAAGCTATTATTGGTGATTCGAGGCACAATTTCATTCAAACGTTTACCCAATAAATCTTTAAACTTAAGCAAGGAAATTGTGTTATCTACTCCATATTTGCTGTTTAGACAGTAAGCATTAAACAAAACCAAAGAGATGAAGTGCTACTTTTTTATAACATCTAATTGTCTTTCTTAGGCAATCATAGTATGATACCATTTGTTCCGCCCTATCTACTCCTGACATACGTTGATTGTAATCTTTAATAATGTTGGGTTTCATTTTCTTCTCTCCTCTCCTGTTTGTCACTTCAATTATTTGCAACGAATGCAAGTTGCTAATCATTAGCACGTCTCTTTTGTTGTTCTATTTAGCAACCACTACACCCACTCTGCTTATGCTTATAACGTCTCCCTGTTTCAGTTTTGCTTTTGTACACTCTTTTGGATTTGACTTTCGGTCAGTTCTTAAAGTACCACAAATGTATGTTCATTGATTTATCTTCAAACCAGGATCGGCAGTAAATTGAATTTGTTTTACAATATCCGGCTCATCTTTCCATTGTTTTGAATTTCTAGATGGACGACCCGTTGTTTTAGCTCTTTTCGGCGCCATTAATAAAATCTTCTGCAGTGGCTGCTAGATGAACGTCTGTTAACTGATTGTCATCTCTTTCTTAAGTGTTATTATCTTCAGAAACTGATTCTGATGCAGTCAAGCTCGAAGAGGTAGTAGTATAAGCAAAAAATGAATCCGAATCTTCAATATCATCATCTTCACTATCCTCACAGTCTTCCATAATCATATGTGCTGATCCAATTGTGGAATATCTGTGTTGAGCTAATAGGAGATAGATAAATTTATAATTATCAGTTTATAAAAAAGAAATTACTCATCTATAAAACACATTAATTAGTATACTGTGTAAAAAATTCGAAGTGCACACTAAAATGTTTTTTAATGTATTAAAAAACATCTTATTGTGTACTTCAAATTTTTTTTCACATTTTCAATAACATACAGTATAATGTAGTTATCAAACATATTTTAGCTTCTAGTCTAAAAAACACAACAATTTAGAATTAAGAAAACAAAATATAAATTACCTTTTTTACTCATGATATCTGCCAATGTGCATGTGCAAAAAAATTGAAACACTATTTATAATAATAATGCATAAAATAAGCTACATTACTACACCTTTTCAAGATGTAAGTGAGAACTTGAAAGTTGTAATTAAGAAACGTAAGATGTAATTGAGAAATACAAAATGTAATTTAAAAGTCGCAATATGTAATTTAGAACATGGAAGTTGTAATTAAGAAACGTAAGATGTAATTGAGAAGATGAAAGTTGTAATTAAGAAATGTAAGATGTAATTGAAAAGATGAAAGTTGTAATTGAGAAAAGCTTATAATATATGTTTCAAATTACATATTGCAATTACTTATTTACATGTTGGGTTTCTCAGTTACATTTTAAAATTTCTTAATTACATGTTGTATTTCTCAATTACATCTTACGTTTCTTAATTACAACTTTCAAGTTCTCAATTACATCTTGAAAAGATGTAGTCACCACAATGAGTTATACTCATTACGGTGTTACGAGTACTTTGGCACTGGAGAAAAAAATTCCTTCGCCATTGCCAAACTACGAGTATACTCGTAGTGCTTTTTTTTTTGTCAGTTATATTCAGAATAAAAAATACTATAAAATTTTTTCAGATTAAAAACATTTTTTTTATTGGAATGTTGATATCTAGCTTTGGCAATGAGAATGAAACCACTCAAAACAGCCTCGGCAAAAATTAATCATTGTAGACATTATGGCTCGGCAAAGAAATAACGCATAGTTTAAAATAGCTCGGCAGCGAACGTGTTAACATAAATACACTGAACAAATCATATCTTCTACTTTCTTTAGTGAAATACGCTTAGCCATAAAAACCTAAAATAAGAAATCTTCAATAACAAACCAACAAGAGCTTACTCTGGCCTTAATACAGATGGATGACAAAAAAAAACAGTTGACTACTTAATTTCATTCAGCAAAGATAAAAAATAAATTAAAAAATTTCTTGTGGGTTGTAAAAATAACGAGTTATGTTAAAAGTACAATATAGGCATCGGTACAATATTAGCAACCTTACCCTATTAACTTTTTGTTTTTCGTTTTTTAGAATAAATATAATAAAATAAAAATTCTCAGTAAAACTAAGTACAAATTTTAATTTTAATTTGTTTAAATTTATTTTGTTTAATAAAAGTAAAGAAAAAGTACTTGTTTGCTTGTGCAGAAATCTCAAGTTTCAAATAGTTAGCATTTGTTATATAATTTATGTACCTTTTAGTTCTTAACTACCCAATGCTGTGTGCTAGAAGGTTAATAACACAGCAGCATGGTAGGCAGCTGATTTTATCTTTAAGATAAAATATTTTTTAGGCATTAGTTCATGAGATAGGCACTAAAAAATTATAAATGCTGCAAGAACTATTAGCTGAGCGCTGTGATTACACACAACACAGAGGTTCCTTCTAGAGTTATTTTATATATATATATATATATATATATATATATATATATATATATATATATATATATATATATATATATATATATATATATATATATATATATATATATATATATATATATATATATATATCTTCATATCATATCATAAAAATATTTTTGATTGGTTTTTGAATAGGATAAGTTTTGTTTATTGCTTCCTAAGCTTTTTTCCAGTTATTTTGGCAGTTTGTTTTTTACCCAGGTGATAAAGATATATTTTTGCTTAGTTTTCTGAAATAAGTTTAATCAGTGCAAATAAATGGTTATCAGTTATAGCTGAGTCAAACATATGAGAAGTTTGTTCATTAAATATTTTTGAGTAATCAACTGATCTCAAAACAGCTCTAGAAATGGCATTTTGAATTCCTATTTCAATTGGAAGGTTGCTATTTATTGAGGCAAGCAACCTTTGGAAACATCTTTCAGTTTCTTCGTATATGATAGCAACACTTTTAGTTGGTTTAATTAAACCTCCTCTGTCTTTGAATTTTAAAAAACTGGTTTGTTCGAAATGATAAGAAAGTACTAATGCATTCGAACATTTAATGCAGATGGTTTATTGTAAATTTACGTATCATAAATATTTTGATAAGATACATAATGTTGATAATGTTTGATAATATACAAAATGTATGTTATCAAAACATTCCCTTAATGATTTGTTTTGAATAACAAGTTAAAATCAATTGACTCAATTATTGAGAGCTGAAATATTACAAAGAATAATACATAAGTAAAATAACATATATTAAAAAATAATATTTTGTACTTAATATTTTTATTAAATACTATATCCATTCATTACATATATGTAATGAATGGATATAGTATTTAATAAAAATATTGATATAAATAAGCATTAAATAATCCTAGAAGGAACCCCTGAGTTGTGTGTACTCACAGCACTCAGCTAATAGTTCATGCAGCATGTACATATCTGGTATCTTGCTACAAAAATTGAAAATATAAAATTTGTCAAAATTGTAAGTAGACACCACTGCCGCTTACCACACAGTCATGTTATCAACCTTCTACCACACTGCATTGGGTAACTAAGAACTAAAAGGTACATAGATTATGCATAAATATTATTTAATCGTAAATTGCACTTAAAAGGTATATCGAATATTTTGTACCTTAGTATCAAAATAATTACTTTAGTTGACTGATTTTTTTAGAAATCATTTCATTTCTTTAAAGCCATTAAAACTTTATTTCATAGTCTAGTTTTTCTTTCAAAACTCTATTTATCTTCTTTAATATTTCTGTAAAAAGCCTTATAAAATGTACATCGATCACCGCTAGGAGCTCCGATCGCCGCCATCTTGGGAGGCCAATTTTGGCTTCATTTTTTTTTGAAAAAGGAAATTGAATACGCTATCCAGTTATATTTTGAAATCAGTGAATAATATCCATTGTCATTACGGTCATAGAGCAATAGGATGGATGAGTCGGTCAGCTGAGTTCTTGTTTCTATCACTCTTTGTTACAGGAATTTGAATATCCTTACATCGATGCTTCTATAAGAATCTGAGTTTGTCCCATTCAATAATCGTCCCATTCATTAAGGTTCTCCCCTACTACTGCATAAATTAATATTTTCACGGAAATAAAACTTGATTTTAATGCCCGACTTCTTTCCGTTAATTTTTCTCACTTTGCAAAATTCGTTGCATTTCTCAAAGATCAAACTTTATCCAATAACAGCTTAATAGTATTTAAATCCGGCAAATTAAGAGAGCCATTCTATATAATTGAGAGCTCTCCTTTGTTTTTTGCGCAAATATTCTTAGCGCAGTTTCAAAGAGTTTTTTTTTTTTTTTTTTCGAAGGTTCTTTATTTTCTTGACATACAAATCTTTGTCTAATTAAAAGTTTTCATGACAGCAGGGTAGTCTATTCTAAAATATCAAAATGTACTTCTTTTCTCAGAGTTCTCTCGATTTTAATTAAACCATCAACTTTATTGTGACCCAAAAAACTACAAATTAAGGATCGATAAGATTCACCTCCAAGTTTCACAGTTGGAACAATACAGTCCTCTAATCAAGTTTCTCCCTTACGTTGATGAACAAAAACTCTTTGCTTCAATCAAGGAGGTTATTTATTGGCTGCTTTGTTAGCTTCTACTAAAACTAAACAGCTGTAACTTCTGGCCTTGTTGCGTCAGCTTTACTCTTGAGTGTTAATTTCTTTAATTTTTTCATTTGTGGAACTTTAAGTAAAAAAATAAATCTCTGGAAATATGAGATCGTCCTTGGATAATAATCAACACTTTTGATCTAGATTTAGAAGTGCAATGTTTGGTTGTTATTATTAGGGTTAGGACTATTGTAATTGTAATGAAAACAATAACAGTAACAATAATTATTGTTATTGTATTAATTCTGTAATAAAATAAAAATAAATTTTGTATTGCAATTAATCTTGTAAAACAATGACAATATCTGAAAAAAAAGTGTATTGTAATGACCCACTACAATAACAATAAATATTGTATTGTAATTCGTCTTTGTAATACAATAACAATACATTGTTATTGTAATAAAAAAAATTATTTTATTGTCAAAGTTTAATAAATGTTTTAATAGTCCAGTTGCCGACTATATACTCTTGTATCCTTGAAATAGGGTACAACTAATATTTAATGATTGATTCTATTTTACTGAAACATAATGGTAAATTGGGCAACTTTAAATAGTAAGGGTATCATCAGACAGACAATATTTTGCGGCCATTTAGAGCTTAGAAATACATAACAAGATAGGTGATGCGAAATCTAAATATGATCCGAAGGTGATCAAGATTAATACCGATTGCGTATTATATTATATTTTGAAGATCAACACCGCATTTGTTACTTTTCAATCAACATATAAAGCATAATATTTTTACCCCATTTACACAATTTTAATCGGTTAAAATAGATAACTTGGTTTTTTAATGATCATCATAAGTAGGTGTGCTATATATGACACACTCATGGTAATTTGTCACCACAACCACGCATAATTATAGGATCGGCATGTCCAAGTTACAAAAATAATTTTAACGTAAACTTCTTCTGATCAAAATATGTAAAAAATAAAATTTGCAATATATTTCAAATCCGTAAATAAAAAAAAGCAAAAATAATAGTAAACTCGTCAGAGATGAATATAAATACGTTAAAATACGTTAGCTTTTCTACTTTATTATAAAGTAATACACTTTAATAGTTATTGTATTGTTTTCATCAAAACAATACAATAGTTATTGTAATTTTTATTCATTAAAACAAAACAATACAATAGTTCTCGAATTTTATTGTAATGTTAGAAAAAAAAAAACAGTACAAAACTTATTGTAATTGTTTTTCATCACAGCAATACAATACCAAAACAAAATTTTTTTATTGTTTCTATTACAATATTTTTGTTAATATTACAATACAATGTTATTGTATTGTAATGTGTAATTGTATTTAATTTTTACAATTTCAATTACAATAGTCCTAACACTTAGTTATTATCATAATGTTAAGTTTTCAACTTAATACATTATTCTTAATATCATGATTGTCACATAATCATCATTATGTTTGTTAAAAGTGTCTTTAATATAAATTGTGTTAAGAAACTCCATTATTAAATAACTTTACATTGCAATGACCTCTAAAGACAAAATGAATGTCGTTAAAAAAATGCCAACATACACTCCGGAAGAAATTAAAAACCAATGGAAAGAAATAGTAGCGGTATAAAACCGTTTTTATAAATTCACATTTTTTAAAAATAACATTTAGAATGTGAAAAAAGTAAACCATAATGTATTTTAAAAAATTTCAACTTTCTGATCTTCTGTCTTAACAGTATTTTTATAATAATTTCGCAACAAGAGTCAACGTTTGATCCATGCAAACCACATTTCTTCGAAAAATGAACGTTTTGAAATGGAAAAGATTAAAAGAAACTTCTCAAATTATAATTCTTATTTCAACAACAAAAAGCATGTAAGTTAAAAAGTATTATAAAAAAATAATTAAAACCAAAGTGTATTTTAAAACCAAATAATTAAAACCAAAGTGTGTTTTTATAACGCGATAATATTTACAATTTGTTTAGTAAATTTTTTTTATGGGAAAAAAATTTTAGAAACTTTTTAGATCAAGAAAAATTATTCATTCCTAAATAAGCAACATAACACTTTCCTAAATAAGCAACATATTATAACATTTTGCAAAAATATGCTTAATGAAAAACCCAATTGTTTTATGCGATTTTATTCACCAGCTATTTTAATTTTTATTTTTTCCATGAAGCAATTTGCTTTATCGACATACGATCGTCTTTTTCACGATCCAACAAACAAGGAATCCAACAAACAAGATCAAGATAATTCGAGTGATGCATTTGGCATAAATTCTAATGCTGAAGTAAATATTATTTGGCCATCGACGTTCAGTTCGGTTTATTGGTTCAATTTTAAATATGATTTTCATTTAACTTTTGTAGATAAGTCTAATCTTGCGCTACGTTTATTTATTATCAACTTTAGAAATCGGGAAAAATTGTTCCTTTATTGTCATCGTCTGCGTATGGACATCGCCTGCCGCTTGAAGAACCAGTGCGAAAATATTTTCGGGTTGACCTTATGCAACGGGAGTTTTACAGAGAAAATGGAGCAACTAAACCTTTTAATAGCCATCAGGAAGAGATGTAGACTTTAAATTAGATTTTAAAGTTTAATAATATAATTAAAAAAAAAACATATTTGTAATTGATGATGGAAAAATAAGAAAATAATTAACACCAACAAAAGTTAACAACAAATCAAGTTCTCATAATTTTAGAATGAAAATGAAATTTTTACAATCTTTATTAGACCACTTCTCCTGAGATCTTCAAAACAACTTCAAAAAATTTCAGATCAATAAAAAAGTTTATACTTCAATATTCAAGCCATTTTTAATGTTTCCTGTCTTTACTGTATATTGACATAAACATGGATGCCTAAAGTTGTCTTTTTGCCGAATTTCAAAAACCGATCATTTTTAACTTAACACAAACTACCTACTTGTGTTCATTATATGGAATTTTTTCAAGAACTCTTTGACTCCATTTTACACTCTTTAAGAGATTTCTTGAATTTCCATATTAAGTGTAATATTTACTGCTATTGTGAAATAAAATACATTTTAAACCTCTTATTCTTGTGGGGATTTATATGTAAGTCAGAGTGAAAACTTAAACTGTGTTTAGTTAAAAATGTTTCTTTACCAGCCTCAATGCTTTTAAGCCAAATAATTGACTTTTTCTTAAGGATATAGATCTCTAATCAAGTAAATTTTTGTAACAAAATAGTTAATACGCCTACTCTTTATATCACAACTGGCCTTTATCTATTCGATTCCTTATTAGATGATGTAGCGGTTAGTTCAGAAAAAACACACAAAAACTTTGTTGTCCTAAAAAATCAGGGAGTTTTGCTGACTAACAACCGAAAAAGATAAGTGTTTTAAAGCTGCGGTTAATTCTAACTCATTTTCAAGTTTTTAGAAAATAAGTGTGCACTGACTTTACGACTCTTTTAAGAAATTAAGTGTAACATTATTGACAACCTTATTTGTTAAATTGTTATAAAATTTTTACAATGCTTTAAACAGCAGTATTATCTGCAATCTATCATACAGAGGTTTTTAGTATGATAAGATTTCGAAACTTGAAAACGAAGTGATCTTTGTTTAAGAAAAGTAAAAAAAATTTAATGAAAATTGTGCGAATATTAGCTATATTGTCCTGAAACGAACGCTACCTTAATGGCTTTTTATTACATTAAGCATTTAAACAACAATTTTGATGCAAGTGTACTGGAATAGTAAATATTAACCATCCAGAGCTATAGCGCAGTGGTCCTTTAAGTCCAGCATTTCTACGAATGACGTGAATTCAATTTACAAGAGTTCAGAATCTTTTAAATTAGTAGGATCAATAGGGGAGAGCATTGGTGCACAAGCTTATATTCAGCTGTTTTTAATCAATTTCAACTTTTGAATGCAGATACCAAATATTGCTTATAATCACTTCTTCCACAGAAAATATTGTTAGGTTTTAAGCATTTGTTACCTGTAAATTTACCATTTGTTTATTTTGCCGCTGCGTTGATTTTTTTCAAGTTTAACTGTGTAAAGTGAATACGCTATTTTTTAGAGTGTTTTTTGTTTTAATTTTTTGATTTCTTTTTTTGAGTTTTAGGTTCAAACTTAAGTTTGAAGCTAAAACTCAAAAAAAGAAATCAAAAATTAAAATTTTTTAGTATATAAAAAAATGTTTCATTTCGAAGCACTCACTCGAATTGTTACATTGAAATCGGAAAGCATTAGTACAGAATTTTAATACCTGTCCTATAGATTACATAATTACTTGGTACAGTGTGTAAAATATACTTTTTACAATATGGTTCTTATTCTCAAATGCTTTGCTAATACTTTCATACACTATGCACTTTAAATATAGTTAAGTACTAGTTATTTGAATAAATTATGTTTGTTGATGTTATAATGTATTTTGTTGATTTTAGAATCTGTTTTATTTTTTATTCAAATTGAACTTTTTTTTGACGAAATTTTTTACAGTAATAATATAAACACGCAGTGTCCTAATGTCCCCCTTCCCCTATTTAAGAGTATTTTCGCCATTTTTTCTCGGAAGAGCTACAGTTTGCCGACCATTGCAAGTGATAATACCATTGTCTAATATCTAATGCATTTATAAGAAACTGTTTGGAACTTTTATAATCTTAATGGGATAGTCCACGTGATATAATCTTAATCTAATCTTTGTAATCTTAATGTAATAACCTGTGAAATCTTTGTAATCCCTGTAATAGCTTTTCCGCTAAAATGAAACCACTATTTTGATTGTAACTTTTTATCACTCCATATTTTTTTTCTTTTATTTAGGAGTTTCGTAATTCATCTTATTTATTTACATAAAAGAAACATCTGTCTCTCGTTATGCCACCATTTTTTCATAATTATTCTCAATATAGCAAATGATTGTGCCTAAGGACCTTTAAGTAGAGAACAAAAAAACGGTACGGTCTCAAAGGATTGACTTCTTACGATGCCTGCTAAGAATATTTTAAAGATTTCCGCTTTAAAATCCTCCACTTAGAGAATTTTACATGTTTTCAAAGCAACTCACAAAAAAATAAAAATAAAACACTTAGAATTTACGCTAAACATCACATTTTAGACCTTGCTTTATAAAACTGTATTCCATACAGTGTACTTGATATTCTTATTGTTATTAAAGCAATCGTTATACTACATGTAGTGATTAACTCATTTCTGTTCGGTTTATCTCCTAGAATCTGAGCGTGATCGGCTTCTTCGACGAATTGGAGATCGACTGCGTGAAAATCTCCGAGGTGACCTACTTCGAGACCTAAAAGAAATTTAAATTTAAAATCCACTTTACTAAAATAAAAAATAAAGGAGATTTTTAACAATTTATTTGCATATTTTGTAATGATGTAATGAATTAATTATCAGTAAAGGTAGATGGAACAGAAAATTTAAAGTGAACCACCAAAGCGCACTACAGGTTAATATTGGGATTCAAAGCAAAGAATGCTTTTAAAAAGTATGCATGAAATATGCGTAAACAGTTAAAACTAGTATTAGGTATACCGCATTAAACTTTGACAGCATTTAAATCACAAACCTGCTTCGCGAATTCATTCGAGGAGAAGGACTTCTTGTTCTTCGTCTTGGTGAACGACTACCAGAACGTCTGAGAGAACGACTTCTGGAGCGTCTGGCTCCCGGTGATCGGCTGCGCGAATTACCATCGCGTTTCACTCTTACAAAGGTTGTTTCATTCTAAAAATAAGTTACAAACTATTTTTAATATTTCAAAAGCTCTAAAAAATAAAAAACTCTCAAACGCAAGTTCAGTTACCAAAACGAATAAAACCCATCATCCAATCACTTCTTTCAGCGCCACTTAATTTTTTTAAACTTAAAACGCAAGTTTCCCCGGGACATGTAAGTAATGGTAAATAAAATTTCTTTCAAAAATTTATTTGGCATTGCGACAAAAATCTTATCGAAATTAATTTTAGAACATTTAGCGGCCTATACACCACTTACAACTCCCGTAATTTAGTTAGAAAATCCATCCCGGTGGAACAGAAAGTCCTCTGAAAATCCTTGATGTAGAGAGTCCTTTAAAACGCCTCCCTGAAACATCCTCGAGTATTCTAAGGATTGCTGCACGACTCCTGGCTAGATTGTTTCCTTAGTAACTTCAGTCCCGGATAGATTTTTCCTTAGTAACATCTGTTCCGGCTAGATTGAATGATGCAAAAATAAATCAAAACTTGTAGTTTTATGTGATAAAACGAAAATAAATATACCTAATGATTGTGAAACTAAAAAAGATGGCATTTGTCATTCAAAATCTCCTAAATTTTACATAAAAATCAGTTAAAAAAACAAACAAACACAACTTTATCATCGCACTCTACCTCATGAGACTTAAACTTGCTGTCATCCAAATACTTCACAGCCCATTTCATATCTTCATAGTTTGCAAACTCGCACACTGCAGTCCCATCTTTATAAACATCTGCATAAAGTACTTCTCCTGCTTCTCGCATATGGTCTTTCAGGTCTTGCCAGCTTCCAGTAGGTGGCAATCCAGAAACCAAAACCCGATTTTCTGACCGCCTAATTGGTGGACCTCTCCCTCTTCCTCGCACATAACCACCTCCATTACTACTAGATCCAGGCTCTGACCTTTCTCTTCCAGCTGCACTATTACGAGGGAACTGAACTCTGATTCTTTGCCCTTCAAATCTTTCCCCATCTTTACCATAAACTGCATCAGAAGCATCTCTAGAAAGTAATTTAAAATTAAATATATTAACAGAGCAACAAAGGTAACATTAAATCTTTAAAAAGAAAAGGCCACGAAAAGTTTATTTCTATCGTTAATTTTATTAACTTCTTTTATTTTAACTTTCAATAATATAGAGTATACCTAGGATCTTCAAATTCTAAGAAAGCAAATGCTGGATCAAATCTATTGTGAATATCAATTGCTTTTATCGGTCCATATTTATCAAATAGATCTTCTATGTCTCTATTTTTTACAAACTGAGGAAGGTTTCCAACATAGACGCGACATTCAGAGGATGTAGACTTAATTAACCGAGACATAATTATGTGGCTAATAAACATAAAAAAAGTTATTGAGCATCTAAATAAACTTCACACTTCTTCAATCCTTAAAGAGTATGCTAAAAAGTAAAAAAATGAACAAATTTTATATTGGGAAGAAAACCTGGCTGTGAATACTTATGATATTCCAAACAGTGTATAAATCAATCCATAGAAATAAACCAATAAATATAACTTTCAAAGTAAAAAAGCAAATAACATTTTTTGTAAAATTCCCAGAAAAAGTTGAAAGATTTATCATCATTGAAAGAAATTAAAAAGCAACAGAAAACTAATTAGAGAAAAAATGTTAAATCAGAAAGAACTTCTCCAATTAAAATGTCTAGGAAAAATTCAAATCAAATATCTTTCATTAACATAATATCTCCCATGAAAATGAAAATATATTTTATTAAATATCTAATCTACATATTTCTGTATTTCAGCTCATTAAGTTGCATCAATAATAAACGATTTTCTTCTTTTGGTTCGATGTATTCGTTCCAGTCAAATATTGGTTCTTCATTTAAATCTTCAGGGAAAAAAAGACTCAAAAATTATTTAAATATTGACACTTTAAAAGAAAAAAAAAGAAGAAAATACAAAAAGACTGTAATAGCTATAGCTTCCTCTAAAATTATTTTCTAAAAACTGTCACTACATAACACTTTTATACCAAAACTAACACTCAACACCATAGAAAATTTCCTAAAAAATTATAAACATCTTAAAGAATATTTCAAGGATCTCCTTTGAAAATATACCTTAAGAATACCATTTTTTAAAAATGAAAAAAAAAAGTATTAATTACAATTATTCTTTTATTATTATTGTTGTTAATTACAAAATTATTCTTGTAAATCATTAACTAATGCTATATTAAACATAATGGCAAAGCTTTCTATTGTCTTTTTTATTTCAGGTTTTTTGATATAAATTTTTCCTACTGATGCATCAACTGGTGCGTAACCAAAAAGAGTTGGGAGGGGTGGTGGTGATGGTTTCCAAAAGCAACTCAGGAGTCCAACCCTGCTTAATTCTGCTAAAGAAGATTTACTGGCTATTAACTGATTAAAATGTGAACTTAACAAAAAAAGTTACTATGTTACTTTTTAATTAATTTTGTTATCTTTTTTCTTTTACCTGACTTTGAAAAGATTTCACACAACTTATTACACACACACACACACACACACACACACACACACACACACACACACACACACACACACACACACACACACACACACACACACGCACACACGCACACACGCACACACGCACACACGCACACACACATTATATTAGTTATTTACGATTTTGTTAAATATCAACATTATCTTTTAAAAGCACAAAAAGATTACTGGAACTTTATTTCTGTAGCTACATTAATTCAACAATAGGCTCAACAATATACATTAATTATAGGAATGGAAAGTCAAACAACAAACAAGAAAGCTTTCTATCCTTCATAGGAAACAATGGATGGGTAAAACAATTTATAGAGTTAAGATTAAGTTATCTTATAAGCTAAGAACGTGAATTGCAAGGCATTCCACATTTTAACTGGCTTTTGGTATCCCAGATTTGGTTGTTTCTTACACACTTTTTAAACTTAAATATCAACTCCAGTTATCTTAATGGTTTAGAAAACCATACTTTTAATTTTGGTTTGCATCTATATTGCAATGACACTATCACAATAAATGGACAAAAGAAATTTTACTTAGAAGTTATGGAGCAGTATTGGAAAAATTTTCTCATGTGCAATTGTGAGGAATCACTGAAACATAACATTACAGTTGTGTTTTTCACTCTTGAAAGTACTCTATTTTTTTAACTGTATTGTTTACCAGATTAGGAGCCTAACTCCAAACTTTGAAAACTATAACATTATTGTTTACAGAAATTGACTTATATATTTCCTTCAGTATAATAGTGAAACAACTCCTAATTCTTAATAACATTTGCAAGATCATATAACTTTGTTCTTCTTTAGTACTTAAAACTAAAATAGTTCACTATATTAGTGAAGAATACATTGACGATACACAGGATTTGACCATTTATTATAGTAAACAACACAACTGTCTTGTCATTTCGTTTATTGCTTAAATAAAATTTAAAAAATCAGATTTACGATTCTTGCTCTTCTTGAATACATTTATCAAATTATATAATTTACATTACATGTAAATCATGAGGTCATATTTGCTGTTTAAACAATATTTCACAAAAAACAATTAAAACAACTGTCTTTATTGTACCAGTATTGATTTGACATTGACTTTTTGTATTCAGGTTAATAAATGACCTTCTTTGCACAAAATTAGTTAACTTGTTTGACTGAACTTAAATTTTGCAAATGGTGTAGTACAGATATAATTAAAAAGGTGAGACTTCAATATTTTGTAATGTAACTATTAATACAACAAAATCAAAAGCACTGTAAGGAGAAGTTTTCAGAAACATACAAGTTAAAAATATTCAAAAAGAGTTTAATTTTCTATATACCACACCTGATAAATTTTTAACAAGTTCAGTAACACCACTTTCCCACTGTAACTGAAACCAAGAAAGGCCAACTGGTGAAAGGTGGGTATTTGAAGAAAGAAAATTAGGTGTGGAGAAAGTGCGAGAAGCCAGAGTACTATAAAAAATTTAAAAAAAGCAATATCAATTTCACCAACTCATTAATTATTTTGTGTTATTACTAGTTTTACAAAAAAGAATTTTGGTTTAAAAATTAATAAATGAATTAAAAGAACACATTAACACAAATTAAGTTAACAAACACATTAACGCATAAATTAAATAAGTAAACACAATAATACATAAATTAGTAAAGTTTTTTTGCATGCAGAAAATAAAGTGAATAAATTTATAAATGATGAGCATTGATAAAGCAAAGAAATAATAAGCATGGATAAAAACTAATAAAAAAACAAATACAAAAAAAACCTAATATATTGGTCAAGCTCAGGTCTCTGAAGGGAAATATACTTTTTAATTGAATAATGATTAGTATATTAAAAATATGGGAAAGGACATAAAAAGGATGAAAACAGGAAGTAACTAAAAAAAAAAAACAGTAAGTTGTTGGAGAAGGTGAAGCTTATTAGCAAGTTTATTGTCTGTTTTTAAACCGAGTGGTATTTACAAGAAGATATCATTAGAGCTCCTATATTTTACCTAGATATGGTAGCTCAGATACACAAGTATAAAAATGTTTGCTTCTGAGGCAGTGGATACTGGATTTTCACCCCTGCATTTTCCTGACATCCTCAGTTTTAATTTGAAATGTACCTGATAGTTTGGTGGGATTCTCACAAAGGATTTCAAGAAAAAAAAAAAAAAATTCACATATAAATGTTAAATGTCCTTTATTAATCTGATTTTTAAATTTTTTTTAAAACAAGCTGATTTAATTTATGCTTATGGTTCAAGGAAGGGGTCCAATACGTGTTTATTTATATTGTTGAATAACATTTTTAAACACACAAAAGGACTATTAAGGTTTAGAGAAACAAGATGATGGTACAGTTTCAAGGAACTAATTAATAGATTGTTTTTTGATTGTTTTGACCTAAAACTTCTCATGAAAAACTAATTTATTTGAATGTTTCAGTTTCCTATAAAATATTTTTTTTTAAAATAAGTTCCTTCATCTTTTTCTATTTTTGCTAATTTTAGTTATGTTCTATTGAATTGTGCTTTCTGAATATATGTTACACCCATATTTGATAGGTTTAGCTGTTTTTAAAGAATATACATCAACATCAATTCAAATATCATTACAACCATTAAACTATTTAATTTAATTTCCAATAAATCATTTTGGATTGTCTCTAAAAATCTTGTTACATAGCAAAAATTTCATTTTTTTAATTGGAAAAATTGTCCATGTTTAGAAAAATTAGGTGACTGTAATTATAGCGTTACTTGTGAATAATTGTGTGCATAAAAGATGTCATTATAGCGTTACTTGTGAATAGTTATGTGCGTAAAGGATATGTCATTATAGCGTTACTTGTAAATAATTGTATGTGTGAAAAGATGTGTGAATGCCTTATAGCATTACTTGTAAATAATTGTATTTGTGAAAAGATATGTGTGAATGCCTAGGGAATGCCTACTTGTAAATAATTGTATGTGTGAAAAGATATGTGTGAATACCTAGGGAATTAACTTGTATATAAATTGTGTTGAATTTTACAAAGATACATCGGCGTTTACGCACAACTAAAAAACGATCTTTTTTATGCGAAACTACAAGCTATTTCGGCGAAATGGCGACTAAACTTGATTTAAAGTTAATTCCAGAGTTTAGTGGAAATGACCAACAGTCAGTTGCGGAATGGCTGGAAAAGGTTGAATTGGTATGTAAAGTAATTGGTGTAACCGATCTGGCACGTGTGGTTCCTCTCCGTCTCACTGATGGTGCATTCGTAGTGTATCAACAGTTAACAGAGACTGATAAAGAAAATTTTAAGAGAATAAAGAAGGCTTTGCTTGAAGCTTTTGCCGTTGATGGATTCACAGCCTACGAGCAGTTTGTCACGAGAAAGCTGAAACATGGAGAAGCAGTTGATGTTTATTTGGCAGAACTACGAAGATTGTCTACCCTAATTGGTGGGCTACCAGACAAAGCGATCGCGTGTGCCTTTGTTGCTGGGCTCCCCGAGGAAGTTCGACGAATGCTGAGATCGAGTTCTCGTATGGACGATCTTACAACTGTTCAAATACTTGCGCGAGCAAAGACTCTGATGATCGAGGAACGGAACAACGGGATGGTGGAAAAATTTGCTGTAGCTGCAATGAAAAGTAGTGATCCGAGGTTGCTAGAAGATAAAACACAATCAGTGTGCTATGAATGCAAACTTCCCAATCACTTTGCGAGAGATTGTCATTTAAGAAGACATAATTATCGAAACAAGTCAAGTAGAAGACGGGAGTCAAGCGATGTGCTGTGTTACTCGTGTCAAGAGTATGGACACATATCAAGAATGTGTCCAAAAAACGGAGTGAGGGAGAAGACGTCTGCGCCAGTTCTCTCCCTAAACAATCAATAATGGCGTTACCTACCATGCTCTTGGATATTAACGGTGTATTTCAGGATGTGCTAATTGACTCAGGGTGTACCTGCTGCATCATCTATAAAAAATGTGCGACAAAAATAACGAAGAAAGAAGTTAGCGTGGTAACTGTAAATGGACAACAACAGCAGTGCGAAGGTGTTAGCCAAACTCGAATCACCGCGCCAAATGGAAATACAGTGTGTGTGGAAGCACTTGTGGTCAATTTCAAACCGCTGGGTTTTTGTTTCATAATGGGTATGAATGGAATAGTGGCACTTGGTGGAGTATCGATTTCTGCAACGTGGGATGTTTGTTTTATGAAAAAAGAAGCATGTTTACTTGGTTTAAAAAGCGATTTGTCAATAGATGTTCATGATATGAATATAACGGCTCAGGATTTCACAGCTTCATTTGAAAAGAAAAATAGAGAATGGATAATTGCGTGGAAATGGAATACCAAACCTGAAAATCTGGTGAATAGAATATACCATCCCCATCGGCATAAAACACGATTATGAAAAAGAAATTGAAGGGTGGATAGAGAAAAAATGGCTGCAAAAGTACGAAGCGAAAAAACACGGTCCAGTAAAAGGTTTGGTTCCACTTATGGCAGTGGTGCAGCAAAACAAAGGGAAAGTGCGACCAGTGTTAGACTTCAGGGAGCTGAACACGTTTATTGAACCATTTACGGCGAACACGGATGCATGTGCTGACAAACTTCGAGACTGGAGACGGCTTGGAGAAAATATTTCAATTATTGATTTATCATCGGCCTACATGCAACTCAAAATCAGCGAGGAACTCTGGGCTTACCAAACTGTTGTGTTCCGTGGACAGAGGTTTTGTTTAACACGTTTGGGATTTGACCTGAACGTTGCGCCCGTCATAATGAAAGCAGTTTTGGACAAAGTTCTATCGCAAGACGAAAAGATCTGGAAGGGAACATCATCATACATTGATGATATTCTTGTAAATGAAGACATCGTATCAGTTCGCAGTGTACTTGATCATTTGGATATGTATGGATTACATTGTAAGCCGGCGGTTCGTGTGTCCGAAGGGGCGAGAGTTCTAGGATTACAAGTTGGGATTGAAAATAAGAAGTTATTTTGGAAGAGAGACAACGATTTTGGTGAAATTCCAAGTTCTCTAACGAGGCGAAAAATCTTCTCTTTATGTGGAAAAATGACAGGGAATCTTCCAGTTTGTGGTTGGTTGCGTGTAGCTTCGTCATTTGTTAAAAGGACGGCAAACGCCCTAACGAAAACATGGGATGAGAAGATACAATGCGATTTTGTTGAAAAAATGGTGAACGATATGGTAAAAAGAACACGTAACGACGATCCTGCCAAAGGAGTTTGGAATGTTTATGGCAACAAGGCAACAGTGTGGGTGGATGCTAGTTCACTAGCGCTAGGTGTGAGTATCGAAGTTGATGGCAATATAATCGAAGACGCTTGTTGGTTAAGAAAAGATGATACAACACATATAAACATGTCTGAACTCGATGCAGTAATCAAAGGACTAAACATGGGTCTCAATTGGAAGATGAATGTCTTGCATATTTGCACTGATTCGAAAGCAGTATTACATTGGGTCACCGATGCACTGACTGGAAAATCTAGATTGAAGACAAAGGCTTCAAACGAAATGCTGATTAGAAGACGGCTTCAGACCATTACGAATATTGTGGAGGAATACAAACTCAGAGTGGATATTAAACTAGTGCCCTCGGAGTCTAACTTAGCCGATCTACTTACTCGAGTGCCTGGAAGTTGGTTGAAAATGATTGATAAGCCCACTGAACTTGCTGCAGGTGGAACGATTAGTGCTTCTCTATCTCCCAAAGAAATAAACCATGTTCATAAGTCCACGGGACATTATGGTGTGAAGAGAACATTGTATTTTGTTCGTAGAATTGACCCATCAGTAAGCAGGGAAGAAGTCAGGCAAGTGGTTGAAAAATGTGTAGCCTGTCAATCAATTGATCCAAGTCCGATAAAGTGGCCGAAAGGGAAGATCGAAGTAAAAGGGACGTGGCAACGGCTTGATATGGATATAACTCATTATGAGGGACAACATTTTCTTACCCTGATTGACTGTGGGCCTTCACGATATGCAATATGGCGCCATCTCAAAGACCAAACTAGTGCATGTGTCATTCAGGAATTAAACGAAATCTTTCTTGAACAAGGCGGTCCAAACGAAATTCTGACGGATAATGATACAGCATTTCGAAGCACATTATTTTTGCAATTTATGAACAAATGGAACGTTAAACTTCGCTTCAGGTGCGCTTACGTTCCTTCAGGGAATGGAATTGCAGAACGGTGCCATCGAACAGTGAAAAGAACGGCGAAGAGAGTTCCGTGCAGCATACCCGAGGCAGTTTATTGGTATAATGTCAGCCCAAAAGACTGTTGTAAGTCATCTACAGCACCCGCAAATAAATTATACCATTACGAAATTAGAGTTAGAGGAATTGACGACGATAAAAACGCATATGAACCTCATGAGAAGATCACCAACAAGTTTAAACTCGGCGATGAAGTATGGGTAAAGCCCCCGGACAACCGATGTGACTCTCAATACAAAATTGGGAGAATTACAGGAATCATTTCGGAGCAAACGGTAGAAGTGGACAAAGTATCCCGGCACATACGCGACCTAAGACCCGTCAGAGTTGATAACAAGTCGAATGAGGATCTAGAAGATGATGAAGAACTGTGCGTTGTGTTACCTGAAGACGAGACAAACCAGACGCCAATGTTGCGAAGAAGCACCCGAAAAAGGATGGCACCTGAGCGATATAGTCCGTGAGGTGAAGTGGTCGTTATGACCAAGGGGGAGTGTAATTATAGCGTTACTTGTGAATAATTGTGTGCATAAAAGATGTCATTATAGCGTTACTTGTGAATAGTTATGTGCGTAAAGGATATGTCATTATAGCGTTACTTGTAAATAATTGTATGTGTGAAAAGATGTGTGAATGCCTTATAGCATTACTTGTAAATAATTGTATTTGTGAAAAGATATGTGTGAATGCCTAGGGAATGCCTACTTGTAAATAATTGTATGTGTGAAAAGATATGTGTGAATACCTAGGGAATTAACTTGTATATAAATTGTGTTGAATTTTACAAAGATACATCGGCGTTTACGCACAACTAAAAAACGATCTTTTTTATGCGAAACTACAGTGACATAACATTTTAAATGAAAGATAACTCAAGATTTCATTCACTCCCCTCGACCAACCTATGGACATTTATGGACAACCTATATGGACACTTACCATTATAGAGAGTTTTAGCAATAAATATTTCTTAGTATTTTTATGGTGAAAAAATTTACTTATTTAAATACCATACAGAAACACGACATGCAAACCATTCCCTGGGCCATGCATTAAAAAAATGGTTATCAATAAATAGTTTTGTAAATTTCTTTGAGGTAACTCTTATAACCACAGAGACTTTTTGTCAAGCATAGTTATTTGTCATAACAAATAACTATGCTTGATAAGAAGTAAAGCAAAAACCTTCAAAAAGCAAGAAAAAAAAAAAAAAAAAAAAAATCTTAACAATTTTTTTTTTTTTTAACAGAATTTGGGGCTGTTGAGCAATTCCAAACTAACAACTAATTGAATCCAAATTTTAAGCTCTGAGGTTTTTTGGGAAAATTTTTTAATGAGACAACTCAAAGGAATAATTTTAAATACAAGTCCATTTTTTATACAACCTTAAGATATACTCACTCAATACTTACTTCTGATTATGAACTTTAACACTTGGAACAACCGAACAGTGTTTATAAAGGGAAAAAACTAGTCTATGAAAACCAGTTCCTTTCCATGGCATTGGTGGGAGATATTCAAACATAATGTCACCACTTGATAAATCACCACCTTTAATGTTGCAGCTAAAGATGGGCACATAAATTTTAGTTTGAACTACAGCAAAATAAAAGGCCATTCTTTCATATCACAATGAGAAACTCACACTGCCCAGTGGATAAGTTCTTTAGTTGTATCCAGAGGATGACCATCAAGGTTTGAAAGTATAATGGAATAAAGTGAGTTTTCATTTGTTGTAAATGATACTTTAGTAGGAGCACAAAGAACCTAAAAAAGTTATTTTCTAAAAGTAATAAATAAGGTATATATATATATATATATATATATAGACACACACAAACACACACACAATAATATAGATATATCAAAATAAAAAATTCTATAAATAGTAAATAAAACAGTTTTTTTACAAATATACATAGAAACTGTACTTGAAAGAAAAATTGTGTCAAAATAAATTGATGACAGAAAAAAAAAAAAAAAAGAAAAAAAAAAAAGAGGAATGAGTCTTACATCATTGATTTCAAGAAAATTTCCTCTATGAACTTTTGTTTTGTTAAATGCTACATCTAAAATAGCTTCCAAAGCAATATCTTTTCCTTGAAATAAATCACGGTTTATACCATAAAACTTAGCTAACTTATGAATCTCTATTAGGCCGTAATCTTTCTTCCATTCTTTCTCAATTTCTTCTAAAGACACCAACACTAAAATAGTAAATAACTTTGCTAATATTACATTCAAGATCTTCGAGTCTTGCATCCATTAACAAGATCAAACTGTAAAAACAAACTATTAAACTTTTTTACTTACACTGACGATTTCTTGCTAATTTCTCCAGATTAGCACCAATTTTAGCTTGCTGCATTTCAGCAATTTTTTCTCTCAATTTCCTTCGAGTTAAGCGCCCTTTATTTAAGCTTGGTAATTTAAACTTTGGTGACCTTATTGAAAATTCTGGGATTTGAGGATCTAAAAACACCAAAACAAAGTTAACATTCATAAAACACCCAAGTAAGCATTTTTATATATACAAGAAAACATATAAAACATAAGACATATACATATACTTGTTCTATATAAATTACCTAAACTAGTTTGGACAGGTAAAGGCTTGTAATCCCACTTATAATATCTATGTGGATCTTCAGGGTTCCGAACTTTTTTAGTAGTGGCTCTAGTTGATATAAACATTGATTGCTGTAATGAAGTCCGAAAACAGATGACTTGGCATTGTAGAAAAACAATTCTACTCATTCTTCCATAAAAATAGAGAGCTTATTTATAATGAAGCTATTTTTTTATAATCTAATTTCTACAAGTAAATTAAGTTTAGAAGAAAGTGTCTTAATATTAAAATTAAAAAAACCTACATTTAAAACAGCAACCTCCATTTAATCAGAAATATCAGTTAAACTGAGCATTTATGAACTTTATAATTGTAGCTTTGTACTAATACATTAGAAAGCGCAAAGAGTTCAAAAAATAACAGAAAAACAAAACATATTCTCTTTGACAAGTGTGTATAACTAGATTTTACAAATAAATATTGTAAACTTACTTTATGAAGCACAGTTTCATCTCAAAAAGTCTTGAAATATTAAAATAGACAGTGAAGATAAAATTATTCATTATTTATCTCTAGAAATCAGTCTACTCATATCTACATACTTTTCTACTTAAATTTATTTAAGCAAAACACTTTGTGAAAAAGTTGACTGGAGAAAAACTCTAAGTATCAAAATATTCATATTTGTATTGTGTTCTCATTTTACAACATAACACATCTAAAATTATGTTCTCATATTGCAGCACAGTAACAGCTAAAATCTATTAAAAAGTTAATTACATTCCTGATTAAACTATGATTACGCTGATACATGATATTTTGACTTGAGGCTTTTTTTATTTTCAGTGCTTAAACACTTCCTGAAAAAGACTTTACTCTTTGGATCCATCCACTCCATCATTTCTGTTTCTTCTTTAGCTTGTTTCTGATCCAAATAACTTACAATACATGCCAATGGTATCCAAAACATTAATGAAAATGTTAAAATTGTTCCAACAATATTTGCTTTCATAAACAAAGCAAATTTACTAAATGTGAAACTTTTTAACAAATCAGAAAATAAAACTTGTACATCCTTTTGATACTTTTCACATTTTCCAGACACACATTGACCCATTTGGTCAGCAAGTTTACAAGGACTACCATCTTTTTCTGGCAGTGTTGAGCCCTTTTCATACACTGGCTTACATACACTGTTCAAAGTTGCATTTTTACAGCATACATTACAAGCATTTTCTCCAGCCTCACATGTACAAGAAACCTTATTTTGCTGTAGACAAATTGAAATACACTCACCATTCAGGCATTTACCACGACTGAAACCACAGTCATATTGTTCACCTGATAGTCGAGGCGGTTTTGGACAGTCCTTTTGCTTGCCATCACATTTTGTTTCTGAGATGCAATCTAAGGCAAACTCTCCTCTGCATACAGTTTTATTACTTGCAAATGTACAATTTTTACAACAAAGATCATTAAAGTCACTACACTGGTAAGATGGATTTTTAAACTTGCATTTCAGACAACATTCATCAGATCCTTTTAAGCCAGCATCACACTGTTCATTTTCTTCAACTACTCCATTTCCACAGTAGCTATTTATTTCAACAGTAAAACATAAGTCCTTTTTTGCATGTAAAACTTCAGAAATTGCATTGATACTACAAGGAGAAAAGTGATTATTGTTTGCTTGGTCACCTGATACTGAGGTTGCATACATAATGTATTTGCCACCTGATGATGTGGATGGAGTGCATTCAGGAAAAACATTTGCATCATGGTTTGAACCAAAATTATGTCCCAATTCATGTGCAGTAACTAAATCAGCTTCAATAGTTAGAAGTTTTCTTCCCCAGTTTAAACTACTACTAAGAGCACAATTTAAATGGCGTGGACTAATTGTGTCAGTATATGATTTGGAGCAAATACCACCAACTTCATCAAGTCCTTTAGTGGCAACATATCCCAAACCAATCACTCCATTATCAAAATCACGATATGTAAAAAGATGCGCAAGACATACACCACTCCAATCAAATCGACTAAAATCTGCAAGGAGATTTTCTGGATCCCATATTTTTTCTGTATTATATCTAAATAAAAAATTTAAGCTAACAATTAAACAACAAATAGCTAATTTCTTTAACAATTAAAACTCTATTAATAAACAAATCTTTTGTATATTTTAAAGCCTTTTTGGTCAAAAAATAAATAAATCAACCATTTTCTTATGAATCTTTTCAGGAAATACTTAAAATTTATATTTTCATAAGAAAGCAATAATTATACACTAGATGCAATGTCATGCATAAAAATAAACTATGCACTTGAGAAACCATTTTTGCAATTGTAGTTTGCAACATTCACCTAATAATTTTAAATAAGAGTTATTTTAAAGCTTTACATTGGCAAGGACCCATGGTAAAAAATTTGTAATTTTTAATTTACTAATTCTGATGCTAAACAATATTAATATCAGAATTTGTAAATTAGAAATTACAAAATTTGTAATTTGTAATCTACTAATTTTGTAATAAATTTTTATTTTTAATTTTTTGTTGCAAAAACAAAACTGAGACATTCTTTAACAAATGGACCACCTCATATTTTGATGAAACTTGTTGATGTGATGTATTATGCTAATGAGATAAACAATAAAAACTTCAGTTCAGTATATTGTTATTTTGAAAAGTAGATAATTAAGAAATGGACCATTTTTTACATATTTTCTTTATTTTAGAGGCTAACAACCTTTTGAACATACTTCAACTTTTCTGGAGATTTTCAGATGAATAAATATCAAAAATCTTACTTTTGACACTTTTTTTATAATGGCAGGCTAAATTTGGAATTTTCCTTGTTAAATATGAAAATTTTAAGAGTTTAAAGAACTTGTTTTTGTGCAAAACATGTATTATGGATCTCCAATAGGTCATCTTTGTGTTTGCTTAAGGGGAAGATTTTTTTATAATGACCTATTTTTAAATGCTGTTTCTCAAAATCACATAAGTCATCAGTCTGACATTTCTTGAATTTCCTTATATCAGCAATATAACCTCAACAAGTTTTATCAAAAAAAAAAAAAAAAAAAAAAAAAAGAGGTAGTTATTGTTAGGCCATCTTGGCCAACTAACATATTTATTACCTTTACATTCTAATTTTTACATTTTGGTAAAAAATACCAAATATCGTTTAAAAGATCTTCAATAACATCAACTGTTTATTAAATGCAACAGAGGCATTTTGGACACAATTAGTTAAAAGAAGTTAAATATGAATAAACTATAAGCATTCTAAATTAACTTTACTATGAGGCTAAGTAGAGAAATTATTGTTTGATAGCAATAAGATTTAACAAAGCTCTACTTACAAAGGCTTATTAGCACTGAAACTACAAAATACACAGACTTTTTTAATTGAAAAACCAATGTTCTTTCCAATTCCATTCCATACTGTTTCTTTGTAAATCTGATGAACACGAGTAGCTACTTGAAGCATATAGTTTAAAGCTGTTACTTCATTTGACATTCCCATATGGACATAAAACAAATAGTCACCAACAAGTTCTAAGCTACATCTATTTTTTTGAGAAATTTCTCGCCTATTTCTTTGTGGAACACTATTAAAAGTATTGTTATACAAATGCACTCTATTGAGACCACAAAACATTTTTGGCATGTGTCTGTGAGTAAGGTTTGAATTAACGTCAGTTAGTTTATAAATTAACATTTTATTTAAATCAACATCACTAACATGCCGCCACATAGGCTCAATTATATATGTATTGTTATTAGACATCAAGGTAGCTGTAAGTATGTTATTTTCCACATGAGCAATAACATGTGAGTCTTGATCTTCTTCATCATAGCCTTCATAGTAGGAGTCCTTGTCTATCTCAACTTTTTTCTCTTTACCAGAACTATCAATTGAAACAGCCGAAAAATCAGGAGAAAAAATGCTATGAGAGTGATGTAAGTGTATGTGAAAATTTCTTCCATGACTCTTAAAATTCATGTATCTTGTATGTTGACCATTTATATCTCTACGAATTCTATGATGAACATCAGATGTGTGTAGAACTTCATAATATGATAGTGTGCTAGAAAGATCTGACTTGAATTCACTGCATTTGATATACTCAGAGAAAAAAATTATTAAATAACATAGGTAGACAACAGACATTTCTGTATTATAATCTACAAATACAAAAAATAACTTCAAATTTACCACCATTATGCCTCTAAACAAGTAAAGTTATAATTTATCATATTTCTTACCTCATTTAAGGAGTCAGTTGTAACTTAACTTAAGTTTGATTATGTGTGTGTGTGTGTGTTTGAAAGATGTATATTGATATAACGTATAATGATATAAACAGTATAAACATATAAATAAACGTAAACGTTAAATTATATTATAAACATATAATGTTATAATATAATTGTTATTTTACTTATGCATTTAATGTCTGTTCCCAACCCTCATCAAATTTAACATTTTAAAATTAGATACTAGCTGGAATAAGATTTTCCATCCAAACATTGAAAGAACAGTAATTCGAAAGATTTATTCGAGATATCAAAGTAAAATGTTTTTTTGCTTACTTTACCGTTAGATTTACATAATGGAATAAAAATGAAATAATAACAGGAATTTGTTTAAAATATATTTCAGTCAAATCTTCTCAAACTTTCCATATCAGTTTTTAATAAAAGAGCTAAATCGATAGTTCAATACCAAATTACCCAACTTTTTATAAATTGAAAATCTTCAATCCAAAGGAGGGAAGTACGTTGGTACCATTTTTAAATCGCAATGCATTTTCAAGAAACAAAACTCTTGCTCCGTTATCTCTGCAAGTTAAGATAAATCGTCACTTGAGGCGCGTGTACTAAAATCGAACTTTACATATTTAAAATCTGAAGTTTGGTTTTAAGAAAAGTCCTCTCTTGAAACCAAACTTCAAACAAAAAATTTGACTTAAAGTTCCCTTCTTGCTTTCAGGACAAATACTTAAGAGTTCGAAGACAGAGTTTAAAGTTCAAACAATACTTGAACCAACATGTAATGTTAATGCTATATATTTTTGGTTTGATAGAGCAGCTTACAACTTTTTTTTTCCCAATTGATACCCATTCATGTTTTAAGTTTACCACTAAGTCGATTTTAATTAAATATCTCTGTGCTGTAACTAGAATCACCAGGCCTTCTTAAATCAGCCATACATCATACTTTTTTCTATTAAAAACTTCACACTGAGGAAGCAACCCTTAGCCACTGTTTATGTTATCAAATTTTTTTGTTTATTTATTGAAATATTTTAGGGGACCTCCAAAGAAGTTCTAATGTTCTTTTTTTTGGATCAGTCTAATCTATATGTATTCGCAACTTAAGTTACTATATTTTGTTGAAAAATCAATTAAATGTCAAAAACTTGCAAGTAGAATATTTATAAGTACAATGAAAGAAAAAAAGATTGCTAGATCAGAAAATTTTTTTTTCTTAAATCCCTATCTTCTATTGGTAGTTGGCTATGCTTAGAACCATATTTGCTTGGTTTTTTTTTTTTTTTTTAATCAAAGTTACAAATAAAAAATTCAATCATAGTTTCGGCCTTTTCTTTATTTCGTTAGTCATTATTCAATCTTGTTATTTGATTTTTTTTTTTTTGTTTTTTTAATTTGTTTTGTCAGTTATTAATAAAATTCTGAAATCAGCAAATCTTTTGCAATATTGCCTTCTAAAGACCTGAAAATTTATTTGAATATAAAAATCTGCATTAAAAAATGTAATGAAAATATAGGATTCTAAAAATTATCTGGTGAAAAAACGCTTAATATGTAATGCTTCAATTTAAAACTATTATAATGATTAATTTTAAATTATGTAAGTAATTTGAGATTAACCACATTAAAAATGTAGTTTTAGTTTTGTAGAGTAAGAGTAATTTTTTAAAAAGGTTAATGCATATCAGTAAAATAAACGGTTCAAGCAAAACCCCCCAAAAAATTGAGTTTTTTTTTTTCTGCAAAAATCATTCATGGGCCGTTCTAATATACGGGGGATTGCTTAAGATTTTCTGGTGTCAGCACCGCGGAACAAGTCAAGTTTTATTATCCATCTTTGATTTTTTTAAATTTGTCCTTTTTCAACTAACTATCATGGCAGTAGATCCTCGATTAGAATGTTTACCAGAACATGAAGGGCCAGCTCTAAGAATGTGGAATATTATTATGCAGACTACGATGGGAAAAGTTATGAAACCAGCTGGTTTTTGTTTTGATACTTCAAAATGTGGAACTTATTTTGATAACAGAGGATCTTTTAAAGCTGGGGAAGACTTTATATCTTTAAGTTATGATAATTCCTGTCAGAAGAATACTAATTCTGAACAAATTTTAAAAAAGTCTGTACAATCTGATTCATCAGAAAACGAAGATGACAATAATAATACTAACTATGCTCCGTGGAAGAAGTGCGAAAAATATCCTGAAAATGCTCATGGGTATGTTAAAGATATTTAAATTTCATGTAAATTAGGTTGCATTTGACACAAGGAGATTTAAATATTTAAAGCAAGCTTTGTATAAAATGCTTGTTTTTCATCTTTGCTGTTTTTAATGACATTCTTATTTTATGCTTCATCAATCTCTTAAACATCAGTTCATAATGAGGGTTTACATGATTCAGTCCATTTATATGTCTTTTTACTAAAGAATTGGTTGCATATTAGCTGAAACCATTATTTACCCTACTCCATTTTAATTTTGAAATCTAAACCTAATCTCTATGGACATCTTTTTTATTTTAGTTTTTTTGTAGCAATAACAAAGTTGAGCATATTGTTACATCTGATGAGGTTTCTACTGCAAAATATTTTTTAAGTTTATAAAAAAACTGTTAAAAAAACCCAACATGTTTTCAAACCTGTGATAAGTAGATATTGTGATGTTTTTTACTGATATTAAATATGGAATCAATGGTATTTCAATGCAAGCAGTAAAACTAAGCATTGACATTTGGTTTTTCAGTTTTTAATGAATAATTACCAACTTCTATATCAGTCTTCTAAGATAAATTGAATTTTCTGAAATTTATTAAAATAGAACTCTTTGAACATTTAACTCTTTGAACAGCAAAGCTTTTGTTTAGAATAGTTTATATTTGTACATAATTTTGTTACCTAAAACTTCTTGAGTGTATTAAAAAAGAGATAGTAAGAACTGTAAAATGTTTTTAAAGTTTCAGTTTTTTGCAGTTTTAGTATTTAATTGACCATCCAACATTTGCTCAGTGTTCTGTCTAATTTAAGTGGTCTTTGTACCACTGGAATCTGTTTTCTTTGCTTCCCAGCAAAAAATTCAACTGATACTTTTGTTCAATTAGATGTTGTTTCTCATTTAAAAGATTTAGGCTTTCTTTCTGACTTATAGTTTTTGCTTTTAGTTTTAACCAATGTGTTGAAATTTCTTCACCAATCTATTATTAGTTGAGCTTTGATGTTTAAAACCCTTACCAATAATATTGTTAAAATCTAAACAGCTTCGATAATTTTTCTGGTTTCTATGTCATTCAGCTGTTTTCTAAAATATTAAATGTAGATAATTTCAATGGTCAAAGATAATGATGATATAAATGTTAGTATATATATAACCTTATATCTTTTGTCCTGTATTGTTTACTGCCACACCCAATTATACTTGTTCAACTTGAATATTCATTTCAACTTAAAAGTTAAGAAAAAACGTAATTTTTTATTTTTGCATCCAGTTATAAATTAAATATAATTTGATTTATTTCAAATGAATAATTTTAAATTTGTTACCATTTATTAAAAACCGAAAACAAAATGTTAATGCTTTAATAAAACTAGTAAAAAGTTTCTAGAATATTTATAGAATTCTCATTAAAATCATCAATAATAAAAAAATCTTTTTCTATATTTTTCTATACTTTGTTTAAACTGATTTTTTAACTCTGCTTTTCAATAGATTGCACTTGGAGATAATTGATTTCTATAATTATATGACTCCAATGCCAGAGGAAGAAATGATGAGAAATGATGTGATTCAGAGAATATCTGATCTTGTCATAAGCATTTGGCCAAGTGCAAAGGTAAACATTTAGTAAATTTGATTTTTAGAGTCACTAAATAAAAAGTAAATCTTGAATAGAATTTCAAAATTAATTGTTATCTCCTCTAGAAAATAATTTTTTCATATTTAAGTCAACTTCTTATCTGTTGATCTCAATCAAAGTGCTTTCTGGCAAGACTATTTTCAAAATATTTATCATAAGGTTTAAATTTGTTAAACACTTCTAAATTCGTTAAGTAAATAATTGACAGTTTTTTATTAGGGTTTTTTTAAGTTGTTATAAAAAAAGAAAACTGGCTGTCATCCACCTCTGATTAATGAAGATATTAACTTATGCATTTTAAAAGTTACGGCTAAAATAATAAAGTTCTATTGAATCATGGATGCAATTGAACACATTTAAGACCAAAATTAAATTAGTTATTTGAATCTATGTAAATGTTTTCATTTGTTTATTAAGTTCTGAATATTTTTTAAAGAAGCAAATGCATACAATTACCATTTTAGTCCTTATGACATTTGCAAGGCACACGAGGAAAAAAAAAATCTAACTGTTTGCCATAGGTTGGAAATAATTCTAGCATTTTATATTCATTTTTATTACATTGATGTAACTTTATGATGGTATTTGCTTCATTGTGCAAAATTTCTTTAGTTGATCCTATTTTTTTAATTGTGAAAAATCTATTAGCAATAATTTACGAAATTTGTCTTAAAGTAATAGTGGGAAGGCAATAAAAAACAAATATTTTTTTGGCATCAAATTTGTACATTGGAGATGTTATTCTAATGTAATAATTAAAACAGTAATTTTACATTATACTTGCAAACATATAATATTTTATTTTAAAGAAAATTTAATCAGAGTTAAAAAATAAAATTAAATTAATAGTTACCAAATTTTTTTACTAACCAAAACTTTCAAAAATGTTAATCTTAAAAAAAATATATTTAAGTCGCCAAAAAATATTTTTAGTGACTGCACATGATAAATATAACAGTAAGAGTTTTTTCAATAAATGCTCAAAATCTGTGTTTACATATTTCAGGTTGAAGTTTTTGGTAGTTTCCGAACAAATATCTATTTACCATCAAGGTAACTATTTTTGTGTTAATTTTTTAGACATTTTTAAAAATCAAGTTTTGCCATGGAATGGAAGATTTGAACCAGTTGAAGTGTATATTGTTGCCAAACATTTGAAAAATATTATTAACATGGTTATTGATAATAACACTTGCATGGTTACTATCAATTTTAAAAACCAAAGTAATAAAGCAATTTCAAGTTGTTTCAGTTTTAGTATGGCAGAGGGGGTGGGGGAGAATAATGACAATTAGCACAGTGTTTAAAAATATTTTTCTTTTTTTGCAAATCTTTTTTATTACTGCTAAAATCACTTTTTAGGTTTAAAGCATTTCCTAAATCTTTTAATGTTCAAATAAACTTACTTTAGTGATATAGATTTGGTTGTTTTTGGGAAATGGGAAAAACTGCCTCTGTTTACATTAGAAAAAGCACTTGTTCAAAATGAAATAGCTGATGCAGCAACTGTTAAAGTACTGGACAAAGCTTCTGTAAGTTTTTCTTAAATATTTTTATGCATTAGTTATACAGTTTGTTATAAGAATTTTGAAAAAAGTTCACTCTGAAATCTTTTCTTATGCAGGTTCCTATCATAAAGCTTACAGATAAAAAGACCCGGGTTCATGTTGATATAAGTTTTAACACTGAAACTGCAGTCCAGAGTGCAGAGATGGTAAAGGTAAACAAGAATTTAATTGTTATGGCCGGAAATCTTCATATCACAATGCTGTTTTAAAAAAAGGGAAAATTTAATCTTTGTGTCTATTTGATAATTGTATATTTAGAATTAAAGGGCTTTTAAAACACCAGAATTAAAATTTTTAAGCAATATAAAGATGTTGAGATGCAACTACAATTTAATTTAACAAGGATTAAAAATAACTAGTTATAAGAAGAATATTGTTCAGTGATAACACAATAAAAGTTGTGATTAGCCAATATTCTTTTATATTTGTTTAGTTTTTATAATTTTAGGGCTTTATATTTAACTAATATTGTTTTTTTGTTAAACTGCCAAAAAAATTATAAGGGAGTATAAGGTTATAAGAGAATCAGCTTAGATGCTATAAAAAAGTTGATGCAAATATGTTATCAGTTGTTTTGGTTTTTGATATTTTAGGCTTACATCAAAGAGTTTAAGGTCTTACCTTATTTGTTTCTAACTCTTAAACATTTTCTTGCTCAACGAGAACTAAATGAAGTTTTTACTGGAGGAATAAGCTCCTACTGTTTAATGCTGCTTACTGTTAGTTTTTTACAGGTGAGAACATTTTACATTTTTTGAAAGCTACATGATAAAAGCAATTGTTTGAAACAGCAAGACTTTTTTTATATTAGCTTCATCCTCGAGTAGATGTGAAGAAATCAAATGTAAATTTGGGTGTCCTTTTGATGGAGTTCTTTGAATTATATGGAAGAAACTTTAACTATCAAAAGATTGGTATTAAAATTAAAAATGGTGGCTCATATATTAACAAGGAATTAGTAAGGGCATTTTTAAAGCAATTTTTTGATTTACATGGAAATAAATAGCACTGTTTTCTCAAACTTAATGAAACAAACTTGTTTTAATTATAGCTCGCAAAAGACTTGGGAAATGGTGAATGTCCTGCTTTGTTATGCATAGAAGACCCTGTTACTCTGGGTAAATAAAAGTTTTTTGTTTTAATTTTCAACTTATGAAAAAAATGAAACAATAAAAAAATTGGAATTTCAATAGAAGTCTCTTTATTTTTCATAGTGAACCCTGATGCAGATCTTCAAATTACTTGCATTTAGTCAATAAAAATCAATATCATGTGAAGCTTTTTTTTATAAACAAGATTAAGCTTATGGGCTATGTACTTCACCTAATTGCCCAACTTTTATAAAGCTAACAAATTGAAACTTTTTAAACCTGATTTCCTTTTAATTAGGAATTGATATTGGGCGCAGTTCTTATGGTATTTTGCGAGTAAAAGAAGCATTTGAGTATGCATTTAATGTTGTCGATAGTGCGCTTAGGAATAAATCATATTTTACAATAAATCCTGGCAGGTAAGATTGGCTAAACATTTTTTGATTTTTTGATTTTCTAAAATATGTGTAAACAGCTACAAAGTCAAGGGACAGGAGGAAAAGTTTTGATAATTTTACTTTCAAGGTTCATAATTCATAAAGAATATATAATTTTAAAATGTACTGGCATGATCACCACTACCAAGTGACTATAATGCATGTTTAACATGTAAGTTAAACAAAAAAATGTTAATTAATTTGAATCCAGTTTGCATAAACATAATGAAAATATGTGAAAGTAAGTTAATTTTCAACTGTTGGCAAATTCAATCTTTCTCTAAGTAAATGCAATCTTTATCAAGTAAGATTTCATTGAACTATATTTCAGCTCAACTAGACAGTACCATTAAAAATAAGGTTATTTGGACTGTAACATATGACTTACTGGAGAATACCTTTCCTTTTAAACCAAATCTTCAGATATGAGATTTTGGTAAAAATCTGCTTGATAAAAAGGCAATACTGATCATCAAAAATTGTTGTTTGATGCATTATTAGAAAGTTTTGTTTAAAATTGCCAGAATGCAATACTTTCATCTTTATTTATTAATACTAGCATCAAAAATGAGTCTCTTTCATAAATTTAGTAGAAAGTGCTCCTAATTTCACAGAAAAATTTGCGTGTATCCAATCTTTTTTTATTTACAAATTTAGCACATCGTTTTCTTAAATCTTCCTTTTTGAAAATGAAAACACTGTTGCTGCTTTGCCAGTTCAATTTGCATGACAATTTACAACGCATCATTTGTTAACTTCTTTACAACCAAAGGAGTTCTTTGTTTTTTTAAATCTTTTTACTTTACTAAACAAAAAACGATTTAATTCAAGACCTGCCCTTTTATTTTTTGTTTAAAATGCGGAAATAACCCGCCGTATATTTATGAACTAAATCCGTTTAAGAGTAATAAAGGTTGAATTTAAATTGTCAAAAACTTTTAACTGTCCTTTAACTTGGTAATAAAATATTTACATCTGATGACTCAGAAAGTATTTACATATTTGCCTTTACTATTTTGATCAAACAATTTTAAAATTAATGTTTTTAGCACATACTTGAGCCGAATCATTTCCGTTCCAAAAGATCTTATAGTGTACAGGAATTGGATTCACAGTGTTTTTCGAACAGAGCCATACAAGCCTGCTGTTACATTAGTTTCTCTTCCGTCTTCTCCTATTTACCAGGTACCTGCTGTTCCTCTTTACAGCCAAAATCGTCCTCTACTTCCGACTCCGCCAGGTCAATATTCTCCACATCTTAATATATCGCCTCCTTATTCTTTCACGACGACAGCAAGTATACAATATAATTCTTTTTATACAAACATGCCTAATTCTCAACAAGTTGTAGTGTCAAACAGTTCAAGTTCGACAATGGTATACCCTATTACAACCATGATGCCTACAACAACAGTTTCGCGTAATATTCCCGTAACAATTCATAATACAAATGAACAGCAAAGTAATAGCAAACAAGTATCACATATCACACAAGTATCTACATCTGGTCTATCGTTCAGTCAAGCGCAACTTTCATATGCTAAGGCAGCTTCAAATATCGATTCATCATCTCGCACCACTCGGTCTTCAGTAAATGGACTAGGTTCAAATCATGTATTTCCAATGACAATATATAGCCGAAGCACCTCGGTTATTACATCGTCTCCTACTTATACTCGTAAAAACACTACAAATTCGAGTTCACGAAATTCTTCACCGTCAGCTAAGTCAAGGAACTCTTCACCAAGTGCCACTTCTCGTACCAAATGCCGCCAAAGTGTTACTGCTCAAACAAATTCTTTTAATGACTCCTTTGAAAAAACTTACAGCTCTGTAATTTCGGATCCTATTAATAACTCTCAATCCTTAAAAGCACCTGTTGTTAACATTGTTAGCCCGGACAATGCTTGGTCTCGTAAGCGTAATGACGTTGTTTTTTTAAGCGATTCAAGTGATGATGCAGGTTACTCTAAGAAAGCGAATTTTAGGTTTGACTCCAAACAAGTGGTACATACAATATCCAGCGATGAAGGTGACTAGAGACTATAAAACCAACCTCCATTTAAACTTGAAAGTAAACATACCGACCGTCTGTGTAGTTACGGTAAAGTTGGCTTAAATTTGCTCAACAATTGAATATACGTCACGAATATGATATTCACACTAAAAGTTATCTAAAGTTAAAACGTTTTTTTTCTCGTGTCATTTTGTGTGGATATGCTGCTAAAAACTCTAGTGCCCCTTACAATTAAAATAAATCGTCTGATTGTGCTGCTAATGGAAGCACAAAGGAAAAATTACTGCGCTGGTAACTTCATTTCATTTGTAATGCTTTATTAATATAAAAACGTGAATCGAGAACTCGCATAACTTTAAATAATGCTTCAATCAGATTATTTAATTATAAAGCTATTTACGTAACTTGTAGCTGAACAGAAATGGTGTACTTTGTAGCCTCAAAGGTGCAAAAATATTTGAAAGGTATGAAAAGTATGAGATAACATGTACCCCCGTCGCTAACGAGCTGACGAGAAGTGAAAAATGTCACAAGCATTTAAGTTTCTCCGTCAAGTAAGCAAATCCGCTACTTTAACTAAATTTTGCCGAAAACAATCGATTGAAATGTAAATATTTTACGTTAATAAAACTAATTTGACACCTTCAAATTAAATCAAAAAATAGAGATTGTATTTAGAAATATTGTCCTGATATGCTCGCGAAAGATTATTTATTTGAACTTGTATCTTCATTAATCGTGGATGAAATACTGTTACAGACCTTTCTGAATTTCTCGATGCTGAGATTTTACTTAGAAATAAAAGTTTAAAAACTTAGATCTATATCTATAAGTACGTAAATGTAAAAGAATTTTAAATTTAAAGAAATATAATTGATATTAAATGCTTTTTTTTTTAAACACTCCTCCCTATAAGTGCATCATAATTATTCCTTAATTAAACTACACGTATCTTTAAGAAAATATAACAGTTTGAATATATCTTTGCAAATGTTAAACAGAAAATCACATCTTCAAAGATAAAAAGATTTTCTATAAAAATTCGAGGTTCACGTGCAAACTGTCTATTGCAAACCATAACATGCCGAAAAATAATAGAACTACGAGAAAGATCAACTAACTTTAGTCGATATTCGATGCGCTAAAATAACAAAAAAAGAAGCACTACAAAAATGAAAACATTCTTCAGCTTTTTCCACCTGTTATTTTCGAAACAAAAAATATTTGTTTGCAATTAATATCAGAATGGGAACATTCGTTTAGTATATCATTCAAAAAAATTGATAATAGTAAAATCTATTAAAAAATTTAAAAGTTTCTTAATTGCATTAGATATAACACTTACATTGTTTCGGTATCCTAACATGTTCAGTGTCATTAAACACAGCCTCATGAACAGCGTCACGGAACTCATAGACAATTTTCAGGGATTTATATTCTCCTGGACAAGGATCATAGAACCCATTCAGTTGAGACTGAAAAAATTGAATTCATAATGAATGCCATTTTTTTAAATTTTGTTGTCTTGTTTAAATATAAAACTAAATCTCAGACACGCTGAAACAGTTTTAAATATTTTGTTCATACTTTAAAAAGTCAAGAATTATAGAAAATCAATAGGCAGAAAGGAGAGGATTGTTATTGAACCTTCAAAAAGTTCACTTAAATAATTGTCAACGATAAGAAAGATCATTATCAAGTGTACCTTTGTAGCATCAGTGAGAATCAATTTTGAATCTCTAACCAAACATTGAACAGGAACTGTAACATTAGTCACTTGAGACGATGTCATATCACTGAACGAAGACCAAAACAAACATAACATCAACTGAAAAATCATTTCTTCAAACACTGTACTTTACATTTTAAAAGTACGGTTTATAAAAGACTGCTAAATACTACAACTATTTAATTTAGTTTTTTATATACCGAATTTTTTCACAAAGACTAGCTTGATAGTCTTTGTGAAAAATAAAATTTTTTTTAAGTATTATAGACCTATCAGGCTGAAATATAAAATTTTTTTTTAAGAACTTTAGACCTTTCAAGCTGAGGACTTTTGTTTTAAGCTGCGAAATTAAATTTTTTATTTTTATCGTAATAAATACACTTAACAGGCATCTTGTTGGACTCTAAAAATTAGCTGTGAATTGATGTTTAAAATATAGAAACGAAAGATTTACAAATATATTGATGCTTAGAAAAAAACATTTATAAATATGTTGATGACAAATAGAAAAACAGCTTTGTTAGTATTAAAAACTACTTTGTGTTATTTAGCAGTGAAATTGTTGGACAATTTAGGAGTCAACTTTAAATCCTCACACGTCCTAATAAAATAATCCTACCTACAACTGTGTAAATTTATTTTTAACTCTATAAAATCTATAACTTTACACATGACCTGTGTAAAGTTATAGATTTTATAGTTTGTAAGTTAGACAGTTAAGAACATAATTGATGTCGTGTTTTCTCTTCGTTTTTAATTAGAAAATTAAGAATGATCATAATAACTTTGTAAATCGCCTGATAACTGATGTTACTAAACAGTGAAATTTATCACTATCAACAAAAACAAGTAAAAAATTCCACTTGAAATCAAATATTGAATTTATACCTCGCCGAATCTGAAGTAAACTTTCCATACCACGCCGAAGTTATAATAAGTCCTAAAATTCAAAACATAAAATAAAAACCATATAAAACACGTTGAAGCCAATTAGAATTGAAGAATCTCTTTACCCCGTCTCTGCTCCTCCTGATTTACATTTCTTTCATAAACACCCATCATCAAATTAATCTGTAAAAAAGCCCAATTATCAATATTTAGCGAGCAGAAGATTTTGTTGATGCTAAGTTAAAAACATTTGTGAAGATCATACATGCATACATACATAAATACATTACATTACATTACATACATAAATACATACATACATACATACATACATACATACATACATACATACATACATACATACATACATACATACATACATACATACATACATACATACATACATACATACATACATACATACACACATACATACATACACATCACTACCTACCTACCTACGTACCTACCTACGTACCTACCTACCTACCTACCTACCTACCTACCTACCTACCTACCTACCTACCTAACTAACTAACTAACTAACTAACTAACTAACTAACTAACTACCTACCTACCTACCTAACTACCTACCTAACTAACTAACTAACTAACTACCTACCTACCTATCTACCTACCTACCTACCTACCTACCTACCAAGTTTGGCATCGACATGTAGGAATCGAATATCAGAATTCTTAAATCTTGATCTTAATAGGATTAAGACTAGGGCTTTATAAATATCTAAACTTCGATAGAACGTACAAGTCATTTTTTTAATTAAACGTGAAGTGTGCTTAGGGTTGTTATCGTGCATAAGTGTTCATTTCAACGTTACAATATTTTATAAAACTTTGATTAACTGCTTCTCAGGATATTTTTCCAAAATGACATTTGCCTCGCTCGGTAGAGCTTTGCAAAGTCTGACTTTCAAGTTCTTGTTTGACCCAAGTGACCCATATTGAGCTACATCACCAATTAAACTAGTTTTATTCAGCCGTCTCCTGGTCGAACGACTATTGACTAAAACTCTATACAATTGATTAACATCTGGATTTTCATTTGATGAAAGGAAAAAAAAAATTTCGCTTCCAAAACAATTAGTCTGCAGTATGACTTAGGTATTTTATATTTCCATGTGTCATATTGTAAAAACCTTTTTTAAAATTTCCAATATTATTTATAATTTTGCTGATTTTCCATTATGCAAGTAATGACCCAATTATGAGGAATATTTTTTACCCAAATGCGATAAAAATAAGAATTTATTATTTAAATAAAATTTTTAATATTAATATAAAAATTTAATATTTAAATACAGTTATTTTTGTAGCATAAAAATTTATTATTTAAATACAGTTATTTTTGTAGCATAAAAACTTATTATTTAAATACAGTTATTTTTGTAGCATAAAAATTTATTATTTAAATACAGTTTACAACAAACTTCTAACAATTAATGCTACCAAGTAATTCTATTGAAAAACCCATCAAGAAAAGAAAAACAATGAGACTTTTGCATAAAGTTTCACACGAAAAGATATTTATACTGTGTACTTACTAATTTAACGTTTTTAATCTTTTAACAATTTTACTTAAAAAAAGAAAGTATAAAATATCATCTTTTGTGCACTCCCTTTCCCTAATTTTTAACATGAACATAAAAAGACAATAATTTTAAGGTATTATTTTAGTAGAAGTCTACCCTGGGTTAATGAACTCTCTGTGATGTCATTAGATATGTTTCAACAATAGTACAGAAGTAATGGTTTTTTTAATTGCCGTGTTGTTATATCTCATAAAACTCTTGTAGAAAATATTGCAAATGCCTAAAATGAATATATTACTGGAGTTTGCAACCCCTGATATCCCTGTTCTCAAAGAAACCAAAGCAAAGAATATCAAGCAATAGGGAGATATAATAAACTGCAAGTCTGATATTTTCTATTACAACGGTGCACCATGCAAGGGTTAGATTAGTTATTCAAATGGAGGCACATTGTATAATTGTCCTAGTGAAAAAATAAACCTAAACTGGATTTAGTTTGGTTTAGATCTAAGAGAGATAAGATTGGATCCATATGCTCAGTCAAATGAAGAACCTGTAAATCAAGAAACTTTTATAACTTGATTTGATACATTTTATTCTGATACTTTAGCAACAGCATTTATTCAAAAATTTATAAAAACAAAATTCTGAAATGTCTTACTGAAGTATTTGAAGAATCAAAAGAATATTTATAAATGGAAGCAATGAGGCAGTCAATCAAACGTTACAAAATGCCACCATGGATGACCTCAATAAGACTGAAAAGCTCTCCAAGTAGTTAGTACCAGTGACCAAAATCAACAACCCAAAGCTGAACCCCTGAGGCAGGAGATCACAAAAATGAAAAGATTTGTGAAGCCACTACCTAATGTAAGTTTAAAAAGAATACCAGTATTTGCCACAAATATTTCGAATGGTTTTTAAATATAATTTGTTATAAAATGGTAGCAAGAAATCTTTGTTTCATTTTAGGTGGATGTCTTAGATTGGTGGAAGAAAAACCTATAACACCTCCAACTATTATCAAATCTAGTAAAGGACATCTACAACACCCCTGCCTCATCCTCTTCATCATAAAAACAAAACTCAACCCCCAAAAGTGCTTCTGGCAGAAAATCTTTTAGCTTCAAAAATTGAAAAATAACTCTCTTGAATGAGGAGGAGCAAAAAGCAGAAGCCAAAGCTGAGGGAGAGATTGATCTAGGAAGCTTTAATGATGTTACCACAAGATGAAGTCAGATTCCAGAGACAGTGAGTGCCTATCCAAGCTCAACCTCTAAGGCAAAAAAATTCAAAACCAACAAAGACCCTGGTTCTGAAAAGAAGAGTTTAAAGTGAAAGCCAGTACTACACCATAAAAATTCAAGCAAAAATCCTATTTTTGATTTTTTGACTTTTATGTAACTAGTTAGAACATAGAGAACTTAGTACTTTACACTTCTGACAATTAATTATGATTTGAATTGAATTTATCAGTTGAAATTCTCTGACACCAGTTTTTTGTCTTTATATTTATTTAGGATATAATGCTTGTTAGTAACAATTGTATTTTCAGTAGTTAAAGGGAAAAATATTTTCGGTAGCAGGAAATTTTTTCTGCAGTTTAATGAAATGGGCAAATATGTTAAAAAGTTTTAATTATCATTCAAATTTTTTGGTAGATTCAACTTTAATTTGTTTTGTTTAACAAATCATGAAAACTTTCAAGGGAAATATGAAACATTTCTTCCAAATATAATTGACGTAAATATTACTGAAAATATTTGAGGCAAATAATGTCACCTCTCAGGTATTTGAGTTGAATGTCTTGTCATATTTACAGCTGTACATTTTACTTTAACAATTACTATTAACTAGTAATTTAATAGTTTTTTTTACTCACTGCATCTGCAGCCTCTTGTTTCTTCTCTGCAATCAACTTTGCAAACTTTTCACGATTTTCTTTCCAGTTCCTAACAACATACATTTACAAAATAAAAAAAGCTTTTAATGACCAAATTAATTGTAGTATTCAAAAAGATTATTCACAACTTTGATCTGTCTTTCACCCAGAAAGACAGATCAAAGTTGTGAATAATCTTTTTGAACTATTTCACAACTTTTTCTGTCTATTCTAACTATTTCACAACTTTGATCTGTCTTTCTGGGTGAAAATAAAGAAATATACCATTACAGCAAAATAAACATTAGATTCAATTGCAATTGGTTTAAAGATAGAGATAAAGTAGATTACAGTAACAGCACCAATTTATAAAGAATAAATTAATTTTTATTTAATGCATGCAGTTGTACTTTTGGTGTTTATGATATTGCAATGTTGGTAGAATATAGTGCGCACAGACACAATAATAGAAAGTCTCTTAGTATAATATACATTAAGGGAGTATAACATATGTATTGTGTACTGCCTGTTTTAATATTACTACACACACACAAAAAATGCATTGTATAGGTTTTCTCAGCTTTCAGCAGAAATTATAAAAACAGCTGTAAACACATATACTCTGTTTACTAAAGTTTCCCTCAAGTATCTTGCTAAGTTTTTTTACCTTATCTTAGTAGATTTTTGTCATTTGAAAACAACAATCTACTAAAATAAGGTAAAACATTTAGCAAGATACTTGAGGAAATCTTTAGCAATATGCTAGAGATATCCTACAGCAAAAAGAATTTTCTTACATTAGTTGCATTACTATATTGAAAAGGTCACAAAGTTAAAAAAAATAAACAAACAAAAGAACAAAAACAAAGAATAATTACTTTTCATTTTGTTTTTTCATTATGGGTCTAATCACAAATGCTTTAACAGTGAAATATAAAATCACAGGAGTAATAGTGCCATAGAAAACTGCAGATGGAGAAAATACTTCACTTAGCAAAATTGGAAAATTGAAAATTTGAGTATGTCGATATAACCTAAAATAGTAAAACAGCTCTCCTTCAGCAAAAAAAGTTTGTTGAACTTTAAATCATTTTATGTTTAAACATAAAATGATTTAAACATACGTAATTAACATAACTTTATCAATAATTTGTCAGTATGTTTTTGTGACTAATATTCCTTCATAATTTTATCTTTTAAAAAATCAGCTTTCTCAATTAAATAAAGCTATTCAAGATCAATGATCAACACATTACAAAAAACAAATAAATAACAAATAAAGGAGATTTTTTAATCTTTTAAGGCCAACACACATTTTAGTGTAAAAAAGGTTTAAACTGATAGGCTTATAACTTACATTCAACATACCAAAATCATCAACAAATATCAAATAGCTAAAAATTGAAGAATAGCTTTCCTTACTTAACTTCTAATGTGACACCAGATGCATGCCCTATACTTATATATGCTCCTAACTTGCTGAGGGATGTTACTTTATGTTCACCTCCGTATAACAAATGTAGACCAAGCAGCCCACATCTAAACAATTCAAAGTAAGATTTTAAATAAAAGATGATGCTTCTTCTGCAATAATTTCAATTTTTTTTTATTTTAGTTAATAATAATAAGCTCAACTTACTTTATTCTAATTTTAGCTTTGGTATCTTCACTAAATTTGTGTGTGTAAGTTATCATTGCAAAAGGATTTTTTAAATTTAACTAAAGAAAAGAATATAAAACCAATAATTGAAAATAATTGCATAGAATGAGGATTTTATGGCTAAGAAACTTTTGGTAAAAAAGTTTTATTTGTTTAATGCTTTTTTTTTCTTTCTTTTTTTTTTTAAATAGTATTTTATTTGCATTCCTCTTTCTTTTTTTCAAATTAATTGGAAGAAACTTAAATAACTATTGTTAATGCCAAAAAAAAAAAAAAAAAAAAAAAGAGATCTGTACCTGAAGTTGAGCAGATGCATGATACTTTTCTGTGTTTCTAACTAACATTGAAGACATTGATGATAAATAACCACCAGTCCATGTTAGATAACCTGTTGTATGATTTGTGAGTTGCCTTGAAATCACTAAAAGTTTGTATAAAAAAAGTTTATAAAAAAAAAATTTAAAAAAATATATATTTTTAATGAACTCCCAATAAACTTTTAAAGAAGTTTTTTTGAAAGATGGTTTGCATCAAGTTTTTTTAGCTGAAAAGTTTTCAATGAAGAGTTCAATCAAAAAAAGATTACAAAACATTACAATTTATTAGCAAGATCTTTTTTTAAATCAATTTCTAAAATAAATTATTCAAAATTAGAAATTTTTCTTTTAACTTAGGAAATCGAAGTTTGTAATTAAGAAATACTAGAAATTTATTTGGACCTTGAATGAAAACCTACTTTAAATAGTTGATTATTTGGAACTTGAATGAAAACCTACTTTAGTTGATTAATATTTGAAACCTGAGATTCTTTTAAAATCCCTGAGAAAATTTTAAAATCTTTTCTTATCAAATTCAACTCTCAACATGTTTTTTTTTTATCTTTAAAACTTCTGTAAAAAAAAACTTCTTTTATTTATGGTTTTTGAGAATGTATTAATATTAAGTTCAATGACTTTCATGGACATTTTCTTGATTAAAAAATATTGGTGTTTTTTAAGTCAAATAAGCTTTATATAAAAACTTTTTTCATAGAATGTCATTATTGCAATGACTAGATAAAAATTAAATGTAAAAAAAAACAAAACAAAACTTAACTTACTTGCATGCACTCCAGCAGATAACATTGATTGTCGCATTGCTAAATTTAATGATAAATTACCAGCCATTTTCTTCCCAAGGTTATGATAACCTTTGAGTCGAATACTAGTACCATCACCAACACCTAATTCAAACTAAGTATAAAACATGCTTCTGTAAAAAAGGAATTACAGAGAACTAATTTTACGAATAAACACAAGCTTCAGCCTCTTAGAAGAAATCTTAAATCTCTTTTGTAGTAATATTTTTAAGACATGATAAAATATTGAATTATTAGGACTATTATCACAGGAGCAAACAGCATATAAACTTACCTCTCCAAAGGATTTTGGTGAAAAAACCTTTCTTAACGTGCAATTTACACTTCCTGTACCTATGCCATTATGATTTTGTAATGAACCAGATAAAATGGCAGTGGTACCTTTTGTTAAAGGGGCCTAAAATCAAAGTGATGAAAATAAAGTTATAACTTCAACTTAAAAGAAATTCTTTTATTATTAAAACAACGCTAAACATAAACATATGCCAAATAATTTAGTTTATTAAACTGATCTTACATTACTAAAACTTTTGTGTGTAAATCATAATTTTTCATAAATCATAAAAATCTTACAACAAACATTAAAAACTATTCAAATTTTTTTCTTACTCAACTTAAATGATCTTTGTAAATAATTCAATAATCAATTTTTTCTTTTTGTTTTTCTTTGTTCCATGTAAAGATAGAATAATACTTAGTGAGAAGAAAGCCATTGCAGAGTCAATAAGGAGGAAAAAGATCAAATGATGAAAAAGCCTGACTTAATGGACAAAATCATGTGGAATTCAGCACCCTTTTACTATCAAGAAAAAATTCGGGCTTTCTTTAAAGATTGAAAAACTTTGTTCCATTTTTTGGTAACATTTTTTTGTAATTCAGTTGAAGAAATTAAAGACATGATAGAAATGTTACGAAGATTCTGAAATAAATTTAATACAAATGATGTTTTTTTTTTTTTTTTTTTTTTTTTTAAATTCTATAAGTTTGCTTTAATTTTTTTTCAAACTTTTGATGTACTCCTAATTTGAATCGGTAGAGTAGCAATTTTCAATAAATTTAGTCTGACAGGTTAAAAATATTTTTACTATCAGCTAATTCCTGAGCTGAATATAAAACTTTTATAAAACTTTTTTCATTTAAATAACTTATCAACTATGTCTTTCTCATAGAATTTACCACTAAGAAATAATGATCTTCAAAGCTGTTTGATTTTTTTTTTTTTTTTTTTTTTTTTTGAGTAAATGATGAAATAAATTTCTGAAAAAAGAAACATTGGAATTGCAGGCCTTTTAAGATATTTAGAGGGACCAAATCAATATGATCAATCTAAAAAAGATTTTATTTTAGAGTATCCAAAGAAAAAAGAACATCTAATTAAAGCAAAAGATATTTATTCACATCTTTTTTATAATCTTAAAAATACACCTACAGTTGAAAAAAACAAAATGAAAGAGTCTTTACAGAAAAGAGTAAGAATTAGATATATATAGATATAATAGATATAATTAGATATAATTAGATATAATAGAGAAAAGAATTTGGCAAAAGAAATTTCCTACCCCAAAACTCCAATTTAGAAATAAACAGGCTTCCATAAATGTTTTGAGTTTCATCAAAAAAGAAATAGCTGTATTTGAAGATTTGATTCTTAACCAAAAATACTTAAAAAATTACACCGTGCTTTAAAGTCTTTACCACCATCATCAGTTGACACAGAAAGATGCTTTAGAGCTGCTGGACTTTTTATTACTCATTGTTTGGAAATTACTTAAAATTACTTAAATCATTTTTATGTAATTTAAAAGAACTTACTTAAAACTACTTAAGTAATCTTTTATTACTATTTAAATACCCCTAATAACAAACATAAATACTTTGCTACATTTCTTGCTTTACCACATTTTATCAAAAGTTAGCAAACAAGTAACAATAAGCTTCTACTTTATTACATTCCAACTTACATACACAGGGTGTCTAACAATTTAGCAATACAAAATTCCAGTAGATTTCCAGAAGTTTTCAGTATATATTTCCAGTACGTATTTTCACAAAGTTTATTAGTAATTCAACAAAAAAGTACTACAACAATAGATACAAGGCTTGTGGAAAGTTCAACAAAGTTAGAGCTATGAGATAATAGGCCTTATCATTCGCCTATCAGTGTCATCTAATCATAATTGTTAAATATTACTATATAGAATTTAAGAACATTACAATTAATAGAAGCTGATAAGATTGCATCAAATTCAAATGATGTCTTAATAAACAAATTACAAGTACAAAATGTTAATGTTCAATGATAATGTCAGTTTGACTAAGATCTGAAGTGTAATCTAAACAACACAGAAATAATGTTCAAACCATTCATTATAATACTGAGACCTGAATGAAACTTTCAACAGTCACAAATGATACAACGTTTCAAAAATGTAAACAGATGATGACCCTCATGCTTTATATTCTTAAAAAAGTCATTTTTATCAATTTTAACATAGACTTTCATGTCTAACAGGTACTACAGTAACTTAACTACAAAAGCTTCATATGTTAAATATGTTCAATAATATCTCAAATGTTACAATATGTTCATTTTTTTGGTTGTCATTTCTTCAGCTGAGCATTTAAAAATTCAATCTCTTCTCTAGTTTGTACAGCCAACTTTGCTTTCTTAGCCTTAAGTGATTTGGTGTCCTCATAAATCTTTTCAAAGCAGCAGCCTAATTGGTCAGTTCATCACGCTTCTTTTTGAGAACTTCATTCTTTTTAGTGCCAGCAATTCTAATGGCTTTTATTACGGCCTTTGTAATGGGCATAGTCCTCCATGGGTTAAAACAGCATCATGTACCAGTCTTTGTAAAATTGAAGAGTCTTTGCTAAGGTTTTCAACAAAGTACTCCTTGTCAAATAAAAAACTTTGATCAATAGCTGCATTTTCATGAAACATAATTGTGATCTGCTGGGCAAAGTGTTGTAATTAAATATCCACATTTTCTGACTACATTATTTCATTATGTAACCTAGTCTATGGCAAATTAAAATTTTTGAGCTTTATGCTGTCTCTGTCAAAGAATTCCATGTATTGCCTCTTGACATGATTGTATGAGCTGGTATTCTGTTAGTTTCCACAATTACTTCCAAGGCTTTTGTTGCCCAAGACTATCTCAGAGATTCTTTCAGCATTACCTGTGGATTGTTGCACCTTTGACTAACTTGTACTTAAGTGGGCACTTTAATGTCAGTTTGGTTGCAAAGGGATTTCAAAAATGATCTGCGTTTCTCTTTAAATTGTAACAAGTCAGCCCCTTTGCAATCTTTTCATGAAGCTGATGCAGCAAAACTAACGTTAATGTTCTGAATGTTTTTCCAGTTTTTTTCCATAAAATCAACCTTCAGTAACATTGAAAATAACACTGTTTGCGACCTCGTCTTAATGAAGCAATTAATTAAGCTGCCTAGCAAAACACACAAATCATGATACAGGAATGGTATTATTGGTTTGTTTGTCTGGTATGTAATCAGGAAAGATTCCAGTTCCAATGAAATATTTTGCATGAAACCTAGTTTAGCTGCCAACATACTATCCTCCTTGACTGCTGTAACAATAACCTTGAAGCAGTTGGATGCTGGAGGTTTCCTGGAAACTGCATTGACATACTGTTTGAAGCTTGGTAACAATTTGATGGGTTGGATATTCCAATGTCTTACAGCTGCTTGCTGTAAGATATTGGAATATCCCACCCATCAAATTGCGCACAAGCATAAGAGAAACACAAGCAATTTTGTAGCTGTGATGTAATCTGCGGTTCATGAGGGGAAGTCCTTGAACAAGTAATACAGTGACCCCAAGGATATGTGTATTTGCCAACCACATTCGTTATAAGCAGTTTGCCAATGTTGAACAATTCTGGACTGCCTGGATCTGACACTTACACCAGCTGAGTCTTTAAACCTCTTGCAAACTTGATGTTAAAATTTGGACCTTCACTGGAAACCTGAATCATTTATTTCAAATCAAACCTGTGCTTGATGAAGGCTGATGTGAATGCTTCACACAAGTCATCATTTATTGAATGCCCAATAAATATGGAAGTTAAGTAGCAAGTTGCAACTTCCTGGAGGTTTGAATTCCAATAGCAAACAATTACATCCATCTGACTCTTTTGGGCTACATTATTCATGCTCTTATTATATGATACAACACAGAAACTACAGTTTCTGATAGTACCATCAAGTTGTTGTTGAAAAAATGGACCAAGCCCATGTTACCATACTGTCCTTTTGCCTACTAAACCCTGATATACATTACCACTTGTCTTTCTACATACTAAACCCTGATGCAATTGCACTATCAGCAAACATAACCTTGAACAGTTGGCCTGCCCATACGATAGATCTTTGTGACTCATATGACATAACTCCATTGTGTGCCCAAACAATCTCAGTACTGATGACTGCATTATTATTCATGTACTTTTTTTTTTAGACTTTTTTGGTCTGCTGCTACTATACTAGCTAAAGGCTCTGGCTGTAAAGATACTGCTGGAACTTGACGTATGTTTGCTTCATTCAACTCTGAAGCAACTGAGGAATTTATTGTTAAGGCACTAGTTGACCAATTTTGAATGATGGGTGATGCCCTGTTAGTGGTTTCACTAGGAATGATCTATTTGATTTTAGGTGTGCACTAGTAGAAGATACACATGCTGCATGTTTCTTACCCTTCTCTTGCAAGACAATGGAACTATCTCCCACATTGCTGATGTCAAATGTGGTCATGTACTAACTGTAGCATGCTCTTCCAGTATCATCAGTCATATTAGCCAGTCATGTCTGGGAAGGATGACTCATAAGAACTTTGTATTATAGTTCTTACTCATGGTGTATTAACTGCAATGAACAGAAGCAAAAATGTCAGTTAAATCACTACTATAGGCACACTTTAACAACACATTGTAAAGTTATAGTTAAAGTCTGCCACATTACTATGCTAATAAATTAGTTGTTTCTCTATAAATTTATTTTAGCTGACATTTACTGAGCAGGGTCACTAACTCCTAAAAGAGACCAAAGTGATCCTGTTTATCCAATAATTGTTTTGCCAATACCAATTGTTTTGCCAATGTTTATCCAATAATTGAATGCTTGCTATCAACAACTAAATCATATAGAGCCAAACATTGGTGTGGATGTAGTTTATTGTCATCCAGCTGCCAAAACTTGTTTATTTACCCAATAATACCAATTAAGCAAGCATACATTAATACCATGCAATATTACAATAACATATCTCTAAGACTTAGTCAGTTTTTGATGATCGCACACATGCCTTTTAAAAAATGTCATTACAATAATAAACCAGAAATATTTTTACATAATAAATTTTGTTGACTAAGAATTCATGTCACTGATTGTAAGTGACAAGCTAAAAATGTGGGTTCATCATGTAGCATAATAGGAGACATGTCTGTACTAACTGGCATTTGATTGCTACAAGTGGGAATTAAGTTTAGCAGCTAAAGAACATCTGAGCATGCCAGTCAAGTGGATATGATGAAAAAACATTAATATTCACCAAAAGCACCTGGCAAATCTAAAAACTGCATGAATTATAAGATGGCAAGTTAAAATATACAGGAAGCCAGACAAAACTCCAAAAGAACTCCAGGATTTCCAGTGAATATAAAAATTCCAGTAGATTCCCAGCATTTCAAGGATTTTCAGGAGTGTTAGACACCCTTATACATTAGATACTCACTATACTTAATATTGGAGTGCTAATCTGTTGTTCAGAAGCTTTTATAACTTTTGCTTCCTCCTGTGCTTTTATAGCTACATGTACTCGATAAATGCTGAAGTGTCAACCTTCACCATTAATAACTCACTTTCTTTCATTTAATACAACAAAATATATGTACCGTTGTTGTATAAAGTAATTTTCTTAAGTTAATCATTTTTTCAGCACAGGCTAGATTTGCTATAGCTAGGAAAATGAATTTGTGTTATTGACCTGAGCAACAATGAGGAAAAACTTCTGGATGTTTATTTGTCATTTTAGAAAGAAAACTCATAGCTCATAATTGGTAAACCAGAAATATTTCTGTTTATCTGAACAACATTTTAAAACTTTTTTAAAGTAAAATTTAATCAGTAAAAAACTTCCTTTCTAATTTATATATATAATTATATAATTATATTGTATTCCTATGTGTAATTGTATTGTATTCCTATGTATAATTGTATTCCTATATATAATTATATATATTGTATATATTGTATTAAGTTTATGAGAATTTACATGTTGATTTTAAAATATATATACACTCCTGTCCATAAGTTTGGACGCACCTATCGCAACTACAGATATTAAGAGAAAAATGTGTCAGAATAATTTTGATTTGTGACTTTAATAAAACAAATCGATAACTTTATGTCCTTTTATTAGTTTTAGTGAAAAAAAAAAATAATAGTATCAAAAATTATTACTAAAATAAAATGTTTTTATTTAAATCATCTTTTCGACAAAATGGTCACCTTTAGCTTTGACTATCGCTTGGCAGATACGTGGCATGCGATCAATCAATTTTTTAAAATATTCCTCATCAATATTTTTTCATATGTTTTGGGTTGCCTCCCAAAGATCATTTTTACCCCTTGGTGGAGTTTTTCGGACTTCTCAATCTAAATGATCCCACAATAACTCAATTGGGTTACAATCAGGACTCAGCGGTGGCCAAGTCATGACCTTCAACAATCCTTCCTCTAGTTTTTCATTTAAATATTGCTAAACCACTTTAGCAGTGTGTTTAGGATTGTTATCTTATTGGAACACAAATCGTTTGCCAAATAATTAGGTTCCACAGACTAAAACATGTTCTTTCAAAATCTTTAAATAGACTTCATTTGTCATTTTCCCGTGAATTTTGGTGATTGATCCCACTTGTCAACCACTGAAACAACCCCAAAACATTATATTCCCACCTCCATGCTTAATTGTTTGCATAGTATATTGCTCCAGCATTCTTTCTCCTACCTGACGACAAACAAATGACTAGCATTTATTCCCAAAAATCTCAAACTTTGATTTGTCTGATCAGAGTACTCTATTCCACTCTTCCACCGTCCAACTCTTGTGTTCTTTGGCCCAGACAAATCTTTTTTGTTTGTGGACGGTTGTAAGACATGTTTTATTAACAGCCATACAACCTCTAAGCCTTACTTCAAGAAGTTGCCTTTTTACCGTTGTTGTATTTTTTTTTGTGGTATGATGTTCATTAAAAGCAGCTGCTAAATCTGGCGCTGTGCGTCTATGATTTTGTAAAGAATTAATTACTATGTACTTATCCTCTTTTTTCGTAGTAGAAGGAGGTCTCCCTACTTTTTTACGATCGCAGAAAGACCCTGTTTCTACTTTACTTTTAATCATTTTAAAGACACAACTCTCTGAAATGCTAAGGCATCGACCAATTTCTCGATTAGAAAAGCCTAAATTATGAAGGGTCCAAATTTCTATACGTTTTTCTAAATTTATCTGCCCTCTTTTTGCCATTTTAAATAATGAATCTTATAAGAATACTAAAATAAAATAATTAATTTGAAAAAATGAGAAATAAAGTTTAAAAAATTTTCTTACCAAAAATTGATAGTTCAAAATCAATCAAATCATTAATTTTCAAAAACTATAGATTTATCAACTTTTTAAAACAGAAAAAAAAAAATCTTAAATATCTTACAACTAAAATATTTATAAGTAATCTTATGGGAAATTGGATTTTCTTTTTATATAATAAAAGTTTCTAAATTTTTACAACTTGTTTGAACCCAAAACAAAGAACTTATCAACAAAATTACCTCAATTGATTGACTAATACTCATTTGCTTTATTTCAATGTTAGGTAGCAAACTAAAATAAAAACATTTAAAAAAAGAAGACTATTTTAAGTTAAAAGTAAAAATTCTTTATATCAGCCATTAAGGTTATGTCCTAGTTTTCTAAAAACCATTCTTTTATATCTGCTAATAACTTGTATAACTATTTACAATTTACATATACAAGTTTAATTTTTAACTCTAAATGAAAATAAATTCAGATGGAACCAAAAATTTACATTTTCAAAAGTAGATGAGAAATAAATAATATTTTTAGGATATAGTAAAAATAAAACTGCTCAGATGCACACATAGTACTAATAAATAATCATCAATAATTTAAGTAAAAAAATATGCATCTAAAAGATAGTCAACTGACATTTGTCTGTAACTTTAAATCTTTTAATGGAAAGGTTTTTTCAATTAAAAAAAATATAAATTTTTTAAGTGAGTTTTATTTTAAAAAATTGTGAAAAATCATCTAAAATATTCATGTGAAGATAACTTATTTTAAAAAGATTTTTAACTTTAATTTTAAATTAGTTCAGCTATTTGCAAAGAAAGAAAGCAAAATATGTTAACTTTTAAATTTTTAACTAAACAAATGTTTAGTCAGCTTATAATACTGGTTGAACAAATGAAATTCAGCACTATTTAATTTTTAATTACTTGAAAACTGCTTAACAGATATTTCTAAGTTTTTTTGCATCTAAATATTGATTTCAATCATCTTTTACATTTTTAATTAGATGCTACAAGCTCTCTTGATCATCTTAGATTATATTTTAATCAGTCTCACACTGCTTCTTGTTGTATCTCTTCTACTTGTAGCCATTTTGCATTTAAAACTTTCTTGTTTTGCTGTTGTTGTTTTTTTTTTGTTAACATTTTCAAAACTTTTTCTTTAATATTTTTAAAACTAATTTTTTTTCTTTAAAAATTATATTATTAATCAGTTTTCATTCTGATTCAGTAAATATTCCAATATAAATTTATAAATTAGGGTATAAAAATATGAATTATACAATATTTAATATTCTTAAAGTGCTGTGTAGCTAATTTATTACTATATAACAATAGTTAAAACTGCCTATATTATAAATTTTCTAATATATATGATTAGTGATTTTATTATATCACAATGCTTTAAACTGAATATTACTATACCACAATGGTTAAAACTGCTTATATTATAAATCTTCAAATATATATGATTAGTAATTGTTAAATAAATCTTTGTATTTTCAGATGGGATTGTATTCTCAAGTTTACCATACGCCCTGTTGAAAGTATTGAAGGGAGAATATTGTCACCAGGAAAGCAGGTTTTTTAAACACTCTTTAAAAAAGCATATATGAAAAATTGCAAGCCATACTGGTTTCTGGTTTTGAGATTAAATTCCAACTTAAATTATCAACAAGACTGTTAAAAAACTTGATGAGTTATTCAGTAAATGGAAAAATCTGTAGAAAAACAAGAGCTTCAAGACAAAAACTCAAAAAATAAATCAAATTTTCATAGGCAGTAGTTGAACAGTTTGAAATTTCACATACTTAAAAAATTTATCATGGACCATTAAGAGTCAGGAAGACTAAAAAGAGGAACCACAGTTTGAATCACTAAAGTCTCTGAAAAAGAGACTTTACTGATTACAACTTTTTAAATACACAAAACAGCAATATCTTTTAAATATTTTTCTTTTTTTTTCTACTTTTTTTTTTTTTTTTTTTTTCTCTCTTTTTAGAAAGATATTGGAAAGTTTTTTAACCAGTATTTTTCTTTTTTTCTTTTTATGTATCTTTTAACTATCATTCAATGTAAAACTAAAAGAAACTTTAAAATAGCTTGCAATAATGCAGATTTGTGATTTTAAGTAGTGAGAATGATTATTTTATTGTGATCATATTTTTCAATTATTGACACTGAAAAAAAAAATTTTTTTTTCCTAAACATTGTTGTCAAGACACCAAAAGATCATCTGAATGTTAGGTTTTACATTTGATGCTGTTAAAACAGAAAAAATCTTATTTTAAAATAAAAATAATCCTTTTAAAAAATCTAAAAAATATTTAGGAAATATTTTTAGTTGCAAAAAAAAAAAAGATTGAGAGGGTGCCGCATGATTTTTCAAAAATGAAATTTTTTAATCATGCGGTATTTTCTCAATATGTTCCACAAGTAGGAAAAAAATTATGTGCCAAAAAAACTGTTAAAATTAACAACATTTAGAGGTAGCCTCTAACCTTAAAGTTTGAGTGAAATGCTGCAAAAACCATTTGTATTAAGTAATATGATTGTTTTTGATTTTTTTCATTTGTTTAATGATGTGCTTTAATGTGAAGCATTTATTTTATTCACTTATACTAAACATTTTACTACTATAAAATATTCTATGAAATGCTGATGTAATCAAAGTAGTTGATAGTACATTGGCAGCAAAAGTAGCACTTAGTTGTGATGTGTTTCAGTTTTACCTTACCAGCTATTTTGAAACAATTTAGATCTGCATTTGAATAGGACAGATTCTTGATTGAACACCACCAATCAGGTAAAAATCTAACTAAATCACAAATTGTATTGCAAAATGTAGTTGCAATTTGACAGAGACAACTATACTTAAATAACTATTGAATAATCTTTAGCCAATATTTGTGTAACTTGTACTGATATATGTTCTCAGTGCATTGATTCTAAATCAATGGATCAATGCTGTTCATTATGATTGGTTATATTATCTGTTTTATATTAAATGTTAACTTACTCTGTTCATATGAGCATGAGATTCTGGGTGCAAAACTACCATAAATTTGTTAAGCCTTTGGTCATTTTCTAAATCTCCACAAAGTATAGAAAATGACAGATCCAGGTGCTAGTTGACAAGCAAAGTTTGCTTTCTGGGAAAAGGTTGAAATACCCATTTGACCAGCCAAACATTGAGTTAACAAGCTAGAAGTAATATTTACTGAGTAGAAAAGCCTTCAGAAGCATAAAGCCAGAACAACTCTGGAACAGAAGACAAAGGAGGAGGAATTCTTGGAACAGTTTGACAATCTATTTGACATTGCCCATTTCAATGCACTCACAATGATTAAAATACCAAAGAACAGAGTAATTCTCCTCTCTTAGATGCAAAAAGGTCAACTAGGTTTCATTGGAGCAAACTGAGGCATTACAAACAATTATATGAAGAATTGAAACCCTGTTCAAGTAAGGTTTTTCTGGAAGCTGACTCTTCATCTGTTTTGCAGAGGTGATAGACAACATAGATTAAGAAAAGAAAACTCCAAAAAGAAATGATGAAATAACTGCATCAAAAAAAGGCTCAAACTATTGTACTATTTCCCAGACTAACATCTGCTTCAGGCAGAACAAAGACTTTATCATGAAATGCAACTTTTGTTCTTAGTGAAGTCAGGTTTTTTGGAGATGAGCAGTTGTTGGATGTTCCAAAACTTTTATAAGGAATGGATGAAGCACAAGCATCTGCAACCATTCAGTGTTAAGAAGAGTGAAATGTAGAAGATCAGGTGGCAGAAGTGTGTTTCAATACAACAGCTTCTAATACTAGTAGTTAAAATTGTTTAAAGATCTTTATCTAGTATATTGCTACAATTTAATGGAGCTAGCTATTGGGGCTATGTTTAAAAAGACTTTTATTGGTACTTCCACAGGGCCAGAAATCTTTATCTATAAAAAAGCTTAAAAATAACTGGGAGTTTTTAAATTTTAACAGCTTTCTAGCAACTTCATTAGATGCATCAGTGGAATCTTTAGTGGCACCATTTCCTTTTTAACATTTAGAAACTTTCTTGAGTTTATTTACAAGCTGAACAGCAAAGTGACAAGTTCCTTAAGCTTTCAGTTGCTTTTCTCGGAGACACCCCTACTCATAAAGTTATAAGTTTCTGGTGTCAGATCAGCCCCAATCAATCTCCAAAGTTACTTATGCAATCAAGATGTGGCTGTTCTGTAGTCAATTCAAAATAACTCCTTTTGGAAGAAACTTGTGATCTTGTTACAATTCTGTTATCATACGTCTAAGAGCTTTGATAACTGCATCACTTGCTGTTGAGATCATATTGAACAACTTCAGACTCATGGGACAACTACTGAGATATCCACATAATGCCGTTTTGGCTAGCACAAACAAGAAGTTTGGGTTCACTTGTGGTATATATCAGAGGAGCAATTTGGGTTAGCCCTTTTTAAAACTAGATTGTCACATGATTTCAAGAGACTGGTCTTCTTGCTGTGGAAGAAGTAGCACCTGATCATATGCCAAAAAGGTGTGAAATTAGAAACATTTCTTGGCACCTGAGGTCTTAAACAATTCTGCACAACCAACTCAAAGAAGTTGTTCCTATTGCTTTGAATCCAGACACATTATGAACCAAAGATTCTTCTCATTGGGAAGAAGATCTAAACAAGTACATGAAGTATTTAAAGAATAATTAGTCATCAATGGCAGGCCTGAGAAAGGGGTGGCCCTCATTCAAGATTTTAATAAAAAGCTGAAAAAAGACAAGTTTCAATTTCAGCTTTTCTCCTTCGGGTTGTTCATGACCATTGACGCAAAATTCCAGACTGTACTAAAAGTAACCTTCTAGAACATACCAGTTCCAGTGGTAAATAAGTAAAATTAGTCCATTTAAATACTTTAATGAAGCAATGATGCCTTACTTGGAGGACACTAGCAGTGATAGGAAATTTTGACATTTTAAAAGTTTCAAAGTTTAAAACATTACTACTGCAGTTTATGTGACTTATATTACTTAACTAGAAATTCTGTAGAATAGATGTAACAAGCTGAACAAGTGGACAATGGACATGAACATTCAACTTAAGTTCTAATCTTACTACGATGTCTGAATAAATAATTAAATAGATTGCCATTAACTAATCTGGTTGCAAAATTCTTTGAACCTTGAGAGCCACCCCTAAATATTAAGTTATGGTACTGATTTTTTGCACATAATTTTTTCTTCCTATTAGGAACATAATGGATGTGTGCCAGAGTTAAACTAATTATGTCTATTTTTAGGATATCTATAAATATATCCTAACAGATAGACTTTACCAGGAAATAACTCCAAATTTTTTATTTTTAATGATACCTCATACTTGCCTTGAATCATCTTTATAAAAAGGATCATCAGAAATTTCATTATTCTTGAATAAATCTGTTGCATCTATCATCAAAGTTGTGGTTCCCTGTAAATTAAAATTACTATAGATTTAGTAGATAGCAAAGTTAGCTACAGGCTACCATTGATTGAAATACCAAGATTGAAATTCATAAATTAATAGGAACTTCAGAATTAAAATTATTATAGACCTTAAAACACATGGAAAACAGAATTCTGAATTCCCTATCAAAAACATAGATTGAGAACTAGGAATTTTATGAGAAAAAATATGAAACAAATGTCTAATTAGAAAGTTTAGAATATCATTCAGTTAATAGTAACACAGGACTCTGAGGGAAAGGTTAATGCAGAACCTGTAATACTTAACTAATAATTACTTTTAACATTTTAATACAAACTTAAGAATTTTCAATTTACTTCACTTTATTAAAACTTTTTGATTTTATGTAAACAAGTTAATTTTAATATTATTTCAATTTGCACACACACACACACACACACACACACACACACACACACACACACACACACACACACACACACACACGCGCGCGCTATTAGGTATAATAATATGGTAAATCAAAAGAGTAAGAATGTAAATTATTCATTATGAAGTAAAACAATTTCTTTATTCAATTACATATTTAGTAATTGTTTTGTTTGAAGACCTATGCTATCTTTTTGGCAATTTACTTCCCACTTATAAAACTTCTGGTCATTATCATAAAAAGTGCATTTCCAGGTTATCATCATTAGTTAAAACATGGAATTTGGTGGATATGGAAATATTTACCATCTTTTGCATGAAAATTCAATATAAATATGCCTCTATTCAGTGACCTATTTTAAAAGATCAATCAGAACTTTGATTATCTTTGAGCAAAAACTTTTCCAGAGTTTTTTTCTGATTTGTACATGTAAACCAATCAAAATACATAAACTTCACATGTCTTCACCAGTTTTAAAAGCTTTTTATAATTTTTGACAAAGTTTTAGTAATATTCTTGCCATAATTGGCTGTAAAATTTGAAAATTAAATTTAAAAAAAAAAAAGTTCATCACTTATGACCTTCATTAAATAGACACTATTAATGAAGTATTAATACTTTCATGACAAGCTAAGCTGGGAGCAAAATAACCTACATTTGGATTTGTGTGCTGTTCAATTCTTCTTTTCTCAGCTTCACTTTGCAATCTCTCATATTCCTGGAGAATCTAAGCCATTCATAAAAGAATTAGAAAGAATAAGATGAACGAACTAAGTAAAGAAGTTGAAAGTAACTTTTTAAATAACATTAAGTAATTTAGAATGAAAACTGTTAATAACTCAAAAACTAACTATTATTTATATACCACTTACTTTTAATAACATCTTTACACTTATATTTTTTGTTTTTTACCTGTTCTGAGATATGTTCTAAATATTGAGAATATTTTTAAACAAAACTATCAATAAAGCCTTTTGAGCACAAAAAATAGTATGTTTTGCTTGAGATCATATATATATATATATATATATATATATATATATATATATATATATATATATATATACATACATACATACATACATACATACATACATACATACATACATACATACATACATACATACATACATACATACATACATACATACATACATACATACATACATACATACATACATACATACATACATACATACATACATACATATACACACACACACACACACACACACACACACACACACACACACACACACACACACACACACACACACACACACACACACACACACACACACACCTAGAACTAGTAATTGGGTTATTGGATTGAGTTCTTTACCTCTATTAAAGTTAAAATTTTTATTGCCCTCTCCTAAGTAAAAGAGGAGCCCTACTTATTTATCTAATTTATATTACCATTTATCCATTAGTTTCAACTTACCTCATGAGGAGTTCTAATGCGCTCAATAACCTAGATACAAAAAAACATGAATATTATCTATTGATTACTTTACATAGACATACTAGTGAAAAAAAAAATCTTTTTTACAGCATTTTAGTATTTCTAGTTTATAGCAAGCAAACTGAAAGCAATTTTCCATTGATAAACCATAATAGAACTTAGATAAACAAAAACTGTTAAGAAAGGTTCCTAAAATTGAGAGAAATTTTGTTCCTTTTCCTAAACCATTATTGTTTATAATGATTTTATCAAAATCAAATCTTAGAACTGCACTTAAAAAAAGCATAAATTTTATTTAAAACCTTACTTTAGTTAAAAAATCAAATTAAGAAATTGTAATATCAAATCATACTTAGATATGAAATAAAAATATTTTTCATGCAAAATAAAAATTTTTAAAATTATCAAAGAACTGATATCCTACTTCCCATCCTGCATCTAACCCTTTTTGACCATACAAATCATAAATAAGTCTTCGTTGTTGATTGGAAAGAACTGAAAGATTTAAGTAAATCACAGGTTAAAAATATAAATGTCATGTAACAACCAAAAGGATCAAACTAATATGTTTCAACAAAAAAATTGCAATACAGTTTATGAATACTATACTCTGAAAGTTGCTTTTGGTAAATTATAACCTATAAAAAATTACTGAAAGAAAGTAGTAATAATAATTTACAAATAATACATTAACTGTTATTTCAGTAAAAGATTTCCATATTGTTTCTTAATAAAAAATATTAAATATAAAAATTGAAGATGAGTGCAGTAAAGGTTCCTGTAAATCTTATAGAACTTTCAGCATTTTTAAAAAGTGAGATTTACTATGGTGTTTATTTAATAAAGTGAAAAAGAAATTTTCAGAATTTTTTTTTTTAAAAAATTTCCCTTAAGATTGGCTAAAAGCATAAAAAATTTTCACTGTGGCTCTAAGCTCAAGATTGAATACACTTACTATCTGAGCATTTTTAGTTAATTTATAGCAATAATCTCATAAATTAAGTACTAACAGTTGTAGGTTAAACACTACAAAAAGTTCCATAAGAATTTGCAAAATTTATTTTTAGGACAGTTTTATTTTTGGGAAAATGACAATAAACAAGCAAATATTTTAAAAATAACAATAGGTTAAATGCTTATATTAGTTTTTAATCAATTAAAAAAATAAGTAAAATAAAAACTAACCCTCATATGCTTTGTGAATTTTATTGAAAATGGAAACAGCAACCTTAATGAAAACTATCAAGATTAAAATAAAAGAAAAAATATACAAAAAGACATTTACTTCATTAGAATTCCTTATACCTGTTGGTTTTTTGAATCTTGATGCTTATCTGGATGATATATAACACACATGCGGTGGTAAGCAGCTTTAATCTCTTCATCATTAGCCTAGTTATCAAAAGTATGTAAAATAAATAGCTTTACCAATTGTGTTCACATTTTTCAAAATAAAAAGACAAACCTTAATAAAATATTTTTTATAATAAGAAAATATCTTAAATTGTCAGAAAAACAATACTAATCCATATAAACAATTTTAAATTAGCATTAAAACTGATACAAAATAAAAACAAACAAAAAACATTTTTAAAAATACAAAATGCACTAAATTTCAGATTTAATATTTTTTTATCAGCTAGTATTATAAACAACCCAGTGGATTAAAATAATAATGTAGAATAGATTCTAAATTAGAGTTAACTTGTAAACAAAAGAAATATCAAAATAACTAAAATCTAAGCCAGAAAGAGTTTATTTTCATTTCAATCTTCTATTTTTTAATACTAGTTTTTGAGTTTACAAAAGCATAGTTTAATAAAGTAATTATAAACAAATTATATGTAAATATAAAAATAGTACATAAGTATATATATTACTACTCAGCCAGTAAGTACTTTTTGAACGCATCTTTTATTTTAATTTTGTGTTTCTCCAATTCTATTTTAGAATGTTGGAAAATAATTTTTTTTTTTTTTTTTTTTTCGTTTTGTATAAACTAACTTACATCTTTTTTTATATTTAGAATAGAATAATAATCTGGATTTTCTTCTAAGACATCGCTTTCTGCATCAGGATCAGACATCTTTTTCCTTGTGTTTCCCTATAGTTCGAAATTATATTGTGCAAAAACCGAGGATGTTCAACCCCTTAAGTTTCATGTCACTAATTTCCTAAAAAAAGCACAAGATTTTTTTTATAATTCTTTTTCTTTTTTTTTAATTTCATTTTATTTATTAAAATCCAAAAATGTTACTTAAATTACATCTAACAGTTATATAATGCATAATTACTGTTTTAACTACTATCAAATCAAATTAAAATGCTTCAACTTAATGCAAAAATTCTTTATCAATTTATGTGTATTTAGTGATCAGTTTAACATTAAAAAATCAAAAGTGTGAATGGAAACATAAAAATTTAATATTTTTTTGGAAATTCCTTTCATTTGCTAATATAATTTCGTAGTGGAATCGACTAACGGTTTGATAAGCCATTCTCTTTCGATGACAACTTTAGGTTACATGGGTTGCTCAATTTTTTATCTCAAGTTTTTGTATTTAACTTACTTCACGTTCAATCTGATTAAGATCTAGAGATCTGTTTAGGCTAGTAAAGAACCTTTTTGATGTTTTCTAACAACCATTGCTTAACACTTCGTACAGTGTGCTTAATGTGCTTAATTGTGGAGTACTTAAAAGTAGATTTTTCTTCGAGGATGCCTTTGTATATATTTGTCCAATTTTTCCATCAATGAAAAGTTTTATAGCATAAGCTGTTACCGTTTATTTATTTGGACTTGAACTCTATGTTTTAAAAATAATAATAATAATTTCTTATACCGTTTGATGAATTGTTGACAATTGGGGGTTAGAAAACAATTTTATGAATTACATCTTTTATTACTTTGAAGCAATATTATCATATAGATTTGTCATACAGTATTATGATGCAATAACGATATTTCTTGGGGATTAGAACAGTATAAACTATGGTAATTAAATAGTATAAATTATGCTTTTTAAACAGTATAAAATATACTGATTGTTAATTGTAATTGTTGGATGTATTTTTAAAAAAATATTAGAATTAACATTGATTAATAAAAATAGATTCATTTCTGTGGTTTTTTATTAAAAAAAAAGAAAATTTTATGAAAAATTTATTTAGATAAATGGAAGATATAAAAATTAACAAACATGCTTACTAATAACAATTGCTAATAAAATTACAATAAACTAACAAATACGTTTTTAACTTGTAAATGAAAAGAGAGTTCATTTTTTAAATAAAATTAGTTTTAGATGGAATTGGACTACAATGTTGTTTTAAGTTCAACAATGCACAGGATTTTTTAATTGATGAATTCCTTGATTAAAGAACATTTGGCTGATTGAGTTTTTTTTGTACAGTGAGTCCAAAAATTATTGGCCCCTTGCAATTGTTCAAATATTGCATACAAAAATTATTGGCTCAGAGGAAAGGAAAGAAAAGAATTCTCTTGAAAGTTCTAGAACTTTCGTGATTTTTTCAGAATGTTACAGAAATGTGTCGATGTTATATCTAGAACCAGTAATCATAGTATAAATACTCGTGGATCTCTTGACTAGATGACATTCAAATAAAATGGCCCCTAAAAAGAAAGAACATAGTAATGATCTTCGAATTTTAGTAATTCAGCACCATCAGAACGGCGATTCTCAACGGGATATTGCAGCTAAAATATTACTTCCTCAATAAACAACACGTTACATAATTAAGAAATACAAACACACAATTTCGGACATGTTCGAAAAAGACTAACTACAGAAACATTGAATCAATTGATTCGTACGTACGTAAAATTAAGTCTGATCGACGTAAATCTGTCAATGCTGTGAAGATTGAGGTCGAAACCGAATTACAAATATCATTACACGCCAATAGCATTTGAAACAGACTTCATGAAGCTAGGCTTTTCGGGCATCTAGCGTGAAAGAAACCATTAGTCAACAAGGTCAATCGAGGTAAACGTCGGAAGTATGCCAAAGAAATGTTGAACAATTATGTTTTGGGAAACTGTCATTTGGTCCAATGAATCGAAATTTAAACTGTTCGGGTTTGATGGGAAGATAATGTTATTGAGTACACCCAAGGAAAAATTTGATCCACATTGTACAGTGGCTACGGTCAAGCATGGTGGGGGTTCTGTTACCGTTTGGGGTTGTTTCACGCAAAGTAGAATTGGTGAATTATATATTTTGGACCGTACAATGGATCAATTTTGTTATCGTGATATCTTAGAGGAGCATTTGTTACCATCAATCCAAAAATTTAACTTTTGACAAGAACTTTTTTTTGTCCATGACAATAATTCTAAGCATACATCAGGTCTAGTTAAGGATTGGCTCAAGCAAAACAATATTCAAACATTAGCTTGGCCTTCATTCTCGCCCGATCTTAATCCTATAGAATATATATGGGATAAGATTGAAAGGAGGATAAAGAAATACAAGCCAAAGAATATCCATGAGTTTGGGAACCTCTTGAAGAATGAATGGAATAATGTCGAGTTATATGTTCTTCAGAAACTTGTCGATTCAGTACCAAATAGATTACTAGAGTGCATCAAAATGAAAAATTACCCAACACGATATTAGATTTGATGAAATACCTGTTTTCGACGGAAAAACATTTTTTTCTTTTCTCTTGGCCAATAATTTTTGTATGTAGTAATTGAACAACCTTGTATTGTTAATAAAACAAGAATAATAGTAAAAGAAAAGCTAAAACTTGTAATATATATACTAATGACAATAGATCACACAATGATACTAACATTGAGTAATTTTCTTCTATAATTCTTATATGATAGCAAATATAAAGTAGGTATGCAAGAGTGGGCTAATAATTTTTGGACTCACTGTATATTGGTATTAGTTTTAAATCGGTGTCAATCTATATACACTTACATACGTAAGTAAGTGCGGCGAGGTGCAGTTTAGCAAGAGCATTGGTATCCACTAACATAGTTAGTTAGTGCAGTTTAGCAAGAACATTGGTATCCACTTATATAGTATAAATCAGATGATAGATGCTTTTATTCTGTTGCACAGTTTGAAATTAGTGAAGTAGCACTTTTTATCCAAATACATACTTTACATACTTTATTTGAAAATACTTTAATTGAATACAGAGGAGGAGGAAATAGGGCCCTAACTGCTATTTTGGCTTGCTAAACCATCAGTATCAAGAAATTTTTCTTTAACTAAGATAAATAGAAAAGAAGTGAACAAAATTTAACCGTCCTGTTGTCCTCAGGTCAAAATGACCCACCACTGTGTCAAAAACCCAAAAAAATCCACTAAAAGACATTTTTTTAATTTGAAGATATATGACTTTTTTTAGGTTGGTCCCAACTGTAAAAAAAGTGAAATGCTCCTTTTTTTTTGCATTTTCATGAAAACTGAACAAAAAAGGTACAAAGTTACAAAAAATGAGAACAACAAAAGTGTTAAAGACTTTAACAACGTTTTCTGTTTTTAGGAATTTTAAAAAATACTGATTTTTTAAACAAGCATGGCTGCAACTTTGTTACATCAAGGTTCACCCAAATTAGTAATTAACCACCGAAGTTCTCCGATGCGATTTTGTACGGATAGAAAGCTCATCTCAGACGTCGCTCCAAAAAAGGTAAGATGTACTACTGTGGGCAAAAAATAACGGGAAATTTAAATTTAAATTTTTTTGTGATTCCGATAGGGAAAAATATTTTTATTTTTAAGTTGGCATTACTGTCACCAGCATCTATTCCAAATTCCTTTTGTAAAAAGCTAAAAGTGAATTTTTCGTTTTTTACCGTGTCTAAAACTATTTAACAACGCAATTTCATTGAATTTTGTGTGCGGAATGAAATTTCTACTGCCGAAACGTTGAAAATGTTGTAGAAGGCCTTTGTTGAGCAAGTTCTATCGAAAACAAGAGTTTATGAGCAGTACAAAATATTAAAAGAGGGTTGGAAAGCGTTGAAGTCGAGGCACGGCCTGGACGACCATCAACATCAACTGATGAGCTACACGTAAACAAAATCAAAAAGTTGGTACTCTAAAATTGTCGATTGACTGTCCGAGATCTTACTGACCCTGAAATAACAAAGAGGGCAGGAAATCTTTATCATATGCTTGAAAAAAGGTGACTAAAAATTGCCATCTTAAAAAAATTCATCATTAATTCCACAGAGTGTGGATTTTAAAGATGATAACCTGTATCTCCCGGCGTTTTCAAATTGGAAAGTTGAATAAAATAAAAAAAAAAATTGTATTGAAGAAAATCCGCCTTTAAGGGTAACCTTGGGTAAAGTTAAAACAGTTTCGGGAAAATTTTCATGACTTGAAAAGAAATGCCATTCATAAGACAAAATTTTGCAAGCAGGTAGCTTATTATGTGGCTCATACTCGCTTAAAAATTTTGTTGTCAGGTTTTTGTATTATTGTGTAAACTACTAGTCTGTCTGACTCAAAAAACTGTCCCCAAAAGCTGTTTCTAAAAGCTATCCCCAAAAACTGTCCCCAAAGTTAGGGCAAAATGTTTTTTGTTAGAAAAAAATCAACATGCTAAGTCGTTATTTTTCAATAAACTAAGATTTCTATGAATACTGAAAACAAATATAAGAAACACAAAGTTGTCTTTTTTATGCTCCTCCAAATTTTTAAGCGATACAAAAAATCTATTTACATAAAAAGTAAATATCATTAGGAGTGCAAGACAAACAAAACAAGTTATTCAGTCTATCTGGGTATTGCACCATTTTTCTTGACGTTATGGACAACTAATTTATAACTTTCTCATTGAAGAATTTTTTAACTGTTCTTATTGTTCTTTTTACTTGTTATTTTGTTTCCTCCTCTGTGATTGGTCTTTCATTCAAAACTTTTAACATGTAAGGAGAACTTGCCATAATCTCAGGTTGTTCCGCCAATTTGCTCATTGGAGGACAGTTGTTCGGAACTTTAATTTCGAAACTTCAAGTTCGGAACTCTGTCCTTAAAACAACCTGAGATTATGGTAACAACCTGAGATTGTGGTAAGTATATCTTTAAAAGAGTTTAATGGAATAACAATTGCATTTAGTAAGTTTTTGATCTGTTGTAACTCATCATAATGCAGAGATCCTGATGTAGAAAACTCCAAAGTTTTGCATCAATTTCATCACTGGTTGATTTAAAATGGTTTTAAAGGTTTAAAACTCACGGTCCAATGGTTAAAGTTAGTACATTATATAGTGGTACCAAAAGTAAAAAAAGTGTATAATCTATAAGATTTATGTCTTTTGTATTAGAAAGATGATCAGCAATTATAAACCTTTCCTGTTACCCTCCACTCTTTTTTCACACTTTTTTTCCACATCTCCTTAATGAAAATGTAGACATTTCAGCATAATTCTTCTCTATATTTTTTCAAAAAGAAAAAAAAAAAATTCAGCAGGATTCCTTCAACATATTATTGCCCCTTTCCCTCTTTCACTCTTTTCTGAGAAAAAAAATTCTCGAAATAAAGATTTGTTAATGAATATATTTGTTGAAAATATTACCTCATCATATACAAATTTTTGATTTCTTATATATTTTTTTATAAATTCATGATTTTCTAATGTTCGTTATTACAACATGGTTTTCAAAGACTTTTTTCTTTCGACGTTGATAGTGACAGAATCTTATAAATGCAAGAATAGGTATAAACATAATGCTAAAAAGTAGTAGCATTAAGCTTAAAAAGATTGACCACGGTGGAAGTAAAGCAGGCTCAATTCTTCCCTAAACAAACAAGTTAAAAAATATAGTAACTAAATGAATGAAAAAAAAAAAAACAACTAAATAATGCATTAATAAAAACTATACGCAAACCTTCACTCTGTTCCAAATTTGGTAAGTTGGTGCGTTACATGAATAGTCATAAATACTAAAACCTAATACAACAATGATAATAAATGGTGATACAAATTTCCAGCATATAATCCAAATCTGACGAGGTTTTTGATTGGTCATATATAGAATGTCTTTACAAAACCTAAATTTTAAAAAAAATATATTTGTTAAATAATCGATGCAATTCTTTTTTACCAATGCGATGAAAATAAATATTTTGATTAAAAAAAAGCAGACGTAAGGGAACTCTTAATACTTTAATAACTCTTGTAACTTGAAATATGAAGATTTTGTGTTAATAGATCCTTTCAAAGTTTATAAAAGTTTTGATTCATTTAGAGAGACTTGAATCAGCTAAGTAAAAAAAAGAAAAAGGAGAGAGAGATGAAAAAAAGGTTTTACTTTTCTATTCCATAGACATATGAAACAGCAAAACACTCTATACAAGCTACAACCATTAGGGGCACGCTGGAACAGTAGTTCTCAAATAGCTGTAACCAATAGTTACCAGTGGTTTGAACCATCGAGAAACTTAACACAAACAAAATGAGACATACCAGACCTATCATAGCAAATTGTATGGCATTTAAATTTTTAATTTTTAAAAGGTATTTTAGGATTGGTAAACTAATAACCAAATATTTGGAAGTTAAAAACAATAAAGTTTAAAACATTTTTACTATTTTTTCTTTTCTCACGTTATTTTTATTTTTTCTTTTCTCATTTTTTACATTATGTTTTTTTTTCTCACGTTATTTTTTTACATTATTGTTTTTTTTTTTTTTTAATGTTTAAGGTATTATTACCAGTTATTATTTCTGTCCGACGCTTTGCTCTGTAAAAAAACTTCGAGTCAAGAATTGGAGTGATCACACCTTCCAGTATTCCAAACTGAGTATCAATTCCCAACATGATCAACATCAGAAAGAAAAGTGCGCACCACATTCTTGGATTGGGTAATGTACTAAGAACTTCTGTTACAACTAGAAATGCGAGTTCAGTTGACTGAGACCGCTTAAAAAAGTGAAAGCGTTATTAAAAGTTTTTGTCTTAATTATAAAAATGTAAAATCTTATTGATGTTTTAGGTATGTTTCTGAATGTTTAGTAATACATATTTATTGGTTCATTTTACTAATATAAAATAAACAGTTGTACAAAACAAATAGTCATACACAAAGAAATAAACAATAGTATACATTTTAAAAATAATTTCTATATAAGCATAAAATAATCACAATTGATACATTATGATGATAATTTCTAGTAATATAATAAAAGCTCAGAAGGTCAGTCTTATAATGAGCAAACGCAGTGCATAACACTATTGACATGTTCATGTCAATAGCATTGATGTATTTTAAATAGGTTCACGCTTAGAGTTAAACAAGATTTGCTATTCATTTGGAAAATAAAAAAACAAATACAAGTTCTAACTAAATATAGAAAAAATTTAGAAAAAACGATATTTTAAAACTCTAAGATTTTCTTTTTGATTGGTTTTTTGAAACAGCTTTTATTTTGCTGTTAGTAATTTTTTGAAATTATTTTATTCCAGATACGAGGAATAAAACAAAAATAAAAATAACAACGATAAGTGATTTTAAGTTGCTTAGTTTTGAATAATTATACTTTATATGAAGGTTTAAGTGAGGGGTCATTTGTACATATTATATAGCTACAGTTTACAGTGACCATGGAAAATAAAAGGACATTGATGGTTTTTGCTTTTTTGTATGACAGAAAGAATATTATTATAAGTATTTATATTTTTTATGCGATCAAAAAATGATTTTAGGCTCTTTTGTTTTAAACTTTGTCAGCCCTCGAGCATGTTTCTGTTTGTGATCAAATGTTTTGGTTTTGTTTTAGATTTACTACTCCATGCGTTAACAAGACCACAATCCAAATGATGAATATATCAATATCAAATACTGATATCCGTATAACTTTATCCGAATTTTTATCCAAAATTTTTTGTACGTAATTGTATAAAATCTTCTTATTATTCCAAAGTATTTTTAAATTTATACGAAATTTTCTTACAACTCCATTATCAGGAATTATCCGAAGAAAAATATTCTTCGTTTTTCATTTAACTCATTGTAATTAAGTTATAACTCATATCATTTCATGTTATTCGAAAATGTACTTAAAAAGTCACATTACAAGTTTTAAAAGTTTCTGTTGAACTGGAAACTTTTAAAAAACTTGTAAAGTGACAATCCTCTTAAGTTTTATTTTAAGTGATTCTATGTGTGATCTATGTTTTCTATTCAGTTGACACGTTTTTATGTAATATTTAATTTAATGTCGAAAAACTTTACATTTTATAATTACCAGGTAATTAGTAAATAATGCGTCAACTTAATACGGTTTTAATTAAAGAAGACGTTATAGTTTCATAACTAATCTTTTATGTTATACTAAACAAATTACAAATTCTGTTTAGTAGAAACTTATAGTAAAATAATAGCTGAAAGATGAAAGAATGGCATGTAATAAATATGATAGTGTGTTTTCAAAAACAAAAAATGATTGATTATTATAATCCAGAAATCAGAAAAATTGGTTCATGTAAAAAGTATAAAAGATCAAAGTACCGAAAAGCATGTTTGGAGTTTGCAAAGGCTCACAAATATTGGATGATAGAATAGTGGAGACGAGCATTATGGTCGGATGAGTCCTAGTTTAACATGAAAGGTTAGGATAGTAAACGAAAGTTAAATACTATTTGGCAAACGATTATAGCAAAGGCTTGATAGTTTGGTGGTACTTTTCAGGATTTTCTGGATTAGGACCACTCTACTGCATACATACAAGGTGTAATGAACAAATACATATATGTTTCAATTCTGGATGAAAATGATACCTTTTGTATATGTACATGCCTCTACGGTGAACGTTAAACAAGACAAATAAAACAAGTTCAAATTGACAAACTTATCGAGTCTACGCCTCAAAGGTGTACTAAAGCTATTAAGAACAATGGATATGTCATCATTTACTGATCTGATACACTTTTGAAACTTTTTGATACACTTTGAAAATTTTCTCTAGTTTTGGAGTTGAAAATAATGAAATAATTTTTATTTTATAGTTTTTTTGTTTGTTATATTGTTGTGTCATAACATCAATATATATCTATAAGGCATAGAATAGATTTTTAGACTACATTTTATCAAAATCCATATTTTGTTTTATTAAAATCAAAATAATAGGTAGCGTACTATAATGTTTTTGTAAGTACCAATGTGGTGTTCCTTTAGTTTTAGTGGGCTATATACGTAGGTTTATTTCTATATGAGGATAACAAAAGGAATGGTAAGTTAGAAGAAGAAGGTGCATCAAAGTTTAAACTCACTTCTAATGCAGAAGCATGAAAAAAACAAAAACAAAAACAAAAAAAACAGGTTCATCCTCATTGGGCTCAATTACAGAAAATCCAGGTGCTTTTGGAATAGGTAATAACTCTCTATTTGGCACTGGATGTTTTGCTGATGGATTTTTAAATTTATTCGCAAAAACAACTTTTTCTTAGAAAAGCTACAATATTTTTCACTTGACTAATTAAACACTAAAAATCACTTTCATGAAGTACTGTTGCGTTTGCTACTGTAAAGTTTTTTAACAAGTTTGCTGTATTTATTATTTAATTTAACAACAAAGTCATTCAAACCAGATTTTAAAAGATAAATGAACTTAAAAAAACTTGTTTTTGTAGCAACGGTAATATCATACACCTAACCTTGAACAGATTATAAGTCTGCAATAGAGATCTTTTAACTCATAAATCTCACACTTTCTGATCCAACTCTGGATGTTACCAGAAATTCATGTTAAATTGTAAAACCTATGAGTTATGTTACTTATAACTGCGAAACAAAGAACTCAATAAAAATGTTCCATGAACAGTTAAAGTACTCCTTAATAGTTATCCTCATGAAACTTTTATTGTTTTGCATGCAATGAATGCCATCAGTGAAAGACAACGTTCATGTGAGTCATTTGAATCATTTGATTTTTCTAAACATTTATAAGGATTGAACCGATGCAATTAATTTACAAGAGTTTACAAAATAGCTAACCAGCCGTAACCCTTTAATGAAAAGCAATTTTGGGACACTGTTTTAAGAATATTTTTTATATTCTTTTTATTGTTAACAAAAAACTCCTACAATAAATGATAAAAACAAAGACTTGAAATTGGCTCGAATAAAATTATTCAAAGCTATTTTTTTAAAATATTTATGACACAGCAGAAACTTATGAACTGCTAAAGAAATTATTTATTAAATATCAGTACCGTAAAAGTCTCTTACTTTACACAAAAGTTTCACTAATTTGTAATTTTCATCTATAAAAATCTGCTTTAAACTTCTATTATATTAATGGTATTAAAATAACATTAAGCAAAGTTAGACACTTTTACGAAATTAACTTTATTAAAGACACTTCTAAAGGAACTTAACATTTTTTTCTTTTAAGGAAGTCCAAACTTTTTTAGGCACAGGCCACATAAATACATTTTTCCTCTTACTCGGGTTGAGTATCGCTGATCTAAAATAACTTAAGCAACAATCAAAAAACTATTAGCTAATTAGGGAAACACTTTGAATTACGGAAAATACACGAAAAAATAAATTGGTTATGTGTTTTCAGCTAAAGAGTGTAAAAAATTTGACGAATCCTGAATAAATTGCTTTAACAGAGCTGACAGGTTTAATTGTAGTAACTATAAAAGATTTTAAAGTTTGACAGATCAATAATAATTTTAAGATACTTTTAGTGTGAATGAATAAAACGGGCTTTCAAAATTACAAACTTACTTCATTTAAGAAATCAGTTTTATTGCACGTGACATTAAGAAAGCTTCCGAAAAATCGCTGACTAGTGTTGTTTTTTTCACTTGAAATGTTTCTTTGTAATTTTAGAAGATTAACAGGTTTACCTCCTAAACATTCTTCCATTTTCAAGTGAGCTCGATATCCCAGAAAGCAAAACAAAACTATACTTGAATAGATGCTCACACTTGCATCCACAATACACATCAATAATGCATCCCTCGTGGTATCATTTTTTAAAGGGTTGTAGCTTGCAAAAGCTATAAGTGATCCGTAGGCTATACCCAGTGAATAAAAAACTTGCGAAGCTGCATCTAGCCATATTTTATGATCCTTTAAACGCGTAAACTAAAGATGTTGAAAAGTATAATTAATATTGGTCTGCATTAAAAAAATAGGTTAATAAAGAGCTGAAAATCCAAACTAAATTCCCTTACATCAGGTAAAAATAACAATGCAAGACCATCTTGAAAACCTTTCAAATTAACCCCACGAAAAAACATGGTCGCAAGTAAGATTATTGGCAGTGTAGCTGTAATGTAGACAACCTAAATTTGACAAATACTTGTAAAAATATAAAAAATATTGCATTTTACTTCTTACGTTAACCCTAATTTTGAATTATTATAACAATAACACTGTTTTTAAAAATAGTGTTCTTATAAAGAGTGTTTTTACAAAGAATTTGTAAATTTATGCAGAATTAAATAAAATTGAAGTAGAAAAATAAAAAAGAACTTTGTTCAAGATTTTAAATAGTTTTAAGTCTTTATGGAAAAGGTGGGGTGACAGAAAGGCGGGGAGTATCGACAGAATCTAAAGAAATCCGATTTAGCAAAAAAAGTTAGATGCAAACACATCTAACTAAATACAGTTTGCAATTTTTGCATTGTAAACATGAACAAATTTTTTATACACATGCAATAAAAAAGTCATTATACATACAGTATATCCCGAAAAGCCATTATATATTACTCGTATAAGAGAATTTTCAGAATTTTTGAATTTTAGAGATTAAGAAACCATATATGTAAATGGAAAAAGCTTTAGTTTATTTTAGATTCACCATATCCATTCCCATAACTTGGAAATAAATTCCTCTGAAAATTGATTTACGTCGACAAGTATCTAGGAAAAGAAACTACTGTTAAAACTTTATGACGATAACAATAATCTTTGTTGGAGTAACAATTTCTTTGAAATCTTAAAGATAAGCAGTTAATACAGATGTGCTATATTTTGTAAAACGAGAAATAAAAATGAATGCTGACATGATTGTTGCAGAGATTTTAATTTCTGCAATTTTTGATAATACAAAGTTAGAATCCTCACAAATATCAGTAAGAAGTCCAGAATATTTAAAGCTTACTTATTAGGTTATAGGAATTAGAAATTTTAAATGCTAAATAATCCTTACATGGATGACTAAATAAAACAACTAAAAAAGTTTTTTACCTTGACGTAATTTCATAAAACCTGAATTTGATTCTCTTTGTTTCAATCAAACTTTGATGTTTTTGTTTTAGATTTTTTTTAGACAACTTTAGGAAGATTAACACGCAGTGATATTATAGTTAACAAAAAAAAAACAAATGAAAATTAAACCTTTTTCCTTAACGAAAACAAAATAAAAACGAAATGAAAAACTGTTTCTGAAAAAGTAATTACATAATTTTATGTTAATTTTTTGTATTGTTAATCAAGTCCTGTTATTTATTTAACAAATTTAAAGCAAATCTCAAGATTAACCTTAGTCATCGATATTGAAAATAATTATTACTGTCTTATAAAGAATAAATGAAAACTTAACATATTTGAGCGGTAAATATGCGTGTAAGTTTAAAGTCTACGGTTTTTGATTAAGAAAACGATTTAATGTTAACAATATTATTGTTAGTTAATATTATTAAAGTTTTAAGGAATTTAAGAATCAATACGTAGCATTTATTACATGGTTGTAATGTTGTATATATATTACTTGACTGTAATACTCAACACTCAAAAAAGTCTAAAATTATACTAAACATAGTTAGTATCTTAAGTAAGACTAGGTACATCATTTGGTTTAATAATAAAATCATGTAACAAAATACTTTCTAGCAGCTAAATATTTTTCTCGTTGAGATTATTTGGTAATTAAGAGGTGATGTAAACCTTATCAAAGTTAAGAAGATAAATATATAACACGATAGTAAAGCTATTCTTCTCGGAAGAGTATTCAAATATTGTATGCCACTCTCGTTTTTTCCTTTGTGTAGTATGGCAGAGCTCATTATGAATCAATTAAAAGCATTTGTTAAACAATTTATGTTATTATAAATAACATTATAAATTGTTTAACAAATGCTTATAACATTTGAAAGTTTGCAAAGTCGTCAATGGCTGTTATATTTTCATTTTTATCTGGTCGAGTTTACGTCTAGAGGCAGCATAAAGAAGCATGTTAAGCCAACTACTTTCTTCCTATTGTGAGACATGGAGGAAGATCTGTGAAGATCTAGAGAGCAATATCATAGAAATCAGCTGGCCCAATAGTTTTCCTTTATTTTAGAATAAATATTCATGACTATTTGAATATTTGGTTGGATCAAATCCATCCTATGATCTTAGAACTGTTCCCGGAAAGCAACGCAATATTCCAGGATGACAATGCCCCAATCTACACCGCTAAAGTAATCTCAGAATAGCATGATGAACATTCTGAGGAAAAAACTTATCTTATCTGGCCACCAAAATTGCCTGATCTTAACATTATTGAATATGTGTGGTGCACATTAGACAATAATTTAAGAAGTCGATATTCACCACCAAGATCACAAAAGAACTAGAGACAGTTTTGATAGAAGAATGGAGAAAAATTCCATTAGAACACATTCAAAGTTTGTACGAGTCAATACCTCGCCGGATTCAATCTGTAATTGCCACCAAAAGGGGTCCTACCTTTTATTAGAATAAATTTGTTTGTTTTTAAAGGTGTTTTCATTATTTTGTCCAACCCCCTGTACTTTTAAACTAAACTCGCTGACTCAAAATGAAATAAATCTAAAAAAGAAACTAAAAACAAAATCAAAGTTAGCAATCATAAATTAGAAATAACAAAAAAAAAAATTAAAGTTATTTTTACAGCTAAATTATGGTAAAACGTTAATTTATTGCGTTTGTGTATTAGTCACATAGTGACTTTAACAAATTTAAACAAACACTTTGATAAATTCATGTGGTTTTTTTATAAAATTAAAAAAATGTTGAAAATAAAGGAAAGATAGTGAGATTAAAAAAGATGCCTAATACATTTGTAAGAATGCCATGGCATCGTATATCACGAATTTAAGTCATTGCGAGACTCATGGAAATTTCCAAACAGGTGCATTGTTAAAGGACCTGATTAGAAGATTTTTTTTTTTTGTTAAAAAAGCCGTTTCTTTCAAATCAGTTTTTTTTATCCGTAGTTATTTTATGAATTGTTAAATACGAGGTGTCATTTTAAGATTCATATCATATTACTAATCATGCATCTGTTTGCAGAGATTTCAAATGCCCCATTATTGTGTAGTATGGGGATCATTAAAATTGCCCATGTACCAACAAGTTGCCGTATGCTCGGTTAATGGCTTGTTTAACGCTTGATCTTCTATTTCCACAAATCTTAACTCTTGTGTCTGCTATGGATGCAGTTGATGTTAAATAATTGTGGCAGATAGCCATATCAAACCTCTTTTATATCGTTGTTTTATTTGACATAATAATACTCACCATGGTTGAAGTGAAATGGATTAATCCTTTAAATTAGGAACTTTTCTCTGGAATCTTCCCATATGGTAAGTTATTGTACGAAAAGTAGAAATTAAGCTTGTACAAGATTTTCTAAAAACTTATAAGCACGATAATGACAAACCAAAGGAATAAACTCAAATCAAATCAGATTCAGAGCAAATTCAAATCAAGTTCAGAGTAAATCTAGATTAAAAGATCTTAGGTATTGTATCTTTTGGCCTTCAATATTATAAGAACTGTAAGGAAAACTAGTTTTTCATAAAGTTTTTTTTTACAGTCAAAGTGGAAGCCTCAGCAATGCACATATGAGCTTGAAAAATACCATGGTATCTTTAAATATGTTTTTTTTTTTTTTTTTGACGGTCCCTAGAAAATGTTTATCTCGCAAAAACATTTCGGGAAACAAACTGTTAACCTAACAGCACCTGATCATACGACCAGTCTAGGCATTTTTAATATTGTTTGATTAAAATATTGTAAGCTTAAGTAGTAAAACTAACGGTCTCGTACAAAATAAAGCCTTTTTTGAAAAAATAACTAAAATGTTAGTTCGTTATTACATCGTTTTGAATGAATTTATGATCTCAAATCTAATCCTAAATGAGAGTAATATTTTCTTGTTTAATGTTTTGATGAACCCATTTTTTTGGTGCTTTTGCCCTTGAGTTGAATTGAAACAATGCAACTCAAAGTTTTGATCTACATCCTCTTTTAGCAACTTTTAGCTTTAGTTCAATTGGTATACATACTTTTCCTTCTGAATGAATTCCTTTTATTGTACAAAGCCAACATATAACCCAAGATAAGAGTAAGTAAAACGCCAGCGTCCAATTGGTTTCATTTTTTGTTTCAATGTTATCAGCAATATTCAAGGTTGTGCGATACCAAAAGTATCTAATTGAACCTGCTCTCAGACATTCTGGAGATATGAATAAGGTTGTCATGTTATCTACGGAAATATTAATAACAAAAACAGTTATGTAAACAAAATAAAAACAGGTTAACTATAATATAAACAGATTAAATGGGCTATTTTCAATTTCATTAACTGTGTTTCTATCGCATATGCTACAAACTAAAATAAAAATCAATGATACGATAAGAATTTGGATTTTAATCTCGATTGTTCGAGTTTCGAATAAAAAGAAAAAAAGACCACCTTGAGTATCAAACATAATATATTTTTATAACTTTTTAAAATAAAAGGTATGGTTTTTTATTTTTCAGTTGAGGTAAGGTTTTTTTTAATCAGATTAAAACTTAAAGAAAAAAAATTCAATGGATAATTGTTTGAACCCATTTTCGCTATGTAAATGAACAAATTTTATTAAAGTATTTGATCAAATTAATAGATAACTTAGTAATACATTATTCTTTAGAATACTTTTAGTTTAAAAGTTTAACTTACTGTTCTTGACTCTTTCAAGTGGACAGTGAGACCACGGTAGCGGGTGTTTGAAAGAACTTATAAAGTAGAACAAGCACCAAGATACAATAACATTGTAATACAAACAAACAAAAATGCATATGATTAATGAAGCTAACCCCACACCATCAAGGTACGGTGATATTAAATGCCATGCTGCAACACTACCTTTGCGTAATCTTTGACCAATACAAAGTTCCATGTAATATAACGGCAACCCCTCAGCAAACAGTAAGAAGAAATAGGGAATGAGGAATGTAGCTGAAATTATGTTTACATGATTTTACATGATATTTATGAACATTTATATGATCTCAAAGCTTGCTAAGTTAAATATTTTATATCTGAATATATTTTATAAAGCAATAAAGGCTTTAGATAAAATTCAATTTTCAAACTACCTCCTCCATTTTTATGACAAAGGTATGGAAACCTCCAAATATTTCCCAAACCAACTGTATATCCCATCAGAATCATCAAGAAAGTTGATCTACGATTCCATTTTTCTCGATTAAAGTTGGTCGTAGTGTTGACATCAGCGTACTTAAACGTACTTTTGGTTTCATTAACGAGCTCTAAAATATGATTTTTTATTCTCAACTTTTTAAGGCTAAACTCTTAAATCTCAAAACAGATAAAATCTTTAATGTTTTTTTTTTTAAATAAAAAAGTTAAAACCATCGTCGTCTAAGTTACAGAGCACATCTCCTGCAATTGTGGTTGTTGTTGGTAAAGAAGGAGTGAAGCGAGACAGAATTAGGGGCTCTGCACAGTTCTCTTTTTCGGAATATTGGTTCTTCATTTTTTTTCCAAATAAAAGTAAAACAACCTCAGCGGAGACTTTAAAATATCCATTACAGTTTCTGCATAAAAAGATGTTTCATTTCAATGTTTGCATAAAAAGATGTTTAGATTTTTCTTTTTTAGAAATATAAATAAAAATTTGAATGGGGATTTATTTCAACTAAAATTCGTATATCTTTAACAAGAATGCGTGTTTTTTTAACAAATCATTTAGATTTCACAAAATGACAAATGATGCTTTAAAAAAAGTTTTATTACGATACGTAATATTTTAAAAATAAATTTAACTACTTGATACCTTTATTATTGTTTTACTCAACTTTCCTTGCTGCATTTCGTATTAAGTAAAATGCACAATAATTAAGCTTCAGACGTTTACTTTAAACCAGAGTATTTCAAAACAGTTATGAAAATGGATGTTAATAATTCACATTTTCTTAACTTCCTATTTCAAAAAATAGAAAAATAGCGAAAAAAACAGCATTTAATTAAATATTAAAAAATTTTTTTTTCATATATTGGATATTACTCGTCGCTGTCTTGTATTTGTATACATTACTTTTACACCTTGTAAAACTCCAGAGCATCCGCCCTACAACGTCCCTTAAAGCGATGTTTTGAAAATTTATCATTTTTAATGAGAATTTTTAACAAAAAAAAAAATAATAATAATAGTGATGTTGATGGCGAACAAAATTTCTCTACTCTCTTGAATATTTTATATTTTTTGTGCAAAAAAGGACTACTGAAGAAATTTTTTATTACTTCAAAGCACTAATTTTGATGACGCTTCAATGAAAACCTCATCAGAACAAAAAAAAATGATAATAATAAAAGACGACGACATACCACTTAAAGCTCCATAAAAATGCCATAAAATAAAATATCTTTGGGTTCTTAGATCTAAAATCTTGAAAGTCTGCATTAGAAACTCTATTTAAAAGATAGGATAAGGAAACACCTTTTAAAAGTACTTCAAAAGTTTCAAAAAACACCTCTGCTGAACGGTATTTTACAAAACCAATTGACATAGTGTCAACCTTGCTAATGATGAGCCAATTGTTTTTAAGGATCTGTTTAAAATTGAAAATAATTGGCATAATATTTTCGATTGTCCTATAGTTTAAACTTCGAAAAATGCAGACGGTGTTTGGAAGTAACTAGAGCTTTCTTAACTTTATATTCTAAAGTATTGAAAAAAACTCATAAGATTTCATTGTATGTTAAAATAGTTCTTTTTCCCTACTTCTTTTTGAACTTCATGATTAGCATAAAGATGCTTAAAACTGTTTTGTTTAAAAAGTTATTATACGCTTATTGATGAGCAGGTTTGATGAAGATTTTTACTTGGCACTATTTAGAGAGACTGTGGTACAGAGATCTTAAAAGATGTCATATGGGATGAGATCTTATCATTTTATGAGATGTGGTAAAGAGATCTTAAAAGTCTTAAAAAAATAATTAAAGGTGATAAGCTGCATTGTCTTATCATAACGACGAACTTAAAGAAATGAAAGCGAACCACATATAAAAAAGTTGCTGTGTCCCAGCGATAAAGAATTAAATTGCATACTAAACTCGAATGATAAACTCAATTTAAAAAAAAAAAAATTGAACTTTTTAAATAATTTTCGCAACCGATATAAAATTACTGCATAAATTCAGACAAATAAAATACAAATAATATGAACGAAGAAAAAATCTTTTAAATGAAGCGTATTCACTTAAAAATCTTAATATTTTAATCAAAAAAAAAATATGCGACGTTTATAAATCATGAGTGATTCATGTAAAGGTTTTTCAGCACTTGTATGCTAGAAGACATCAAATTATGATCCATGCATTCAGTGAAAGTATATTCCGGATGCTGCAGACAACTAACTTTAACGCAATTAACCAACTTTATCAGCTGAATCTGAAGCTTTCGCAAGTCGTACTGAAAAAATGAAAGTGAAGACAACATGATAAAAGAAAACTTCAAAAATCTTAAGAACTTCAAAGTTTAACAAAAAAAAAAAAAAAAAAAAGAATAAAAAAAGACTCACATGGTAAGTCGCGTCGAAGACGAGGACGGACACCTATAATAAAACATTTTGGCGATCTACTTTCACTACTTTATGCCAATATTAACTTAACGCGAACTATTACAAGGACGCATTTAAAGAACACTGAAGTGAAAGAAAAAAATTAACTTGCAAAATATAAACCCCAAAATTGGAATAAAAAAAATCACCTCTTTGCAATCGAACAGGTTTAGTTTTCTCATCTAAAACAAAAGATATTGAATTTTTTATTAAATTTTTGATTGATTTTTCCCTGTTTCATTTATAATAAATCACCACGCTATCGATAATTATTGAAAAAGGAGAATTTTATAAGACTAAAACACTCGCTGAGCAATTTATATCAAAAGAAGTTTTTCATTTTTTAAAATTAAATCAGCATGTAAAAAGTAACTTTGAACGTAACTTTGCAAGTTTGTAAATGTTAGATAAATAAATTTATATCTTTTTTGAAACCTTTTAATTCATTTATACATTTTTAATATGTAAAAACTAGTTTAATAATAATAAAAGTAGAAATAAAAATATTACAAATAGATGTAATATACCACTGATTATATTAATAAAAAAAATTTGCAAAGAAAAAATTTCAACAGATATTTTAACATTCAGGGCCGTCAAAAGCCACGGGGGCCGGAGGCTAGACTGAAATTGAGGCCCTCTATTTTTTAATAAACTATTTAAAACGAAATAAAGCAGTTAAATAATAAACATTAAAGCAAATATATTCAAACATGACGTTTTCGTGCTTTTTTTCTTAAAATTTCTTTAATATCATCAAAATCAAACAAGCCACCCGTGCAAATTTAAAAAAACGTAAAACGTAAAAAAATGTAACTTTCATCGGTATTTAGTTAAGTTAATAAAAATATAGCTCTTTAACTGAGGTCGAAACTGAAAAGTTGATAAACTCCATACATTCTTTTTGATCTTACGGCAGTACTCGCCTCACAAATCGATTCTAAGGTAACTTAAATCTAAACTAATTTTTAATTAACTGGAATTTTTACACCTCTTAAACTATGCTGCAAAATTCTGTTAAAGGCATACTTTATAATATTTCAAACTTAAAAATGATTGAACAGATTTTATTATTCAATCCAAGATTTAAGAAAAATATATATATAAAAAGGTAAAAGTTTATAACAACGTAAGAAAGTTTTTGTTTAATACTATAACGAAAAAAATCTCTTTTATTAAACTATAACATGTATTTGTAAAAAAAACACAATCAAGAAGAAATGAAAACCTTCCGCTTTTTTATGTTGCTCATCTTTCCAAACAGAAGTTTCTGTAAAAAAAAAAAAAAAAAAAAAAAAAAAAAATATTTTTCATAAGTTGATAAGAATGTTGTTAACATACAATTTCTAAACATGAAGAAATGTAAAAATATAAAAATACTCTAAATAAAGCATTATTCTTGGTAAACAAATAAAGATAAAATGGCCCTTAGAACTCAGCACAAAATTTGTAAAAATCATAAGAAACAAGAAGTAAATAGTTGTAATTGATTCGAACCTGGAAGCTCATTTTGCTTTGATTCAGTTGCATCATGAGAGATGTCATCATCAGACTCAATTTTGATAGTATCAATAGATGTTTCTTCATCTTCATTTCGTTCAGTGATCTCTTCTAGATCTTTGTCACCAGGCTCACTGTAGTGAAAAGTTTACGGATGTTAAAAAATTCCAACAAAATAAATCTTCAATTAAATGAAAAAAATAAAAACATTTTACCATAACAATTTCACATGCAATCTAACTGAAATATTAAAATAAGCTGGGATTTTTTCCTCTTCTACTTATTAAGTATATGATTTTATACATTTCATACATTTTTGGAATTACATCATTCTTCGATGCGACTTCATGTTGTTCTTTTATGTGACTTTCATCAATATCATCATCATCATCAACATCATCACCATCATCATCTTCACCTTCATCATCTATTTCACTTGAGACTTCATATGTTTCAGATATATTTTGAGACTTCGTTTCCAGTATCATTTCAAGTATATCCTCGTCTAAGTATTTGTCTTTCAGTTTCGCATCATCTATGCAAAAAAATTAAACTATGTTTTCTACTATATAACTACTCTCAGAGATAAATCTTTGCTTTACATCTATTATGATACAAAACACATTTTACATTATTAGGCTATTTTGAAGAATTGAAAAAAACTATGAGAAAAATAAACTAAGAAAAGTTATAAAAATTTCTATGCAAATTTAACAATTTAAACAAGCCCATTATGAACAATAAATGTGATGGAAAGGGCAACATCTCAGAAATATAATTTTAAAACTTTCCCTCATTATATCAATGCAAGCATTTTAGTTACATTCACAAAATAAAATATTAAAATAAGAACTACCAGAGTTATTTAAACATGATAATTCTGTTTTAATTCTTTTTTATTTATCACTGCAATTCTGGTTTTACCTTCAGCTGCTTCCTGATTTTTATCTTCCTTGATTTCTGCTTCTACAAAATCATTAGAGTTTTGTGATGACTGAGACAGTCTTTGAGTTGAACTTTTAAGAATTATATTTTCTTGCAATTCACATTCATCTAATAACAAGAATATTTATTAAAGAAATGAATTTCCATTATCCAAATAAAAAAGGGAAGTTTTCTTACTACTATGTAATATATTCATTTTTTACTATGATGAGGAAGAGCTTCAGCTAAGAATAATACTCTGTTGTGTGTTTTTGTGTGTGTTTGTGTGCGCGTGTAATGCAAAAAAAGTGTTTTTGCTCTGGTTATATTACTAATTGCTGTATGAAATTTGAATTGCATTTAAAGTTGATAAACAAGGAGAAGTACTTTTTAATTCTTTTTATAATTGTTTTTAGTATTATGAGACAGGAACAAGGTAACTGCATGAAAAAAACATCAGCCTGGCTATATAATGGTGAATTCAATTTTATTTTGCTGTCCTTCTCCATTAAGTTCACTATATGATGAAAAAACACCACAAACAACAGAAAACAGGACTAAAAGCAACAGAATCAGTGGACATTTTCTTTTTATAAGTAACCAGTCTAAAAATTTACAGTCTAAAATAAAATAAAAATAAGAAACTGGGAAGAATGAAACAATTTTAATATTAAGGAAGATGAGGTTCAATATTTTAATATATGCATATGTTTTATGTATAAAAAAAAAAAAAAAAAAAAAAAAAAAAAAAAGCATGTGTAAAATAATCTTGTGAAGTGCAAGAAATCATTTATATAAGCTTTTAGAAAAGATTTCTTTACAGTTTAAAGTTTAACAAATTGTCTCATCTTTTATATTAATTTTAGTCTAGAGCTGATGGCTGTTAATTGGCATATCTGTAAAATATCTGATGAAATTTATTTACATAAGCTACTTTTATTACTGAAAAGCTCAAATCTGCATTTCATTAAGTCAAGAAACAACTTATATGATAGGATATGAGTCAAAATCCAAAATGTTTAACATATTTGGATAACAAAATATATAGTAATAAAATAATCTATTTAAAAAAATGTTTAAAAAACATTAAAAAAAACTTTTACCAGTCTTTTCTTCTTCCATCAAATTTAAGTCCTTGATTTCTTTTTCATGAATATGAACCAAGTCCTTAGATTTTCCAGAGACTGGAACATTTTTTAGATTTTCATGAAGAATGTTTGCTGTATTTTCATGAAGTATATCTGCTGTAATTTCATGGAATATATCTGTTGTATTTGAATGAAGCATATTTGTTGAACTTTCACGAATTACATCTGTTGTATTTTTGTGATAATCCTTGCTAGCATATATGTTTACTTGAACTAAATGAAAGATATTTTATTTAAAACATATTTAATCAAACACAGAGAGACAAATATAAAATGGTAACATTGGTTAAACAACAATAATGTCAAATTAGAAAAATTTGAAGTCTTTTTCATGAAATAAAGATGTCAAGCAAAACATTGTTTATTAGTTTTCAATTTAATATAAAATTGAAATTGATTCTTTTTATCTCAACAGTAAAACAAAAAAAAAAAAAAAAAAAAAAAAAAAATTGGATACTAAATAAAAAAACACTCATAGTTTGAAGATTATTTGATAATTAAGTTAATTTTTACCAGCAGGCACCATTTCTGCATCATCTTTTGATTCTTGCTCATTGATATCCTCTTCTTCAGTTAAATCAACTTGCTGTGGCACATGTTGTAAATTGCTATCTTCACCAAAGAACTTGTTGACATCTTCTGTAATTATTAAAAAAAGAATTATCATTTCAATAAAAGAAAAGATTCTACCTAACATTAGGGGAAAAAAGATTACCTTGATGTGCAGGTAATTGGAATCTTGCTGATAAAGGATGCTGTATATTAACTATTAAAAAGGTTAAACTACTCAAAATTCTAAAATTTTTAACCAAAAAAAAAAAGAAAAAGAAAAAGAGAAAAAGAATAAAAATGAAAAGAAATTACTAAAAACAGTTTGTATACCATTGGGAACAACACTAAGTGGTGTGAGAGGAACACTAGCGGAATCATCAGGAAGCCTTGCCTCACTAAACTCTTAAAAAAAATATAGAAAAGTTAAAAAAATTCCTGTTGTTAAATTATCACTCATTTATTTGTAGCAAGAAGTTTATAACAAACAAAAAAATTTCCACTCACCAGTCTGTGGAACTGAAGAATGTTGGGAAAATGATGAGAAACGAACAGTAGGTGAGCTAAAAATAAAATAAAATTTATCAAACCAGAATAAATAAAATAATATACAACAAACTAAAATTAAAGTCAACCTAATTGCCTCAGCAAAACCATCCATTCGTTTAGGCATGTATAAAGTTGGTGTACTAGGAACCATGGAATCATCTGTTTCTTCAAAAAAACTGACACTATTTCCTTGACTCTGAAAATAATTATGAAAATATAGAAACCAATCAAATCTAAGTAAAATTGAAAAAAAAAATTTAGTAACAAAAATTTGTTAAAGGTTTGTTTCACGATTGTCACAAATAAAATGTTTACCAAAAAACTTATTCTACTTTTAATGATAAAATTTACATAAACCCCTTTCTTCTCTCAAGTACAAAGGTTCAAAGACTTAAAAGTGATTTTGATTAGAATGACAAAGACCATGAAAAATTACCAACAAATTTTAAAGATACATATTGCAAAAATTATTGAAAATGATGCACAAAATCAACAACTACTACCAATTTTATTAAATGTAAGTCAATTAGCTAATCATTTACTAATAGGCAAGAGAAACTTAAAGAAAATGGGTTTCATATGAATGAAACTATATGAAATTTTTATTGAAAGGCAGTAAATGAAGTAATTTTTGTATCATACTTTCATTGATGAAAAATGGATTTATTTTGATAATTCTAAATAAATTAAACATTGATCTGATCTAGCTCAACAAATAAAATTGATCCCAAAATGCAATATTCACAGAAAGAAGGTCTAACTGTGTATTTGGTGGGACCAGAAAGGTATGGTACACTATAAATTGTTGAAACTTGGTCACACTCATTAGTGATGCTACAAACAACAATTGAATTAAATTGTGCTTTGAAAGTAAAATAACTAGAAGATATGGAATGATTCTTTTCCTTAACAACTCTTGTTGTCATGTGGCAAAACCGACTAAAGATATATTGAAACCACTTAGATGGAATGTGTTATCCCAGCCATCATATTCAGCAGATGTTGTTCTATCAAATTAGTACTTGTTCAGATGTTCAGATGTAGATTGTTAATGGTATCAAAAAAGTGCTTCTACCTATGAAGATGTTGAAAAATAACTTGACTCTTAGGTAGCAGCAAAAAAGGAGAAATTTTATTTTGGTGGTATCCGTAAATTACCAAAAAAATTGAGAAATAGTTGTAGCTAGTGATGGTAATTATATTCAATAAAACTATTTCTAGTATTCCCAAAAAAGACATGCTTTTCTTTTTTGAAAACTGTTGTTATGTATCTATATCCTAATTAGCAAATTGTTCTTTCTAAACTTTCTTTCAAATATTAAAAAAAAAACACTTTGAATTCAAATATAAAAAACACTTTGAATTCAAATACAAAAAAACTAGTATAAGACTTAATCTTCTAAGTAAAATGATCAAATCACAAATGCAGTAAAATAGTCTACAAAACTATCATTTTACTTCTGCTGATGAACAATCAAATAGTATGTCTCAACTATAACAAAAAGCAATTAGACAAGTTAAAAGCCTATGAGAAACATGCTTGTATAATCATAAATGAAAAAAAAAAAAAAAAAAAAAACAAAACAACAACAACAAGATTATGTGGTTGTATAAAAGCATACTAAAGGTAACATTTGTAAGAAATATAAAAGTTACTTTAAATTACAACATCGTACTAAAAACACAAGGAACAACATCCGACCCAAAAGTTAACCTTTTCACAGAATTTTATCCAGAGAATATGAGTTCACATTGCATAGAGTCAATTGTATAATCCTTAATAATAATAATAATAACCAATTTCTATGGAATCTTACTAAAATACCACCTAAAAACATATACAGTGCATTTATTAAGTAACGCAAAAAACTAGGGATGGCAATCCCGGGATCCCGAAATCCCGGGATTCCATATAAATTGTTGATCCCGTAATCCCGGGATTTTTCACAAAAATTTCCCGGGATTTCGGGAATGTAATAAAAAAAAGTAAAGATAAATAGGGATTAAGCTATTAACTTATTCGTACATCATAAAGTGTCTAGTAAATGCAGTCTTTGGTAAAATACTTGTTACATAGCTGTTTATTCTCTTTGCAATATTTTAATTAGTTTAATTTCGAATTTTCGGCTTCATTTTAATTACAAATCGTCGCACGAGAATTAGAGGGTTCTATCTGCTTTTTTTTATATTATAAGAATTTATTGATAAAAGCTGTAATTAACAATTAGTAATAAAAACAAGTTTAAAATTATAGAAATAATATTATCAGTTTGATTATGAAACATAAATAACGAAAAAAAGATGTATAGTTTTAATTATAAAAAATGACAGGACTAAAACATTTTAACTGAGAAAAATTGAAAGTTAAATTTTCACAACAACAAAAAAAGTTAGAGCCCAATACTTCTTATGCGACGAAATGTATGCGTGATTCTAAAAAATTCTTCAACTATTCAAAGTGTTTTTTTTCAATTTTACAGTAACAGATTCAGTTTGAATTATAGATCTGATAAAGAAACGTAAATTGAAATAGTTTAAGAACTTTAGAAATTTAAAAAAAATTAGAACTTAAGTAAATATTTTTAACCTATAACCTATAAGGGTAGAAAGTGTAACTGGGTTTTTATGCTTAAAAAATCGAACGCGATTAAACGACGAAAAGATTGTCGCTTTCAGTTTTTTAAAGTGGTACTTTCAAAAATAAATAAAATTCTTGTATATTCATTTATATTCATACTATTTTTAATTATCATTTTTATTATATTGTGCTATCTTTTTAATGAATTGTTTTATAATTTCAATAACTTAGGTTCATTAGTAAATGAACTATTTTAGTTAACTAAAAAATGAAAAATGAATAATTTATTGTTAATATAATTATATTATCAATAAGTTAATCATTTTTCAGCGTTTGATGATTACTTTGTTCTTCACATACTTCACCGCAAATGATTGTTTCTGTTTTTTATCAAATCCCGGGATTTCCCGGAGATAAATTACTCAACCCCGAAATCCCGGGATTTAGAATGTCCGGGATTTTGCCATCCCTACAAAAAACCATAGAACTATATTTTTGACCAGTTTTGACACAATTTTTGCTTCTGTGACCAACTTTCTTTATCAATTTGAATTGGTTATGCAAGTTGATGAGGGTATTATTGTGTATATAAAAGAAAACCTCCAAGAGTGCTAATAATTATGAAATTTTGTTTTATACATATTTTAATAAAATGTTTGAGATATTGCCTATTTATTTTTTGCGTTACTTAATAAATGCACTGTACTTAAAAAGTATAAGAAAAAAGTAAAGCAAACAGTAAAAATACTCACAGATATTAATGAAAATGATGGCAGCTGAGAGCGACCACGCATGTTTTGCCTATCAAAAAGTTTTAAAATATCAAAGTTTAAGATAATCAAAAATTTTTTAAAAACTTCTGAGGTTTCAAAAACATTTTAAGTATTTTTAATATAGAACCTTTGACGTAAAATTTCTTGTGGAGATGGCTGAAACTGGCGATCAGTTTGAAGTTGTGTATCATGAAGTGTGTTCTAAATAGTATAAAACTGATTCAAAGCAAGGTGCAAAATTGAAATAAAATCTAATATTATATATAATATTAAAAAAAAAAAAAAGACAAATACTTAAAACCAACCGAAGTAACTTCTTTATATGATGAGATTTGACAATCAGCAGAATCTTCTTCTACAGCTTCTTCCTCAACATTCTCTTCTGAAAGTAAATCATCCTCTTCAACATCATGTGACTCTGAAATAATTATGAAGGATTTTTTCATAATATTAACTATTACCTTATTAATATCATCATAAAATTATAAGCTGGTCATGTATAATACTTGGTGCTTTTGTACACTCTTATGTGTTAGAATTTACCTGTATCCAACTGTTGTTCTTGAACATTTAGATCTACTCTTTGTCTTTTTGAACCAGGTTCAATATTATCATCTTCATCAAGAACTTCACTATTCATAGAAATGTGAAAAATTAATTACAACTATTTTTAGAATAATCTGGTAGAATTTGTAGAACACTTTTTACAAATTAAAAAAAGAAACTTTGTAACAATGTTTATTAAGTAAAATTAAATAAATACATCATAGAATATGTGGTATACTTTTTATTGTATAAAAAGTATAAAATATTTATAGAATATGTATATGTATGTATATATGTATATGTATGTATATATGTATATGTATGTATATATATGTATATATATAATGTATATATATAATGTATATATGTAAAGTATGTATGTATGTATGTATGTATGTATGTATGTATGTATGTATGTATGTATGTATGTATGTATGTATGTATGTATGTATGTATGTATGTATGTATGTATGTATGTATGTCATTGCTATGAAATTTGACCATTGAAGTTTGTGTCAATTAAAAAATTCTGATTAATATAGTCTTTACTAACTTATAGTAATGGGAAACAATTGAGCTTGAAATCAAAATCGCGTGCTATGTTAGTGTATTTTCAAAAAATAAATGCTACATTTCATCTATTTTTTATTTGTTAAAAATTAACAAAATGCGCTGAAAAATCCTGGGAACTACACAGTTTTATACAAAATACAAAACAAAGTTCACAGAAAATGGCGACAAGATTTAGTGTTTGTTGCGTTTGTCAAGAACATAAAGGTGCAAGATCAAAGAAGTTAACTACAGTTTTTGAACCTATCATTTGTTAATTACAAATATGATCCTAACTTAGAAGCATACTCTATGATGATTTGCTCCACTTGTCAAAGAAACCTTTACCTACTTGACTCAGGCAAAAGTACTGAAAGAAGTTCTTGGTTATCAAAAGCATCCAACGTATCAAAATAACTATAAAAATTTTTTATTTTAAGCCCTTTTACTTTAAGGTTATTCATAAATGTTATAAATGGTATTGTGTTTGAACAACAAATACTCTTTAAAAAAAAAAACATCACATCAAAACTGATTTAATAGAATTACAGTTAAAATTAAATCATTGAAGTAACAAAACCAAATTTATCTTTACAGATTCATGTAGAATCAGTAGTCAGACGTGGCATTGATATATTAGATACTATTCAATCTACACAACCTGAAACTGTTGATGACAGAAATACAAATTTATGCCGACAATGTTTTGGTATTTTAGGTAATAATCTGATGTTTTAAAATTATTTGGATTATAATATATCAAATTATGCATGTATGAGTGTATGTATGTTTGTGTGTGTGTTTTTATGTATGTATGTATGTATGTATGTATGTATGTATGTATGTATGTATGTATGTATATATGTATGTATGTATGTATGTATGTATGTATGTATGTATGTATGTGTGTATGTACGTACGTACATACGTACATATGTATGTACGTACGTATGTATGTATCTTTATTTCTCTTTATGCTGTAACATTAACATAAGCACTATAAAAGCAACATAAAGATAAAATTAAAACAAAACAAAAAAAGATTACATTGCTTCTTCATTTTCAGATTGAGTTAGTTGATGATTTCGCTTGTTTCCAAAAGAATCTTTGACAAATGATGATGAGGATGTAGTACTATAAATTAATGTATCTAGTTTGAACAAATCAAGAAAATCTATAATTTTTTAATAATCATTTTACAGCTACTTACACAGCTTCATCAGTAGTAGAAACATCATCATTTATATCTTCTGCTCTAACTTGAACTGATACTCTTGCAACTGGAGTTATGAAAGATTGCCGTTCATTTAAATGCCTAGAATAAGTAGCCCTACCCTGCAATTCAACAACATGTGGTAAAAAAACAGAAGGAGCTGGAAGAGCAGATACTGAGGCTACAGGTGTTTGTAAAGATGCTTGAGTCACTGGAACAGTTGGACTAATCATGGCAGTAGGATGACCATATGCTAATGGACGAATACTTGCAGTAGGTGTACTCTGTGAATGAAATTTGGATGTTGCCTGTGAAGGTGTAGCAGTAGGACGGACAGTTGCTGTTAAGGGAGCAATACCTTTACAGAGTTGGAAAAGAAAATCACTATAATCTGCTAAAAAATTTTTTTTAATAACAGTTAAAAAAAAAGACACAAAAGATTCATTTTAGATTAATCTTATTTTTTTTAAAATGTTGGAAAATTAAAAAATTTAGTTTTTACTAATTCTATGAAATCAATTAAACACATTAAAATATAAGTAAGTTATAATTTAGTAAAACTCTTTCATATTATTATTTGGTTAGAAAGAAATTTAACTCTACAATATTTATTTATAGCATTTATGTTTATTTTAAAGGAACATGAGGAATATTGCCTGGTCAAAGGAAAAGACAAAATATCCTGTCAAGAAGTCAGCCAATGTTGGTTCATGTGGTACCTTTGTTAATAACACTGGCTAACAAAATTTTAACTTTTTTTTTGTCACATGAAAACAAATGTCAAATTTTGAGTGTACTAGGGCCACCAAACATAAATAAAATGAAAAAAAATTGATACATCAGGTTTCCTTGTGACATAAAAAACATATTTTTGTAGAAAATTTAGCTACCCTTAGAGAAACTTTTGTTTAATGTAACTACTTATAATTTTGGTGAATACTTGGCTTCTGGTAGGTCACTTCTAAGTCTCCAAAAAAAATCTGCTAGCAATCTTGGACTCAATTTCCCTTGATAGTGCTTCTCCATTAAAGAAATATCCTGATGGACCTCTTTCCTTGTTTGTCACTCACCGAGCCCAGAATTCCAGATGAAAGTCCAGCATATGTATATTTAAAGACATTTTGCACCCCAGAGCTTTATATTTTATTATAAGGTTCATTTATTATGTCTTTGTAATTTTCTACTTTTTGGCTTCCTAAAAACTTTAGACAACATTCACAAACATTTCCAGGTGATTTTTTATTGATCATTCTATTTTTCTTCAAAGCTTTTTCCTTTAACAGTTCCTGCATTTGTAGACCTAAAAATATTCCTTTCTTTAAATTTTGCCTCACTGAATTTGGGGAGTTTCTCTTTCAGATAAAAAAAAAAAAAAAAAAAATCCACTGCCATCTTTAGGCATAGCTTTTATAAAACTTTTATCAGGTTGAGCTTTATGTGTAATGGTGGTAGAAGTATGTCATCAGGGTTCACTAAAGGATCATTTTTTGATATTTTTTGGCCTCAGTAATAGAATTACACAGTGACTTTTTCTGTTTCTACTGTCCCATTTACAAATTCCAAGCAAGTTTACTATATTTAACTTTTTCAAGAAATCTCATATTTTCTCTTTCATATCAGAAGCACAAGTAACCAGCACTGAAGGAAATTTTTTTCTGTTATGCAGCAATACTGCTTTCAAACTAGTTTTTGAGGAGTCTATGAACAATCGCCAATGACTTGGATCATATTCAAAACTTAATAAATTCATCACAAGAGGAACATAATTATAATAGACTAAATCATCTGCTTTAGAAAAGTAAGGTTTTTTTGGAGGCTTTGGCACAGACAGTTAGGCATTATTTAGGATAGGTCTGTTGGTTGAAGACAAGTTTGCATATTGAATAGTGTGTTTGGACTTCGTTGTAATGTTGTTTTTTTTTGAGCAAAATAGAAATAAAAATCTCTTACATAACCCTTTGGTTTCGTTCAAATCATTGGTATAGCAAATGGCAAATGTCTTGGTTTTTGTTTAGCCCAACCTAATAGAAGTCTCACACATTACACAGTTTTATGTGGAATACAGGATTTATCTTGAAGCTCTAGAGGAAATCCAATATAGTCTAAATAGCACTTGTTCAATTGAAGGTGTGAAAAATGTTAAGATAAAAAATTTAATTCTTCACACACACAACAAAAACTTTCTGGGTTGTTAGGACACATTCATGGCATATTTACAACATAGCCAATGTAAATAAAATGTAAGTTAGTTGAATGCAATAGTTATAAAGTCGCCTAAATAAAGTTATTCAAACAAACACATGTATATGAGGTAAGAAATTAATATGTAGCTGTCACAAAAAAAATGGATGTGATTGAAACAAATTTATTACATTTTTAACGAGTACACCAACATAAACAAAAATCATTACAAAGTTCATGTGACAAAAACAGTGTTTACCAGTATAATTAGTAAATACTTCAGAGTTTTGGTAGACATATTTCAAGTACAATATTGAACAGTGTCAAGCTCCTATTAAAATACAACTGAATTAGTTGATGAATCTTGTATTTTGTTATACATATTTCATAAAACATAGTTCATTTATTTAATATAAAACTAAAAAAATGAACTATAAAAATATGTCATAGGATTATGTCATTAGGGTTTTTTTTTTATTACCCAAAAAAAAAAAATAATGCTTTGAATTATTTTACTAATTATATAATTTCTTCATTAGATTAACCATTTAACCATATTCTTATGCCCAGCATAAAAAACATGAATATATATATATATATATATATATATATATATATATATATATATATATATATATATATATATATATATATCATTAACATACAAGACAAAATCTTTTGCCTTCATGTTACAAATGTTGGAATACTCAACCAAAATTTGAACCTCAGTTTCTTTTACTCTTATGTGAAAAATAATATTTAAAAATTTACCAGTACAAATTGTGTCTGAAGGTTGTTGTTCTGAAGATGGCTTTGTTTTGGAAACTATTCTTGATTTTTTCTGACTTGCAGTTTTATTTTCAACAATCCTATTTCAATAAAACACAAGCTTTAAAAAAATGCAGAAGACAAAAAAAACATTTAAAAAACTCTTTACACTTTGTCTCTCATTTTATGTACAACAAATAAAATCACATAGCTAAAGATCTTGTTGTTTTCAGTTGAGACTTTACAGGTAATTTTTATGCATTTTTCAGTGCTGATTTCAAATCTGAATTCTGTTTTAAAAAACATGATTTAGGTTCTATGGGAATTTTACTTTAAAAACGTTTCTGAAGATACATTTTTTGATATGCATTTATGACAGAATGAGAAATTAGATCTTTGTTAATTTTATTTCAGAAGAGACACTATTTGTTCACTGCCATTATATTTCAGGTCTTCTTTTGGATTTGGGGATTGTCATGTATACAACTCAGCAAAATGGACAGTTGTGTATCCTTTAGTATACATTTTTCCCACTTGATCACTCATAATGACATCAAAATGGTAATTGACTTAGTAAAATATCTTGAGCACAACTGAATCATTTATGTAGATCTAAAAATGGTCAACTTCCTCTTTAGTCTGCAGAAAGGTTTTACTAATTTTCTTTACTATATTTGCATGGGGATCAGTTATATTAACACTGATATAAAAAAGAAACATCCTATTTATAAGAACCTTGCAGTGGGTCAACCAATCTTAAACTTGAGTTTATAAAGCAATTTTGTTAGGTCCTAAAAATTTAAAGTGATTGCTTTTAGTACACTTTCAGAATCACCAGCTTAAACATTTGAGAATATTGAAACATGGGTTGTTAAATTTGTCAGAATGGATAAGAAAGCAACTTGTTTGTCATTTATTGTCAATTAAAAAAATATTCTTGGATATAGAAAAAGAGAAGGTTATTCAGATTTGGTTGTTAGGATGCTTCTAGTGTTTGATGGTCTCAGATGTAACACAAATGCAAAACTTCATTTTTTAAATATCGCTCTTCAGTAATTTCCAGGATATTGGCAAAAGCATATGATAGCAGACTATTGCTAATTTTCAAAAAGATGACCCAGGTAAAATTAACAAATAGCAGAGCTTTAAGTGAAAATGCTTCCCAGGTTATTTATAAGCACATACACTTTAATAAACCTTTTTTTCAAAAACAGTGCTTAAAATAAAGTTCTATCAATTTATGAATAACTTAAATTGAAAATGCCTTTTTTGGATATTATTTTATACAATACAAAAGTACAATAAAAAACAGAAACACTTGCTGATTAACAAATCAGCAAATTTACATAACAAATTTTTTTTTTTTTTTTTGAATTTCTGCGAACATAAAAAAGTAAAAAAAAAATTTCCATAAGGAAATCCTGAAAAGTATATATAAATATAGTATATATAAAACATAGTAAATAAAGTATATGTAAAATTATACTAAAAGGAAATTCATAAAACTCTTACTCTAACTCAGTGCACATTTTGTCTACTTGCTTTTGTAGCTCATCTAATCTTTGGATTAACTGGGTCTTTTCTGCAACTAGCTCATTGACTTGAACTGTGCTAGCCAACAGCTTTTCTTCAAGTGTATGAACTGAGGTGAGAGATACTTCATTTAAAACATTTTGCTGCTCAACACGTGATTTCTCTAGCTGGTCTTTTAATGATTCAATTTCCCTATTACTGCTGTCTTTCAATTCTAAATTTAATTGCATTTAAAGATTAAATTAAATTAACATCTTCAATAAACTGAAAAATATAATTCAAGCTAAAAAGTTTAATGAACATTGCTTATATTTTAAATTTTTTTATATTAATATTAACAACCTTAAAAAAAATTAAGAAAAAGTTAAGTTTTCTTAATTTTCTTTAACACATAAGTTGATAATATCTATTTCTTAAGACAAAAACTATTAATATTTATTTCCAGCAATAGTCAAATGTGAAGCTTGTTAAGTAAAGCTGTCTGAGTTTGCAATATATGATCAATAACATTTTGTGCATATCTTTAAGACAAAACAACATGCACTAATTAACTTAACAGTTAACAAATTCTTTTGGCAAACCTAATTATTTACATAAATGGTCCATTATGCTTTTAATTTTTTAACAAACTAATTCAAAAATGTATTCAAAACAGGAGACAAAAAGAGAATCTATTAACAATAGACATTTTAATTCAGAAAACTATTCCAATGACAAACAATTCATCTTTGACCACTTTAAAGTAGAAAATATTCACTGAAACACTATTTTTAATGTAATCTAAAGCTTTGAGAAAAAATCTAGACATCAGAGAGAGTACCTAGGATAAAAAATGTTCAACCATAATCATACAGTTTTTTATTAGGCAAGCGGCTCAAAAAAATTAATTTATTCAAACTATACAGTCAAAATTTTGACAAAGAAGACAAGCATTTGACTCTACAAGAAGAAGAATATTCCACTGCAAAACAGATAACCAGGGGAAACTAATTCATATCTGCTGCAATAGATTGTATTGAAAGCCTTAAGGAAAGTTATGTATCCTTGATGATGACACATTTCACTTCTGCCACACTCACTAGCAATGACACCTTCTACTCAAGCAAATTTGAACAAAGAATACTAGTATAAAATATTAGCATACTGCAAATTTGAAGCCAAGTTGGCTTCATTAAAAAAATCACTTTGAATGATTCAATTTGAAAAATTCTCTATCAAATACTTGTAACAATCTTATAAAACAGCTTTCCAAGACCATACATTCTTAAGTTTGAAAAATCTAGAGAAATGAAATTATAAAAAAGGTTGAGATTTTAATATTGTAAAGAAAAAAAGAATTGTCCTAATCTTATTTTTTTTTTTTATTTTTAGTAAATAAATAAATTATGCCCTTTTTAACTCTGCACAAATCTTTAGTGATCATACATTTACTTTTGTAATAAATTTTAGTGATTTTACATTTATATTTTTGACACTTCCACCTCTAAACATTTTCAATAACTGTGATATCTGACCACTATCTTGAATATAAGGGTTACAGAAGTATATTTCAAAGTGATCATACATTACTTTGTAACAGCTTTTAAAATTAGTATTTTCAGAAGGTTATCAATAATATTCTATAAAAAAAAAAGGGAGAAACTGACTTGTTAAAGAATATAATTTATCTTTACACGTTTTTAACAACTTTTTATTCTTCTCTTGAACTTCTGTAAGTTTTTTCTAAAAGAAAATTAACATAAAGAAATTTTAACACAAGATATAAAAATGTTTGGTATTTGACTATATCTAACTGAAAACTGTTTTTGTATGACACTGTTCTACTAAAAAAAATTATCATAAATTTGTAGTCTCATATTTCATTGTTTTAATGAGATGCTGAATTTCAGTTTAATACATTTGAATAATTATCCCAATCAAAACTCAAAACTCTAAACTCAAATGATGAATATGTCTGACAAAAAAGAACTAAAAATTCACCACCTCAAGTTAGCTATAATAAATAATATTTTATAAATCTTAAGTATTATCCTAAAATTCATAACATCTAGAATACCACTTTCTATTTGTTTTTGAAAGGTGTAAAAGAATCTTTAACTTAGTCTTAATTTTTTTTTTGAATAAATGCAAAAACAAATATCCTATTAAAAAGCAATTCAACTACAAAATACTTTTTTAAGAAACAACTTGAACAAAAAAAAAAACTTAAGTAAAAAAATTATTTTGAGTGTGAAAACAGATTGTTAAATATTCTCGTTTTAGAAATAATCCAAACTAATTTTATACTGAAAAGTCAGGCATATATAGAAAAACTCTTTTGTAAAACAATTTTTACAAAAGAAAAAAGATAAATTTGAAAAGATTTTTATATAAACCTGACCTCATATCAATGAGCCTGTTCTTCACTATCTAGAATATATTTTAAAAGCCTTTAAACAAAACAGTAAGAGTATTTTTTTAAAAAGGATAGTATTTTATAACAATTTATTTTAAACAGGCCAACCATTTTTACCAGCTACATTTTCTATTGATATAACCTTTTAAACATTTAAATCCAGTGTATTGGTTTAATCACACTTGTAACAAGTGACAACAAAAACTCAGGACAAACTTCGTAGCTTCAATGTCTTACAATGTTTTATATTTTTATAATCCTACTTAAATGCTATTCACACAAGGGGATATTTGATGGAACATTCTGTGGAACATGAACAAATATACTCTCGTGGGAATGCAACTTGAACAAAAATTCACAGATCGTTAGAGGAACTTTTGTACCGTCCCGAAAACCCAAAACAAATAAATATTCCGGAATATGTTTTGGTAAAAAAAAAATTGTGCCAATTTTAACTATCTTTAATGTATATCCAGAAAAAGCGTGTACATATATGTTATTACACAATAAAATGTAACAGATGAAAGTGTCAAGAGTGTAAAATCAGTGTTGCTTGATTTATTATCAAATGATTGACTGAAAGATTTATATTTAATTTTAAAGCAACTCAAACTTGGTTTTTTATAAAGTTGATGTTAGGTTGTTAGCTTTAACTGAAATATGATTTACATTGTGTTATCCTTTTACTATCATTAAAAAGAAGTTGTGTATGACACACTCAAAATGTAATAGGCTTAAAGCTGCCTTAAAGTGAAATAACAAATATGTAGTGAATGGTGTAGGGGTTAGGTCTGTATCTCTGCTAGAATATACATAACATAATTAATTACATTTAATGCAGAAGTATTTAGATACATAAAAAATTTATACCAATTGCAAAGCTTAACCTTTAATTTGAATGTTAAGCACTTCTTAGTTTTTTTTCTTTTTTTTTGCCAGATTCAATTTACTTATTCATTTTAGTAGGTGATAGACTAATACATAATATCTAGTAAACTTAAATTTTCCACAATGTCTCAGCATACAGATCAAGACCTTATTAATGCCAGCATAGCTTAAACTATTATTGTTGCATCTCTCGTAAATGAATTTGTATGGAATATAGCTAACACAAGGGAATTTTTAGATTTATGGAATAATAATGATGATGATGATGATGATGATGATGTTGATGATGATGATGATGATGATGATGATGATGATGATGATGATGATGATGATGATGATGATGATAACAATAACAATAATAATACTAATACTAATAATAATAATACTAATAATAATAATAATAATAATAATAATAATAATAATAATAATAATAATAATAATAATAATAATAATAATAATAATAATAATAATAATAATAATAGTAGTAATAATAAAAATAAGAACAATAATAGTAATAAATAATAATAACAATGGGTGACAACTGAAAAATGTGACTGGATTTAAAGACATCTCTTAAGGTATAAGATAAAACAAAAAGGAAAAATGTTTTAGAAAGTATTTTTATTCTAGTTTTTAAATATTTAATGTCTTTTTATTTTTATTTTATAGAAAAATGAATAAAAAAATAAGTACAAAACAAGAAGAAATTAGAAAACGTGTGTATGAATTTTATTTAAATTATAGAAATGCTGGTAAAAAGTTCCCTTATGACCACTTTAAAACTAATATTCTATCTACAAGTTAATTCAATGTGCTGAAAGTGAATCTGGTTATCAAAGAGTTTAAGAAAGTGGAGGAAAGGCTAAAAAAATGACCAAGACAAACATTAAAAGGCTCAAACTTATGTTTGACCATAAAGACAGAGTTTCTCAATGACAGACAACTAAAAAGTTCAACTGTACTCAGCAACACATTAGTAAAACATTAAAATAAAAAGACAAAAATTGAACCAAGATAAAAATGACGTTTCCAAAATATTCTGACCAGCAAAAAGCAGTTGCTAGAACAAAGTGCAGTCAATTGTGCCAGAAATTAAAAAATCGTAAACAAACCATTAATGATGAGTCTTATTTCATGTTAAATCACTCCAGTATCATTGGATATGATATATTTCATACTAGCAATCTAAAATCTACTCCATCTACAGTTAAATACTAAACAAAAAATTCAAAAAACATTTCTTCTATGGATTGCTTTTTCTGAAAATGGTATTTCTCAGCCATATTTTATGCCTAGTGGACTGGCTGTAAATCAAAAAATCTACTTAAACAAATGAATTAAGAAGAGACTTATTCCATTCATCTATAAGTATCATTCAGATGGTGCATGTATTCTGGCCCAATATGGCATTATCTCACTATGCAAAAACAGTAATCACATCTAAACAAGAAAAAAGTGCATTTTGTTGAGAAAGCGGATAACCCTGCCAACTTGCCAGAATGTGGTCCTATCGAAAATTTTTAGAAAATTTTGAAAGGCCTTGTCTACAATTATAATTCGTATGCAGAAAATCTTAAAAAATTATGCTCTAGAATCAAGTAATGCCTTAATAAACTTGATATTGAGTTCATGCAGAGTCAGAAGGAATGGTTTAATTGAAAGTAACTGATTATATAGATAAAAACTAAAATAAAAATACTTTTTAAAACATTTTTCCTTTTTGTTTTACCTTACACCATAACAGTTATGTGTCTTTAAATCCAGTCTCATTTTTCAGTTGTCACCTGTTGAAAAAAATTTTACTTCTCGTAGACTATTATCAAAAAGTTATATGCAAGAAGTATAACTTTATTTTGTTTTAGGGAAAATTGCTACATCATAATGATTGAATTTACATAAGTTAACTTTGATTTCAGTGATATTCCTTTTATGTACCATCAAGCCGAATTTACATGTGAACCCCACAAGGAAAATTTTGAAGAATATTTTGTTCCCGTAACATTTCTTCCGGAATAATGTTCCGCCAAACATCGCTCATGTGAACATGGTATTTATTATGCTGCTAACTTTATCCTCTAAAATATAGTCTTTTTTTTTTTTTTTTTTTTTTTTTTCTTCAAAACTCTTAAATATGTCTAAAAACTTGAATAATCAAGAGATACTTCAAAAATGAGTGTACGCTTTTTTGGACTTGCGTCCAGAAGAGGACAAAACATTTACTGTTGTCACTTTCGCATGGAAAATGTCCCAAAATCGACAATGTATGATAGACTGCAACAAAAGGAGAACAATGTAGGACCAGAACAAAACGATGGAAGTGATTGGACTGCAAGAAAAATGCCTAAGAAATAAATAAAATGCAGTCAGCCAATATTTTCAAAAATCTCTGATTAGTTTAAAAAGTTAATCAACCAGGTTCACAAAAACAACAAAATTGTGTTCTGGATTGATCTAGCTTCTACACACTATTCAAACAAAGTACAAGATAACCTAAAAGGGGAAAATATCTAATATGTGCCAAGAGACAAAAACCTTGCTAATGTGCCCAAATTGTGTCTGATTAAGGATTTTTGAACTGAAATTAAAAGATTGGTGTATGCAGATAATTGACAAACTGAAAATCTCCACCAACTAAGAAATCAAATGAAGTATTGTATGAAAAAAATCAACCAAAATTGCATAAAAAGGCTTGGGGCAAGTACTTTCACAAGAGTCAACTGTGTTTGCAGAAATGGACTAATAAACTAATTTTTTTTTTCATTTTGTAAAATACAAGTTTATTGTTATTATGCTTTTAAAATTAATAAAATTGATAACTCCATTCAAGAGATATTAATTTTCAAATTTTGTCACATGTTATAACAAAATTTAAACTCATAAAAATAAAAAGAGAAGGAAATGCAAAGTTGAAAAGAATAGATAAAAATTACTCACTTTTCCATCAGCAAATTCAACTTTTAAGGCTTCCAACTCTTTATTTTTTTCACACAACTTTTTCTCTTCCTCAAGATAAGACTTAAGAGTTTCTTCCATTTTTTTTTCCAATTCGTTGCTTCTCTTGCATTCAGATGCTAACTGTGATTGAAGAAATGTGAGTTCCTTAGAAAGATTATCAGCAACTTTGGTTTTTTCTGCAATTTGTATCTCAAACTTTTTCTTTTCTTCTTGATCTACAGCTTGGTTAGATGACGATGTATCCAAATCATTTGGTTGACCAGTATTTGAAGTCATATTTATTATATTTGAAAAGTCAATATTGTTTTCTTTAAGCAATTTTTGCAACTGGTCAGAGATAGTTTTATATTTACGAGCAACTTTCCGAACCTAAAGAATTCAAAATAATCAATCAACTGTAAAAAAATTAAATTGAATACTTAAAAGAAACAAAGACATTAATTAATTATCTTTAGAAACTATTTAAACTTTTTATATATAGAAACAGCAATTATCAAAAACTTTAAAAATTTAATACTCAAATTTTATATACCCATAATCATTCTCTTTGAAAAGATTTCTTGAAAATAATGAGGTTGACTAATTTATCTATTTACTGAGATGAGATTTATTAGGATTGCTGCAAATTCTAATAAATCTCATTTTCCTATTGATTGTTTTAATGTCAGTCAATCAAAGATCATTTACAGCACAATACATGAAACGGATTTAAAACTTCTGACAAAAAGGTCTGTACATATGTAATGTAGTAAAAATGCTTTTTATCAATATTAATCATAACTTTCAGTGTTACCATTTTACTTTTTTCTGTCATTTCAGTATTTTTAGACTTCAACTGATCAAGCTCTTTTTGCAGGGCTGATAACTGATCAACTTCAACTGCTTTTGTTGGCTGAGCTACAGTTAGAGCTGCATTAAGCTTATTACGAGTTACTGTCAAATCAGATTCTAATCCAGAAATTTTTTCCTGTAAAATAAATTGATAAATTGTAAATATATAACTATGACAAAAATGAAAATATTGTCAAAATCATATCACAATTGCTAACATCATTTTTGGGTGTTTTTCTGTTACCAGTTGTAATGTATATTTTACTGTACTATGGTTCATAACTCTTAAATTATGAACCAATCATAAATTAGTTATTTTTTTAAAGCAAAAATCGGTAAAGTGACATAATAGAAGTAATAATGTTATTCAGTTTAAGTTTTCTCAAAACAATAAAAAATTACAGCAACTGTGATATGACTGTAATGATATGATAACATATGTTACAAGATTTTTACCCACAATACAAAACTTGAGAAATAACAATTTAAAAATATTTTACAAAGATTAACCTGACTTTCATTTTTATATTTTAATGCTTCCCTCTTAAATGTATCAAACTGCTGCTTAATTTTCTTGAGATCTTCCTGCAACGCAGCAGTAACTTTTTCGTTCTGAGTCTTCAGCATCTGTAGCTTTTTTAACTCTTCATTGTCAGATTTAGTACTTTGCATTATAATCTGATTGGTACGATTTGTCCATCGTTCTATCTTAAAATTTACAAAAAAAATAGCTGTAAATAACAAACTTGTTGCAACATTCATTTAATAACAAAGAACTTGTTGTTTTACTCTGTAAACAAATGTTGCAATACTGTAGTTTGGTTGTATAATCTGTATTTATAAAAGTAGAATTTAAATCAATCAATAAAACTATATTGCTATTTTAGAGGCCAGAGATAGCTTGTTGCTCACATAAGTTTGAACATACAACAGTCAAATAATCTGGTATCCCAAGGGATTTAATCTGCATAAAGATTAATATAACTAACATTCATGGGCAATAAAGTTAAATGAAAAAAAAAATTTTTTTTTTAAATTTTAAAAAATGTTCAAGTTAAATAAACTTGCATAAATATGATTTTTTAATTTTGGGTATTTGTTTTTGAAAGTTTTTATAATCACGCATATATTCATCCAAACTCTCAAATTTACTTATATTCAAATACTTTCAACATTCGTTTTTTTAGACTTTTCATTTGAATTTCAATTGATAGACTTAAGATTAATCTTTAGGTAAGAAATGTTTTTTGTTGTGGGTTTTGATGAGAATCATCTTTTTAGAAAAATTTTTTACTCCTACAATAAAACCTTTTCCTCTTCAGACAAAGTGTTTTCTTCCTCAAAAACGGCAATTGGTTATATTTTGTTACTTACAGATCATTTTTTAAAAAGACTTTGTTTTCTTTAAAGTTGTTATCAATATTGTGCTAATGTACTTTTTTTAGATTTGTTAGGTTTTTTAAAATTTTTTCATCTTAGGTCTAGACAGATATCCAAAAGACCATTGAGATGAAGAGGGCGGGGTGTGCATCAGTCTTATATTTTACCTCCAAACCAAATATCCTAACCGATTTTAAAATATTAAAAAAACAAGCACAAAAAAACTTTATAGGAGAAGCAACAAAACTGGCAGGTGACAGGCATTTATAAAAATACTAAGAAACTTAAAAAAAAAATTAGCACAAGATTCTAATCATGAGCTGCTTATTATTTTATAGGCAATTTCAACTTGACAAAGAATATTTCCTAATTTGTTTTCTGTTTAGGGACAAACCTCAGGTTACATTGAATAATATTGATGAAATTCAAATAACTTTAGTTGAACATAAAACATTTTAAACTTGTTAATATTTTTTCAAACAGTTTATTTAATCTATCTCTCTTTTGATAATCTGAAACTTAAAAAACTCTTAAGAAACTATTAGTGCAATTAGTTAAACTAGTTATTAAAACTTTTAATGGAATTAGATGCAATTTATTCCACAGGATGTTTACCACTCACATTTATATATTTCCCTATTTCAGAGGGATTGAATATCTTACCCCTAGAATAACTATTTAACTACTTTAACTCAAAATTTAAATCTTTTTGCACATCGACCAAAATAAAATCACAGCCAACAATTTAATGAGGCAATTAAACTTTAGGCCTTCTCTGTAATGCTAAAATATACTTAGTAAAAAATATGGACCTACATGTTTTTTCCAGTATCAGTGTTACCAAATGAAAGTTGGAACATGTTGAGGGAACTGTTGTGACTGAAAGAAATACTTCTTAAAATGAATCCTTCAATCACAACAGCTAGAACAAATAGCAAATGATAACAAACAGAGATGAAAGAAGCTATGAACAAATTAAAAGTTCCTAAAGAAGTTCCTTGTTGAGTTGAAAAAACCTTTCAGAGATATGGAAAATTGATACCTACATATAGTATCAACTATCTACTACACCCATTAATCAAGGGGTACTAATAAAAACAACAAATCATCCAGAAGATTGTTAAAGAGTAACAACAAAGCTGTTGAGAGAAACTCTCACAAGCACTTCGGGATTACAATCAAAATAACAACAATTCACAAATCCTAACACTTTGGAATCAGGTAGAATTTAGCGGTACAGGTTGTAGGCAGAAAAGATAATGGTAACAAAGTAGGACACTTTTGAATCACCATAATCAGAATCTCAGCTATGACTCAAATTTTAGATTGAATAATGGCTGAGATTAAGCTAAGTAAATGCAAAAAGCCCTAAAAAATGATCAGCATAAAAACTTTAGTCTCATGGGAAATCAAGTCTATTCCCATATTTTTGAGAAAAGAAACCCATGGATTTCAATTCTACTGACATCTGTCTTAGTGAAAAAAGACAAAAACTAATATTCATGACAATATTCAAGCTGATCCTAGCAGCACTGAATTTAAAATCAAAACTGGATTCACCTTTTTCAAATTTTTTTTTTTTCTTTATAATCAAAGTGTAATTTTAACGTTTCCACATTTTAAATAGCTTTCCAGTGATTTTGTATTAGTTGGAATAGTATTCCAAACAAATTTATTGGACAAATGCATATTTATTAATTTGACCAGTAAAAATGCTAAAAATAAAAAATTTTCCCAGACTATAACGTTTTTTCATCCTGAGCCTTAACTCATAACAAGCTATTTTAGATTATTTATAAGGGAAGAGAAATAATTCAAGAAATTTAAAATGTAACATTTAAAGATGTAATCTAATTTAAATCCCAAGTAGTAAACATCTGAAGTAATGTTGATGGGGATTATGTTAAAATAATTTAATAGTAATAACTTAACTAATTTTTTATGATTATTAATACTTTATACATTTTTTCAATCCTTAAACTTTTCTGTATCTATTTTTTTAAAAAGTAAAAAAAAAAAACAGACATGACAGTACATAGTGCTGTAATACAAAATAATATGTACATTAAAAAACATAAATACCTCTGATTTTAAAGCAGTTTTTTCTGCAAGCCATAAACTTTTCTCTCCTTCAAGTATTTTTTTACCTTCTGCAATTGGTTTCACTTCAGCTTCAAGTTTTCTAATCTGAAAAAAAATAACAGTAAAAAAAAACTAAAAAAGCTTCATTTTCATAAAACTTTTTTTAAATAAAAAATTGAAAATAAAATGCTTCCCTTTCAAAAAAAAAAAAAAAAAAAAAAAATGATTTGAGATTTTAAAGCTCCTAATTAAATCCAGAAAAAAGTTAAGTTTGTAAAAATTCAATTAGAAAAGTTAAAACTTATCTTAAACAAAATTTTTAACAAACAGCTATCTACAAAGAGAGCAATTTCAGCCAAAAATGATGTATATAGTTCAAATAATACATTTTTTTTAACAGTACTAAAAGAAATCTATTATAGTTTGAAGACTGAAAAAAAAACATTGATTAAAAAAAATTTCATTCCTAATTTTTTTTAATATACATGTAGTAAGGAAATCAACAAAAAATGAGAAATTTAAAAAAAAAATTTTTTTTTGAAAAAAGAGCATCAGACTATATCAATCACATTCATCTCCTTTACTTTAAAACAAAAGTCAATAGATACCTGCTCTTGCAGTTGTTCATTCTTTGTCATCAAGGCTAGCTTGTTTCTTTCAAGCTCCTGATTTAGAACTTCAAATTCTACAATCTTATTAACCTTTTCCATGAATCCTTTGTATTCTTCTTCACTCAACATACGACCCTGAGTTCGCTTCATTTCAAGCTCTAAAGCAGCTTTTGTCTCATCTATTTCTCTTTGCAAGTGTTCTGCTCGTTGACGAAACCGCATACTTTCTGTTTTACAAGCTTCTGCTTTTGTTTCAGCAATCTCTTTTTCACGTCTAACAAACCTAAAATTTCATCACATAATTTTTAATATTTTACATAAATTAAAGAAGTGCTAACAGTAAATTAATTTGAATATTTTTTGTTTATTAAAATAATTTCTTTCCTATTATAAGCAATTCCAATTAATTTTTCTTTTAATGCAGGACAAAAAAGGGACTCTAAGTTTATGTGGTAAGAAAAAATTGGAAATCTTATTTTACCTAAGTAACTCATAAACTTCTTCTATAGATTTGTCTGATGATGTGAATGGCTCTTGATGTGCTATATTCTGAGATTTAGCAATTGCCAATTGAGCACTGAGCTACAGGTTAAGAAAAAAAATTGATTTAAAAAACATAATACAGCATGATATTAAATTGAGCAAACTTTTCAAAAAGAAAAAACAATGGAACACTATGAAACCTTTTCAACTTGCGAATGAAGAATAGCATTTTCATCGATGAGATCTTTTCTAGCAGTCTCGCCTTTCCTTAACTCTAATTGGTGATGATGCTTCATCTGATCCATGAGTTTATTGTTATTATCAAGAGTCCTATTTACTTCAGAAATTTTTACTTTCAAATCATCATGGTGATTTTTATGAAACTGTACCTAAAAGAAATGAATAAGTACAATAAAAATTTAACTGATTGAAACAACAGCATAAAGTATAATAAATTAAGACATAATTATCAGCTAATTTTAAAAAATCAAATGCAATTTTTAAAAAATAGCACATATCCTAATCAGCAGTTCTTAGAAGACCTTCACATAAAATAATACCTCCTCTTTCAAAAGAGTGAATTGCTCAACATCCTTTGCATGCAAAATCAATTCTCTCTCATACTTATCTTGAGCCTAAATAAAACAATCAAGAGTAAGCACAAAAAAAAATTTCATTAAACTTTTAAATTTATGAAAACAACAACCACCAAACCTATGAATTTTAGTAGTAGATTTATTAACAGTGGAAAGACTTATTTAGAGATTGCAAGTAAATCCTTAAAACTTCTGGAAACATGAAGAAACATAACCATAGAAACACACACAGACACACAGACACACACACACACAAATTATTGTTCAGATAAACAGAAACTGATTTAAACCAACTAAAAAATTCAAAGAAAACAATTCTCAGACAGTCAAAAGCAGAATCAGAGGACAAGGCTTTATTAAAAGAGTTGCTGGTAAAAAGCAATACTTGATCAAAAGACATAAAAAAAGGCAGTTGAACTTTGCCAAAAAGTATTTCTGCCCTTCAAGAACTAGAAATAACTGTTATGGAGTGATGACTGTAAAGTTTACTTGGATTCTTCGGATAGAATGTCACAAGTTTGGTGGAAATCTGGAAAAGCATATAAATTGACTAACATGAGAAGAACATTAAGATTTTATAATCTGGAGCTCAATCTAATTTACTTTTATACTTTTTATACTTTAAACGTACTCAACTGAAAGAGTACGTTTGGTCAATTTTGAATAGAAAAATAGGAGATTGGTATTTCAAAAGAAAGAGGTGAAAAGAGCACTTTATAAAAAAGTTTAAGATAAAATCAGCTTAGGAGAAGCAAAGTCATTTTCTAAATCAATTACATTAAAAACTAATTAACAGCAACAAAATATTAGGTAAATATTTTTTCTGTTATATTATAAAAAAAACCTTATATGTTCATTATAATCGATAACCATAAATCATGTCATACTAAATATAAAAAGTTTGTATTAAAAAGTGATTCATTTTTCTTCCCCAAAACAAAAAAAAGTAATTGATTTTAACTTATTTAAAAATAAATCTACTAAAAAAAGTTTGGTGCACTTTTTTTTTTTGTTCAGAATGAACACACTGCAGAAGAGATCACACTCAACATAAAAATGATGCATAGACTTAAACAAGAAATAGAAGCAATTTGGAAATATTTCTAATGGAAACTTACAATCCAATAAAATCAATGCAGAAGAGATACATCGCTAGCAAAGAAAAGATGCATCACTAGCAAAGAAGTGGGACCTTTTTTGGTTTATCTAATAACAACTTATTTTTAAAAAATGTTCAATATCTTAAATGGTTTTTACTTTATGGTGTTTTAAACAGTAATGGCAATTTGAAGCAAAAAATCTTAAGGCACCTATATCTTTTGAAAGAATTGTATATGATCATCTCTTATATTAGAAATATGTTGCTTTTGATAAAAATTTTAGAAAAATTTGAATATCCTAAAAATGGCATTTATAAGATTTTTTCTAAGTGAGTGAACTCTCACCTGCAACTTTAAGTTTTATGATCTCAGTAATTTCTTAAATGGTATATGATAAATTAATAATTATAAGATATAATAATTTTTTGTTATTTTTATAAAAGGATTGAATAGACAGTTGCTTAAATATCTTTTGTTATTGTAAAAGCAATTTTTATCTCATTCAAAAATTGATTGCTTATAAACTACATTATGGTATGTTAAAAACTAAATCAAAAGTTATGAACTAAATACATGAATTGAATATAAAACACAAACTTCCTTGGCTACACTAGTTTGAATATAAAACACAAACCTCCTTGGCTACACTAGTTTGAATATAAAACACAAACCTCTTTGGCTATACTTGCTTGAGCTTGAGCTTCTTTTACAGCAGATTCTTCAAGTTCTTTTGCATTAACAAGTGCACGAGTTACTTCTTGGAAACGTCTTTCCAGAGGAGCCATTTGATTACGAAGCTCTGATAGTTGATTTTGATGAGTTTTATCTGCTTCTGAAAGGCTTTTTTTCAACTGCATTTTTTCTGCAATAAGAACTTCAGCTTGTTTTTTGGAATTTTCAATAGTATCATTAGCAACTTTTATTTTCATTTGAAGATCTGCTTCAATTGAATCTTTTAACTGTAAGTAAAAAAAAATCTTCAGTTAGAAAAATAATAGTCATAAATCAATGAGATTTTTAAAAACCAAATACTTTTTAAATATTAAAGTTATATAATACCTAAATAAAAACAACTAATTCCAAAAAAGTAAATCATTTAGTATTGTACTTAAAACAAACTTCTAATAATTCAATTTAGATATTCAAGTGAACTTAAAAAAACAATGTACTTGAGTAAGGGTTGTAATTGCATGCTCATTTGAATCTGCAATCTCTTTGTATTGTTCCAAATGCTTCTTTGATGTTATTAGCTGTTCTTCCAATGCTATGGAAAAACTCAAATATCGCAATCATTCAAAATACTGTAATCATTAAAAATAAAAAAACTCAATATATAAAAATCCATATTATTTGAAAAACAAAGTGTATAAACAATTTACTTTTTTTCTCTGTAACAGTATTTGATAAAGTAAGTTCTAACTCTTTCAATTTCATTTTTAGAAGCTCTATTTCACGATGACTCTCATCATTTTCTGAAAATTTTATAAATATAAGTGTAATTTTTAAGGCAATACTAAAGTTAAATTGAGTTTCAAAGCTTTTTATTTACATCATGTGTTGAATACTTTCAGTAGTATAACTATATTATGAAACAAAACTACAAAAACAGTTGCTTGATAAAGCTTTGCTTGAATATTTGCCACTAAATTTGTTTCATGATAATTTTAGCTCAAAAATGCAAGAAAATATTTTTCATGCAAGGCTTTTTTTAATGAAATCTAATTAGAAAACTAAAAAAACCTCTCCCAGTGCTTTCCTTTTGTAAAACAACTGCAAGTCGATTATCTGATGCTTTTGTAAGTGATTCTAATTCTTTGCACTATATGAAAGACAAAACAAGATTAAGAAGCTTAATGATAATTCTGAACAAAATGTTCACTGACAGTAAATAAATAACCAATCTTACTTTTGCTTCAGATTGGTTGAGCTGTTGCTTAGTAATTTCTAATTCTTTTAGAGTCTTATTCTGGATTTCTATCTCAACGCCAAGCTTTACTTTTAAATCTTTAACCTCATTCTTAAAATAAAATAAATTAAAATAGCAGTTTAAACTAAAAGCACAAACTTGTTGAATCTAAACATAACTAACATCTGCTGAAAAGTTAAGATTAAATCCTCAAGGAAACCTAAAAGAGAACAAAAATATAGTTACAGTTTTAAATTTGTGATGCCACAGATGTTACTAATATCCTTATTTATTCATAGGATGATTGGGTCAGGGTTTGCTGTATATTTATCAATTGTATTTTTCTTTTCTTTTTCCTTTTTACTTACAATAAAGAAAGCATAACATAAGTTATTAATGAACTATTTTTATTATACTATTATTATTAATTGAATACTTTATTAAATATTTTATTAACTATTACATGAAACTAACTGCAATAGTTAAATAGTGAATAAATTGTAAAACATTTTTTCCACATTTCAAGTTTTTTCCATTAAAACTGATCATAGATTTTTAAATATTCAGCATAAGAGTTATTTTTGGAAACTATGAATTGATTCCAAGATTCAGTGAATCTAATATGTCAAAGTCCCAGGTAAAAAAATTGTGTATATCATGAATTCCATTGTGACGGAATCACCGATTTGAGCTTATTTTGCACATTTATGTTATAAAAATAAAAAAACTGTAATGTGCATATTGTTATTCTATATGAATATAGAATATAATGACACTTCTGCAGTAATAAGCTTCTCTCGCATTTCATTGTAACTCTAAAGTTTTTAAATTGCATTGTAGAACTATATATGAATATAGAATAACAATATGCACATTACAGTTTTTTTATTTTTATAACATAAATGTGGAAAATAAGCTCAAATCGGTGATTCCGTCATGATGGAATTCATGATATACATACATACATACATACATACATACATACATACATACATACATACATACATACATACATACATACATACATACATACATACATACATACAATACATACATACATACATACAATACATACATACATACATACATACATATTAGAAAAAAGAAAGATGTATTGTTGTTCAAAACAATTATTTCCAGGCCTGTGATACTTGCTTACAAGAACTAATATGAAAAAAAAATTGTTTATCAAAGGTATTTTAAAAAAATATATAAAACTTTACCTCTAATAACAAAACAGTTGATTTCAACTGATGGCCTTCATTATCAAAGTTGCGCCTGATAACTTTCATTTCTCGTTGTAATGCTTCACACTGTTTACCCAAACTAGTTCGAGTATCAAACTCTTGTTTTTCAAGATTATTCTGTAATAAAAACTTACATATTAATCACAGGTTTAGACATTCCTATTAAATTTTCAGCTATTGTTATAACTAATATAAGAGATAATAATAAGAGATTTAGACAAAAAAATTAAAAAACTGACCTGAATGGTTTGTAAATTTGCAAGCAGAACATTCTGGCTTCGCTGTTGATCAAGTAATGATTGGTTTTCTTGCATCAATCTTTTCTCAGCTTCTTGTATAAGATATTTTTCAGTAGAAAGTGATTTTAATGACACTTCTGCAGTAATAAGCTTCTCTCGCATTTCATTGTAACTCTAAAGTTTTTAAATTGCATTGTAGAACTATATACATACTATTGCAACACTTTAGGATAGAGTCCTTGTACATTTATTTCAAAAAGTTTAGATATATATGTCTTTAACCAAAGTAACTTTACTACTAAGCGCAAAAGTTGTTGATCAGTTTTAAAGCAATTTGAAACAAAAAACTTTATCAACTTCCTTCAAGTAAAACACAAAATTTAAGTGAACTTTTTCCAAAAGAAAAACACCAGCCAGTAGCAAATTAACCAAGAACAAAGGCTCAAAATTCAAATGTCACTTTAAAGAAAGACACAGAACCCTATGGCCTAGGTTTTAACCAATTTAGGAGTACTTAGATAGTTCTCTTAAAAATTTGAAACCTGAGTTCAAGTACAACAAAATCCCAATCTTGTGCACTTAGTGAATTATCTGAAACCTCCCAAATTCGTTAATAAACAATAGGACATAAAAAAAGAAGGCCTAAAATCATATCTTTGGCATGTTCGTGTTTGTGAAGGCTGACTACAAAAGGTGAATAGTTGTCAGTGGAGTAGGAAATCAAAGTTGCACTTGCAACAGACCAATCTATGAAAATGGAAAAAAAAAGTTTCTTTCAGAAAAAACTGCTTTACTAGCAATCAAGCCAACATCAGTGAAGTCATAAAGAGTTTTTCAGCAATGAAATTGTTTTCCACCAAAATAAAAACCATGTAATTGTATATAATTAGTTCTTTTAACTTATATCAAATGTAGAAGTTAAAAGAACTATTTCATTTTAATCTGTAACAAAAAAACTTGTTATAGACCTAAAAAGACTAAATCCACATCCTAGAGCTTATTTAATAGTTAAGTTTCAATTTTAATACAGTGAGTATTCACACCCATTGGCGAAAGAAAAAATTACTCTGGCAAGCTCCAGAAAAACCCTTTGGTGGGAGCAATTTTGACACTTTCCTCATCTCAAAAATATAAAAACTGAAATCATCCATCAATGTCCGTGGAGGAAATTTCATTTTTAAATTTTTGCTTTATAAAAAACAGCAAATGACAGCATTAAAAGTTTTTGGCATTTTTACAGCAGCAGTAACCTTAAATTTTCATATTGTAAACAACTAAAAACATATAATCTGGTTAGAGAAACTAATTAGAATCTAAAACTGTGAATAATTTCATTTTTACTAAATCTGAGAATGAGCAACTGTTAATGATTAAATTGCTCTTTTGTTACGTTATTATATTATAGATATAGATATTCAATATAAAATTTTGCAATCATTAATTAAATATTGTTTGTAACTTCCATGCTGTAAACTAACCAAAATTAAAAAATAATTTTTAATTTTGAAACTATAACTTTTACCAAATCAAGGAAACAGCAATTACCATTTTTAAATTTATGCTGTTACTCAAATTTCAGTATTGTTATAGAAAAAATAATAATTTTTTTAGTTTCTAAACCTAAATTGAAGAAAAAGCCAAATCAAGCCAAATCACATGATGACTGCAGAAAAACTGTCTGTTTTCTCTGCATGAGAAAGAGCTCAAGGTATTGTGTTATTTTTTCCTTTTTCTTTAATACTTTGATTTATTTATAAAAATATTTGAATATTTAACATAAAATTCTTTTGATATACATTATCTGATGAGCTTTATGTAATGATTTCAGAGTTCTCACAAAATCTATGATGGATGATGTGTTGAGCATACTTTCATCAAGTCTTGATTTTGCTGACAACAGAGTGCCTCTTGGAATATGTGATACTTGCCGAATCACCATAGGAAAGAAGAAGAATTCAATTTACCACATCTTTTTCAGCAGAAGTCAATTTACCACCTCTTTTTGATTTCACACCTGTCAAAGTTTGACCTTCAACAAGAGACAACTGTGACTGCCTAATCTGCCAGATTGGTTGATTGAAAGTTTTTGAAAAGCACCCACTTGAAGATCAAGAAAAATTGGAAACAGGCCAAACTCAAAGAAGATGCTCAGACTGCCTCTCCATTATTGGAAGAGGCATCTCACACAACTGTAACACATTCACATTTTGAGAAAATGAGACAACTAGCCATCACAGATTCTAAAGTCTCTGAGCAAATTTCATCCACTATTGTTGCAGCTAAAGAATCCTCTCCACATGGGAAAATCAGACTGTCTCATGCAGGTGGTGGTTACCCCCTACCATCAATCTATTTTTTATGCCAATCTAAAATAAAGAATATTTATAATACTGTAAAAAAGCCAAAAAATATTGAATGCTGTCATTTTCAATTTTTTAAGAATAAGCAAAATTTTAAGTGCACTTTTCTTCTGCGGACGGTGATATATGATTTCAGTTTTTATAGTTTTGAGATCAGGAAAGTGTCAAAATTGCTCCCACCAAAGGGTTTTTTTTTTTTTTTTTTCGTAATTGTTAAATTGCCTGAAATTAGCATGGTATTACCTAGATAAAACTTGAAACTACTTTTTATGAAAGTTAATTTTTTTTACCCAAAATTGAAATGCTATCAATTAATTGTTAAATTATAAACTATGAATTAAAATCATCAAAATAAAACAAAATGAAAAAAAATTATTTTCATGTAAAATGTAACAATCATTTCAATTTCAAAAACAAATTGAATCACAAATAAAATTTCTTCAATTTGAATTTATTTTAAAAAGTTTCTTCAAAATCCTCACACATTGGGAAGAACTTTACAAACAGCCCTTAAAGTTTAATAAAAATAATTACTAAAGAAACGACTTCACATTTTATGTGAAAAACCAAAATGTTTTAACTTTGCAATTTACAATGTGTAACTTTTGAGCCTAAGTCACTGGTATTGTCAGTTTATAATTGTAATAAAATTAAAAACAAATCTGATACTTGTTTTGAAGATTCAGTTTCAATACGATACTTGTTAAGACTATTTGTAATGCTTTGACATTTTTCTTCTAAAGCTTTGATTTCTTTTTTGTAGCCATCTGCAGTGGTCATCAAGATAGAGTATTTTTCATTTGAGAAGTCCAGCTAAAATAAAATACTTTAATTTTGAATTAACAAAAAAACATTATTGCATATAAAACTCAAAAGGCAAAAACTTGAGGTTATAAATCTAGAAATAGAAAAGAATAAATATACTTTATACTTTACCTTCTTTTCAAATCTATTTTAAAAACTAGCCTCAAAAATAAGTTTACATAAGTAAACATTTTTTTGAGGCTAGTTTTTAAAACAGATTTGAAGGAATGCCAGGAGTAGAAAGAAAGGAAACAACCGTCTTGTTATAAATTATAGCAGTAATTAGGTAATCAATTCAAATTTATCTTAGATATGTTTTGTAACTATGGAGACTAAAAATTATGGTTAGTAAATATTAGCACTTTCAATGTCATTAAAGAAAACAAAACTATCCAGATTATATATAGATTGTAAATTAGTAATTAAATTTATTTAAATAAGATATGTTATTAAAAAGAGTTTTATTTTTAAAAAAAGAAAACAAGAGTAAAACATTACAAGTGATCCCTTTAGAATATTATCAAATTATCATCTTTTTCAATACCTCAATCTTCTTTACCAAAATTTTAAACCAATTTACTTAATTCATTCGAAAAGTAACTTCAACAATAAGGCAAAATTTAAAACTTCACAGATAACTCTTAGAACACAAAAATTGGTTAAGAACTTTTTCTTATTTTCATGATTACAATATTTATAAAACTTACTTGGTTTTACAGAGGTGCTCTCAAGTTCAAGATAAATGAAATATTAGTTATATAACCTTAGAGCCAATTCATGACTTAACCTGAAAGTGAAATTTGTCAATATACCCTCTCCAAGTTTTAATGACAACTTTTAGATAACCAGGGTCAAACCAGGGAGTGTAGAACAGATTTTCTTAAGTTCTGACCTTAGGGCCCCCAATATCTAATAAGTAATTTTATGGGATTTATGATGAACTAAAAGAAAAAATCCAACTATTTTTTTTTTTTTTTTTCATGGAAGAGGGAGACTACATTGTAGGTGTCTAGAAAAATTTATCTGAAAGTCTGATATTCATTTTTCTCATGCTGTATTGTGTTGCTTATATGTTATGCAAACATAAAAAGTTTTAGATTCTGTATGAAGCTTGGTACTTACTTGCATACATTACAGAAACAAGTTGTGCATGCTTTCATACATTATATAAATAAAATAGAATATAAAAATTAAAATTGTTAAATAACAATCACAACTTAATGTATAAAAAAATTAGTAGTATCAAGAAAGTAAAAATATTTCTTACTTCTTTTATATTTTTGGTCTTTTGTTATATTTAATTGAAATATGTACTAATCTTAAATAAAGTGTGGTTAACAAAATAAAGATAATGATTAAGCTATTTATTACTTTGATATTTTGGTACAACAGTTTATCTTTATTTTTTGGTTTTTCTTTTTGTCATCTAATTAATTCGTTTTAATTTTATTCTTGAACATAAACAGAGGTTTTTCCCTCATGCAAAGTAGATTTATAGATGGATTTTAATCTAAACAAGATAATATACACCATTTAAAACTTCCACTTAACACATTTAATAAATGCACCTGATTTTTAATTCGCTCATGTTCCATCCGCAGCACTGAAAGTTCTTCTAAATGCTTTTCTATAGTTGACTTTAAAGACATTTCCTTAATGGATGCTTCCTCTTTAAATTTTTGATGCTCATTTACGCAGCAATCTAACTCCGCCCTAGTTTTATTCAGTTCAGTTTCAACATCAATAGCAGCTAGTGAAGACGATGTAGACGAAACCTCACCCTAATGATTTAAATAATATAATTTGCATGCCTTCACAAAGTTTATTTAGAATAGCATTTAAAGTTATAAACAAAGCAATAACTAATTTTATAAAATCAGTCTTTTGTAACAGAAAAAACTGCTTTTACCTATTAAACACATTAATTAATACCTTATTACTACAAAATAAGCATCTAAATCTTGTAATTTTGCTATTCTGATACAAGACGATATTAATCTTGTTTACCCTAGACTATATTTTAAAAACAGTACCAGACAATACTTTCCTAACACTTTTTCACACTTTTAAAACAAGAAATTGCCAACATATTTTCTTAGGTTAAAATGAAAGCAAATAATACCATTACTTTTTAAGGGACAGTAGAGTATTAAAAGAGTAAAACCATTTGGTAAAATTGTTAAACTTTTACCAAAATGAAAAGTAATCAATAGACCATTTAAACTAACAGGCGATCACAAAGTATCTACACAAATTTTAATTAATTTTCCCTTATTTCAAAATGACTATATGAAACATTTTATATATATATATATTAGGGTAGGTTGATTTTACCCCGGCCCATTGAGTAATGTTGCAGTAGTTGGAGGTAGTTGAAATGAGATACCTCAAAAAATTTCAGCGATATTTGATGAAAAAAGGTTTGCAGATTTAATTTTAAAGATTATTGCAATTGTACGAAAAACGTTATAAAAAGTGCGATAAGCGGAAATTAAAATTTTCAATTGTGAGAATATGTTAAAAAGTTTTCTAAACACCTTTTTTATAATTTATGATTCTGATTTTATAAAAAGTTGTTTATCTAATTTAGTAACTTTTTGAATTTATTCAAAAATATCATCATATGAATGGGAATAATATCCTTTTGACATATATACTTGACACATCTTTCTGCTAAGCAATTTTGTCAAGATGCAGCAGTGTCGATTTTCAAGCCCATAAACGTAATGGGATGCTTCTGATACTTAAGTTAACAGTTCCCTCTACATTCAGGGAGTGAGATGGGAAGTCCGAAATATCTAGCTTAACAGAACTGTCTATCAAGTATTTGATTTCTTGAATTGTAAAATGTTGCGTAGTTGGAGGTTCCGTAACGTCTGGAGCAGTGAGGTCTATCAACTCATACCAGTAATTGGCATTAAAATTTATTACAGGAATTTTTTCAATTCATTTTGAAAAATCGTCAAGTTCATTCTGTAAATATAAAAAGATGTGATTGATACCACCATCTTTTCTCAAAATATGTTTAATGTCATGTAGTAAAGCATTTGCAAGAGCTGCACCTAAGTTTGATGAACATTCATTTCTGACTAATTCCATAGAAAACCTGGGAAGTTTAATTAAGTTGTAGTCTCCAGGAAATTTCTTTATTGGTTGCCATTCAGCTTCTTCCTGAAAGAAATTGCAGCATACAAAATTTGCGTGTACTTTAAATATATCAAGCAAGTTACAAAAAGTTTACCTTAGTTTCAGTTGAACAGCTAGCTTCTTCAGATGACATTGTTTGTTGTATGAGAGATTCTGCTTTATCAACTACCCTTTGAGATAGCTGTTGTCGCTCATTATCAATCCTCTTGTTTCTTTTGAAAGCTACTTTATCAACTGAAAAATGTTGATAAGCTCCTTTTGGACCAGTATTCTGCCTCTGATCTCGAAGATAAACTCTATCTTCAAGAAGTACTTTCACGTTTTGAGGGTAAATACATATATGTTCTTCTGAGCAATTTGCTTTATTGCATGATCCTTTTCTATCACTGCAAGGTAGCATATCCAATGAGCAACAACAAGCAGAAATATCAAAAAGCTTATCCAAATTTGCATCAAGATTTCTTTTGGTATTTGCTCTACCATGCTTGAGATCAATGTTTTTCACAAGAATGAGAAGATCCTTTACCTTCCTAGCAATTGATTTGTCAGTTATTAGAGGTAGATTAGGATTCACTACAGCCCAAATTGATTTTAAATCATTTTTAATTTGCTCAGTAACTTCTATGATATCTGCAGTTGGCTTTACATGAATAAGGTAGTAGTAGTATTGAATAACCTGTCTGTAAGTACTTGACTCCATCATTAGTAATCCACATGGACCACCACCATACTTCTTTCTGCTTGTTTTTCGTGTTATAGGTGTAACTATAATTTTTGGCATTTTTTATTTTTGATAATATTTGTAATTCTTGTTGAAGTTTTTGTTTACTACTTTATATTTATCTGTTTATTCATTTAATAATCGCCAGATGCGATAAATTTGATTGGCTGCTGTAACTTAACAAACACTTTTATTGGTTGCATTATATATTCAAAACAAGATATTTTGAAACGAGATACTTGTTTGGAATTTAAATTTCAAAGATTGAAATTCCGAATATTTTAGAAACTTACAAATTTAGGGTATAATTGAAAACCTTAAATACAAATCCGCAAGCAATTTTTAATACAGTATTCCTGAAATTTGGCAGAGTTGTTGTTATACCCTAGTTACAGTAACTGCAACTTACTAAATTTGATCTTCGAAAAAAATAGTAAAATCGACCTACCCTAATATATATATAAAAAGCTCCGAGTTTTCAGCACAAAAAGAATTTATATTAAATATTTAAAATTGAAGGTGAACAAAAAGTGTGTATGAGTTTTATTTGGAAAATAAGAATTTTGAAAAACATACATAGTAAAGCATTTCTAAGTTAAAAATACATGCTGAAAACAAATTTGTAGATGAGAAAAAGGCTGGAAGTGGTCAGCCAAAAAAAAAACCAAAAAGCAAGTTTACCAAGCTAAAAACCATTTTTGATCATTAAGATGGTAGTTCTCAAAGGCAAGTAGCTTGTAAATTCGGTTTTACGCAATCATATGTGAATAAATTTATTAAAAATAAGTCTGCTATCAAATGCTAAAAAAAACAAAAAATTCTAAAGCGATATGATCAAATGATGCAAAGATTTTGAACATGTTGCAGTAGACTTTACCAAAATTTCCAGGACTTTGAATTGATTGTTGATGATGAATTATTTTTCACTTCAGGTCACAATTGGATAATGTCAATTTTAACCCAAGCAATAATTTATTGACTCTGTTAAGTGTTAAATAAATTCAAAAAGAAAATAACTATACCAATAACTTCGAAACTGCCGTTTTGAAGTTATTGGTATTGTAATTTTCTAGAAAAAGGATCTTCTCATGTACTACTTACAATATTTGTTAAACACATCTTACTAGTTACAAAAATTTTCTGGTCTTCATAAATTAATTTGCGTTTAAAAAGAAAAGATCACTATAATTCTTTCTATTTTAATATTATCCTGACTTTGAATCCTTAAAGTTATGATGTTACAACGAGTTGTAATAGTTGCAATATCTTTCTTTATTCAAACTTTAAGAAAACAAAATCTTATATATTTTTTAAGTTATTTAAAATACTATGCACAATAGTGTATATACTCAAGAATATGCAATATTTAGACACTAAAAAGACACAAATATTGTATATTCTTGAAATAGACAAATAAAACAATCAAACTAAAAATTTTAAATAACTTTAAATTGGTAAATCTAAAAAAAAAAAATTTTTTTTAGTTTAAAAAAATGTTTGCTTCTGTTATTCAAATTCAAATTAATACATTTGACTGTTACTTAAATTAGTTACTGATATAAAGAAAATGTTAATTACAGAAGATAGCATAAAAGCTCACTGAGAGGAAATCTGAGAAAATAAAACAACTTTTTTTTACACACCACCATAGTATTTCCAGCTTGACAGAGAAGCTTATACATATCTCTTTGACGCATTATCTGCTGCATCTATAGGAAAATTAAACTATAAGTTAAACTGATGCATTTTTTGGTAAAACTATTTTAATCATTTCAGAAGTTTTAAATATTGAACTTATTTACAACAATATAAGCAACTAAGATCCTTCTTAACAAATCCTTTTTAAAATGATAACTGATTTGGATTAAAAAGAACTTTTCAGAGAAACAAAATGTGAAACTAGAAAAGCTATCAGAATTTTTATTTGATAAATTTTTATCAGTTTTTTTATTAACACCTTTTATTTAAGAACATAAAAGTAAGGATTAAAAATCACAAATCTTTTGGCAACCACAAATATGTATAGCTAGGGGACAATTACACAAGGCATTTTTAAATATGGCATCTTATGCTTTTAATTTAAATTAACTTTTGTTTTGTTTAATTTACTTGAGGAAATTACTTATCAAAGATACCTTTTTGATGTTATATTTTTATTTTAATACTCGCATGAAAATAATAAAATATTTATAAGCATGTTAAAATCTACAAATATTATAAGCATGTCACTTGGCAATACTTTCAAACAACAAAAGTTTAATTTTTTATTTTGCCAGTGTAAAGTATTTGATTAAGAGATAAACAGAAGGTAAGTTTGTCATCTCTCTCTTGTCATAGCTTCCTAAGATGAAATGATATGTATGTGGAACACATTCCATCTTAGAGAAACTAAATACCAGGCAAGAAAGACAAATCCATGCTTCCATTCTCCATATCCAATTGTTTCCAAAATATCAAAGATTTAATTTCTTCTTTGGCTGTAGTTTTAACTGTGAATTAACTGTGAATTAACTGTGAACTTTTTTGATAAACTTACAAATATCATAAACAAAAATTAGGTGAATAAAGAATTTAAAATTAAAACTATTAAACTTAGGTAAACTAATTTTCTTTCTAAAAAATTACCATATTTTTACATTAATTTTAAATGATATTAAAGAATTTTTAATATTTTTAGAACTTTAGGGCTAGATGAGAATAATATAATTACAATGCTAGAGGTTTCAATAGAGGTTTAGATAGAGTTAAAAAATATCTATGATTGGTATGAACATTGAGTTTGCTTTTATTATTGGTTGATGCTCATCCTAAATGAGACATTTATCTATTTCATCCTGAAGTAGTAATTAAATTTACAAAAAAAAAAAAAAAGAGTGTAGTGTTTTGGGTTTTTAAAAATATTTTGAGAACAAATCTAACATTTTGTTGTTCATCAAAAGCATCAGGAGCTAAGCACTTTAAGTTCACCTAACCCTAGCCTCACCATTTTTCTCCTCCCTGAATGATATTTATAGCCATTTTATTTTGGAATCACTTTTTATTTTCATGTGCTATCTTGGTAGCATTTAAGTTGTGTAATGCTATTGTCTAGTTTTATAGATGCCTCAGAACAATTTAATCCAGGGGTTTATCCCATAAAATTTTAGAACTTTGGAGTAGCAAATGTAACTATGCTACTTTTCAAAATGTGTTTCTGTTAACATTTTTTAAAATGGTAAATGCATAGAGATTCTAGTTAAACCAACTATAATCTCTATAAATATAGATTTAAAAAATATATATATCTTAGACCTCTGTGAACTGAGGTGTTGCAGCATAGATTTCTGAATGAAACTTTTTGTGTTATATTTGTGACTAAGGGTCATAACTAATATGGCACAAAATCTTTCATTCAGAAATCAATGCTGCAACACCTTCAGGTCATAGCATTTTTTTAGCAAAAAAAGATAATACTAAGTAACATTCGACCTTTTTAATCTTGCCTGATAAAGTCTTGAATTGATCAAAACCAACTTTAAAACCAAAACTTAATTAAGAAATAGGACTTCTTTAACAAGACTAGTATTGTAACTATTTTTTAAAAAGAATAGTATTGTAAAAGTTTTTCATTTTAGAAGATTAGAGAAATACTTGTAAGATATCTAAGGTAAGCTCAAAAGTTTAATGTTGTACAAAGTGATCAAAAGAAATTTCAACAATTTTTACTTGCTATCATGAAAACACCAACATTCTACATCAAACATCACTACAGCAACAACTTTTAAATGATAGCAAGCACATCACCACAAGAAATCTTAGTACAATCTTTATGTCTTACCATTTTAGCATAAATAGATAAGTTTATAAATAAAAAACAGCAAGTCAAACTACAGTGTAAATATAAACTTGAATGTATATAAATAAAAAATAATCAGTATTTATAACTGATCACCATAAATTTAAAAAATGTTAAGGTTAGTTTTATCAGTTTGTCAGTAAGAGAATCTTCCAACTGATCAAGAATAGTTCTTGGCACCAAAAATATTCCTGAAACAGATCACAAACAACTAGAGAGAGTTATTTTGAAGCACAATGCCTTATACATTCTCTTACAAATTTAAGTAAACTCTTACCTAAAATATTTGTGTAAAAAAAATGAGTGAATTTTTTTTATAGGATCCATTTTTTCAATTTACAAAAAAGTGTAAAAAATCATTGATTTATCATTGAGCATAAATTTACACTGAAAAAAAAATTTATAGAATGGATCCCAGGTTTTATGTACAAAAATTCTTCAAGATCACTAAATATTATCTTTAAATATTCTGTATTTTAAACTTTATCTCCTTGTTTGTCATTGATGTAACTGGCAAGACTAACATTTCCACATGCTTATAATAAACTGACTTTAAATAAAGGTACAAGTATTGAAATTATCTTCAAGCTTATTATATTTATTAATTCCTTTATAATATAATCTTTATTACTTATTATATATCTTTTATTATTAATTCATTATAAATATAATCTTTATTAATAATAAACTTTATTAATTCCGTTGTTTCAAAAAGAAATTTTAATTTTTAAAATTTTTTAAATTAAAACAAAGTTTTAAACAGGAGTAAAAATCGAGGTTTAAAACTTTTTCCAAAAAATTTATGAACCTAAAAATAATTTTCCATTTACTTCAAAATTACCAAATCTGTATTAATCATTTTTAAATATAAATTGTTATAATGTATACAACTTAGAATTTATTTTGTAAACAAATATAGTTTTTAGATATCAAAAAAAACTAATATTGGTTTAAGAGTATATTATTTAGACCTCTAATTGATTTTAATGAAAATAAAAGTTATAAGTATTTTAATGAAAATAAAAGTTATAAGTGTGTATTTTGGTGGATGAAAAAAAGGGAGGATGAATCAAATAAATAAATGTTTGTGTATGTGGTTGCCATCGAGATTTTTTGATTTTCAAAATCCTCAATTTTATTTTTGAAAATATAAACCAAAAAAAATAGATATCAATCCAATACTAAAACACAACCCTAGAGGTTCTTCTAGCCACTGTTCTGAACAATCTACAACCAATATTTTTTAAAAAAACTTTTTTTCATAGCTGATGAGTGTTTTCAGTTTATTAAAAAAGTAGCAATAAGCAAAACATTAAATAATCTTATGTTGCTTTTGAATTTCTGTACCTGACTGATGTACTATTACTGATGTAGGAAAGTATGAGATTACTCTTCATAATAATCAGCTTTTAAAATTTTTTTAATTCAAAATCAGTATTTTTTATAATAGCAGGTCAACTTATACAACCATAACTTATGTTATAACTTATGTTATAACATTATTTTGGTTGCCAAAATGTCAGTTTATTTGCTAATAAATCCATCTTGCTATTTGATTATTGCTTTACATAAATTCTTTAAGTAATCTTTCAATAAGTTTTTATAGTTCCTTTATCATCAACATTTTGTGTACTTGAGAGATTCGCACATATACTTTGCACTTTAATCTTACCTGTGTATCCATTTCTATGGTAGTTCATGATTGAACTATCACTAAGTTTCTCTAATGCATTTCAAACATTTTTCTGACTTTCCAATTGAATGACTGTTCCTTGTGATAATTTGCAAATTGAAAACAACTTTGCTTGGCTGCTTAGAAATATTTTCCTTAAAGTGAATTGGTCTAAAATAACTGTATTGCTAGCCAGTTTTACACTGTGATTGTTAAAATTGGTTTAATCAAAGTCATGAGAGGACTTCAATAGTCGTCTGTTTTTTTTATTTATTGTTTCACAACCACTGAACAATTTTGTATTGTTCAGTGGTTGTGAAAAAATAAATTTAAAAAACTATTGTACTGAGTTTCAGTTTTTTTTAAGAGTTGTAGCAACCTCTGTTTTTGAAATGACTACAACTTGTGCAATTTCATGCATTTCTCAACATTACACCAAAAAACTATTTAAAGTCTTTTTTTCAAATAATTATTTATTTATTACTTTATTTTTTTTTTTGCCATTTAAGTAATTACTGCGATGGAAAAAGTAAAAAATTGTTTTATCTTTTATATTTTGCAACAATATGATAAGTATGCAAACTTTACCGTTATTATCTTGAAATCAATTCTCAATTGACTTTTTGAATCGTCTAAAGATATTAAGGAACAAGTTTTTACCAAAATCCTTGAAAGAAAATCTTATGAACAAAAAAGCATATACGGAATTATCTGAATTTATAATAAAATATCCCTACTTTTTAATAGCATTTAAATGATGCAATTATCCAAATTATGTTTTTGAAAATGTTTTTTGTTTGTATTATTCATAACATTTCATGACATAAATTGACCTGTTATCATAAAATATACAAATTTAAACAAAAAAGCTGATCTTTTTAAGTGGTTTCAAATTGTCTGAGGGCACAATATGTGGAATTTTAAATTATAACAGTATGCTAAATTAATTTGATTAACCAATCATTAAAACAGAAATATTTTTATTGCACATTTTCTTTTAAATTGATAAAACTTTACATACCATTTCTTGTTGTGTTTTCTCATTTTCTTTCAAAGCATTAAGGTCATCCCTTGCATTTGCAAATTTTTTTTTTAGTTCTTGAATTCTATAAGCGACATAATTTTGTAATTTATAAATAATTTTATAACATTAGCATAGCCCTTGCAATACAGTACAGCATTGCCAACCTTAATGATACTTAAATTATTGTTTGTAATATGTTAATGTTTTATGAAGCTTGTTAACTAGGAAAAAAGTTTAAACACTAAAACTTGGATATAAAATTTCATAACCTTCACATTATTACTATTTGTGTAAATTTGCCAGTTGCAAATTACAATGATTTATTTTACAGATTTAACAAAAATGTTTGATTTTGTTGCAGCTTTTTTTCAGTTTGATTAGCTTGACTTTAATTTGTTTAATTTAACATGAACAAGTTTAATAAATCATTTTTTGACAACTCTGATAAAGCACTTTTTCTATTTCAGGGTTTTCTTCATCAGGGTTGTCGTTCACACCTTGTGACAGTTTAACAGAGTAAGCTTTTAGATGAGTTTAGATAAAACTTTCCCTAACTTTTCCTGAATTTTTTTTTTTTTTTTAATATAATTTAAAATAAAAAAATAGTTTTGGAAAATATATTCTTTGTGGCAGGATCTGGAAAGCCACTATTTATTAACTTTGAAGGAGAATATGTAGATCAGCTTTCTAATACTATGCATATTCAGACATTACAAGCAAAAACTCTGTTACAACTAGTGGCTTGAATGCATATTTTAAAAACAAGGTTCCAATATGCTTTTGGTTATATAATGAATTGTAACCTTGCCATGAACATTTTAGAAAAGTTTTTTAGAAACTAATTTATGAAGATTTATTTCAGAATGTTTAGTGTTTTACAAAAAAATTAACATTATTAACAAGGATAAGAAAAATTATGCAATCAAAATAAGCTTATACATCATTGATTCCAGGGATTCCAAATAGATTTACTTATTTTTAGATTCATTTTCTTTTTAAAATTATGGTCATAAAAATGGAAATCATTTCCATTATCATTACAACCAAATACAACGGCTATATGCTGTTTAAGGAACTAAAATAAATGCAGTAACTTCTTAATTAATAATCAATAAATATATACTGCTTTGAATTTGCTGCACAAAACTATATGATATTCAACTTTTTTGGTAAACATTTTTTACAGAAAAAGGGTGACTTTTCATTAAAATACAAAGAGATGAGAGAGCTTTCAGCAGCTTGATATTGCGTAGACCTTTACAGCTGAAAACTTTATTTCAAAAATCACCTAAAATAGCTTAGTTAAAATAGCTTTTTAGGAGGCTGAAAAACTCTTTAAATCAAATAAGTTATTTTGATCCTTTAGATTACGTATTCCATAGTTTTAGCTTTTCACTAGTATATTCTTTACCTAACAGATTTAAAATAACGAGGTTCTTAACAAGGTAAAAAAAAAGAAAAAAAAAAAAAAGTTTCTTAGTAAGGTTAAAAAGGTTCTTGATAAAGTTTTAACAAGGTAAATGTTGATGACAAAGATTATTTTCGGAGAATTCCTTTAAGTTTTACAAGTGAATATCTCATGGTTTTTTTAGGAAATATAAAGTATAAGAAAGCAAAAAAAAAAAAAAAAAAAAAACCATATAAGAATTAAGAAACCAAATATTTTTGTTTACAAAAATAATGAAGTTAAAAATGTTTTAATGTGTTTTCAGCTTTAAAATAGATAAAGCTATTTCTCTACAGAACCATTCTATGAAAGACTCCTTTTACAGAAATAATTTTTTCAATATTATGAACTAAATTTTATAGATAAATAAAAAAAAAAAAAAAAAAGAAAGAAAGCTGATAGAATATTGTGTCCCAAGCAAAATCATAGACCAGTGAAACTTTATTACTAGATATCAAGATTTATTCATCTGATAATTAGAATTATCTGAGAGTGATAATTACATAGTTATGTAAATGCAAATTATGTAAATGCATTAATGAGGAATGCATTTTAAAAAAATGCAAAAGAAATAAATGTTAAAAATTGGAGGAATTAAAGTTTTATTTTGAAGTTATATGAGTTTTGTTGACTAATCTTAAATTAAATTTACATAATAAAATGTATAAATAATTATATTTTGGAAATGTAACACTTGGCATCACTTTCAACAGTTTCTCTATTTGGGAATATGATTTTCTATCAGCTTTTGTTCTTTCGTTAGCATTAATTTATGTTTCACATTGTATAAATTTGTCAGGTTTTAAAAGCTTTTTATAAATTGTATATCACTCACCAACTCATTTCTTTCTTTATCTACTGCAATAACTAAACTTCTCTTTCTTTCTTTAACTATGTATTTCTTGTTGTTTAGATATTTTGAATCTAATTTTCCTCCACGCTTTTTTCCCCAAATTTTATGAGAACCTGGTCTCCTGCTTTAACATCCAGTTTCTTTTTGTAATGTTTCTCATCAAAATATTTTTTTACTTTTCTTTACTTTTTATCTTGATGTTTCCTAACTTCTTTATCGTATGATGATTTTTCAATTATTATTGAAGCAAACTCATTTTTGATGTTTCTATTTCATATTTAGTAATTTATACTTTTTCTTAAGTTTTAAGATGTTGGAAACTTAAATTAACATGTGATAACTAAAAATCTGGACAAAGTTTGTGTAAATATAAAAATACAAAGGAAAAATTTCATGAAATTACAATCACTTCTATTAAATTGTATATCACTCACCAACTCATTTATCTACTACACCCTTCTTTATCTACTACAATAACTAAACTTTACTTTCTTTAACTATGTATTTCTTGTTGTTTAGATATTTTAAATCTAATTTTCGGCAAAGTTTTTCCTGTCACTGTCACTAATTAATTTAATTCTTTAAATGTATTATTAAAAAATAATTTATTTAGGAATAATTAAAAATGAAAAAAAAAAAAGCTTGTAATGAAGACTCCCTCAAAAAACTAAATAAATATATTAATGAGGATATGACCAGTCTTGTTCAATGGCTCTCAGCAAATGAAATCTCATTGAATACTAAAAAAAACAGAAATAGTAATGTTTAAGACGCAGTATATTAACTTTTTTAAAAAAACTAACAAGAATTTTCCAAAATACTTGAACTTAAGTGGCCAAAAGCTGCTTTTATCTAGTAACATAACTTATCTTGGTGTTGTGATAGATAAGAAACTTTCATTTAAAACACATATAAATAACCTTGTTCTCAAATTAAACCATTCCAATGGCATGTTATCAAAAAATTGACACTATGTTAATTTTGAAACATTACTATCAATATCATGCAAGTTTTGGTTCACATTTACAATATGCATGCCAAGTTTGGAGACAATCTGAAACCACCCATCTTTCTAAAATCATTACGCTTCAAAATAGAGCAATTATAATAATTAATTTCTGCCCAAGAGACTTCCCTACTGACATCCTGTATCTTACATCCAAAGTTCTTTGTTTATATGATTTAATTCAGTTTTTAAAATGTTCATTTTTCTGGGATCAACAACACGGCCTCCTTCCTTCCATATTTCGTAATTACTTTAACAGTAGGACAACATAAGGGCATAACCTAAGATCAGTCACTTTTAACAACTTGACCATCCCACAGAAACAGACAACTAAATATGGAATAAATTCCAGTACATACAGTGTATCCTTTCTTGGAACACCCTTCCGTACACCCTAAAAACAGATTTTATCCTTACATCCAAGAATCTGTTCTTAAAGTCACTCCATCATTTTTACCTAAAAAGTTACGCTTAACTTTATTCTTTACCTCTATAATTTTTTTCTTTATGTTTATGCACATTTTATAATTTCTTATTTGTGTATATGTGTATACATGTATGTATATGTGAATACATTATAATGACTATTTGACCTATATTTTAACTCTTTTCAAAGTCTGTTTTATAAGTGTTACTTATAAATTTTTGTAAAGTTCTACTTTTACTATGTGACTAGTTTATTTCTTATGTTTTTCTCTTGTCTTTTCTTTATATTATTTAGTTAATTGCATTTTATTAGTGAATTACTGTTTGCAATGACCTGTGTTTTTTGTAACATCCTTAACACAAAATACAGTGGGTGCAAAAAGTATCCGACACAAAGGAAAAACTTTATTTAATTAAAGCCTATTCAACAAAATAACATAACAAACACTATTCTAATGTAATTTTACATGGGAAATACAAATATCATATCAAAACAACAATATCATTTAATTCGACTTGATAATTGCAATTTTGTAAAAGTTAAAGTTCAAAAAGTATCAACACATCATAAAAAATTTACTCAATACTTAAATACCAAAACTCAATACCAAAACTGCTTCTAAACAATTGGAATACTTGTTCACAAGATTAGCAAATATGCTAATAGGAATTTTAGCCCACTCTTCCTTGCATATTTCTTTTAATTGGATAAGATTTCTTGGATCTCCCTCCTGTACCCTCAATTCCAATTCCCGCCACAGATTTTTAATTGGATTAAGGTCAGGTGATTGGCTTCGCCATTCCAATAAGTCAATTTCCCTCTCCTGAAACTATGCACGAGTTGCCCTAGCTGTGTGCTTAGGGTCATTGTCTTGTTGGAATATCCAACCTAGAGGAAAGTTCAATTTTTCGGCTGACTTCACAAGACATCTCTCAAGAATGCCTAATACTTTTCGGAGTTCATCTTTCCTTCTATGATTTTCAATTCCCCAGGGCCTGCAGAAGAGAAACAACCCCAAAACATTATGCTGCCACCTCCAAACTTCACTGTTGGGACAGTATTCTTTGGGTGAAACGCAGAATTCTCCTGTCTCCAAACACAACGGATACAGTTCCGACTAAACAACTCTATTTTAGTCTCATCTGACCATAACATTTTATCCCAAAAGCTTGAAGGTTTACTCAAGTGCTCTTCAGCAAAGTTCCGGCATTTCTTTACATGAATTTCCTTCAAGAGAGGGGTTTTTCTTGGTGACCAAGAGTGGAATCCTCTCTTTCAAAGAACTGTCCTAATTGTATTCTTGCAAACATTTTTCCCAGATGATTGCAAGTCCTTTTGCAGTTCAGAGCGAGTCAGTTGAGGATTATTCTGTACTTTTCGAACTAAATTCCTAGTTGTACGGTCAGACATTTTTGTAGGATGCCCTAATAAAGGCAGACTAGTCAAAAGATGGAAGGATTTCCACCTCTGAACAGTATCACCAACTGTCGAAATTGGGATATTTAACACAGATGAAATTTTTCTATATCCCAAACCATCTCTGTGCAGCTAAATAGTTGATTTTCTAGTTGATTCAGACAATTCTGAAGTTTTAGGCATTGTTGAAGAGCGTAAAATTTAGGCCACTTTCCAATGAGATGTCAGGAAATGAATGACTGCAGTTAGAAAGATTCTATGACGTTCTTTTGCATTCTAGAATGTTCCAACATTTTCTGATTCTAGAATATTCCCTTGAACATAACGGATGACAAATTATTGGCGAATCAGATTCTTTTTTTACGATGTGTTGGATACTTTTTGAACCTTAATTTTTACAAAATTGCAATTATCATGTCAACATTTAATGATATTGTGGTTTTGATATGATATTTGTATTTCCCATGTAAAATTACATTAGAATAGTGTTTGTTTATGTTATTTTGTTGAATAGGCTTTAATTAAATAAAGTTTTTCCTTTGGTCGGATACTTTTTGAACCCACTGTATATTGATACTGATATTGATTGATTGATTGTTGCAATTTTAATTCTTTAAATGTATTATTAAAAAATAATTTATCTAGGAATAATCAAAAATAAAAAAAAACAACTTATAACAAAGACTCCCTTAGAAAATGACTGTACGGATTTTTAGATTTGCATCCAGATGACAACAAAAACTTTATTGTAAATCATTTTCGAATGGAGAACATACCAAAATCTACTATTTATAATATACTTAAAAGAAAGAGGAACAATATAGGACCAGAAAGAAAAGTCCGAAGTGGGCGCAAAGCAATAAAGACACCTGCAAAAAAGATAAAGCACCTTAAAAAATCAATTGTTCAAAAGAATGGTATTTCACAGCGTGATCTTGCAAAACGATTTCATGTATCACAACTGTACATATGCAAAATTATTCACCAAAAAACTAGCATTCATTATCGTAAAAAAAACTAAAACACCATAAAGAACACCGGCTCAAAAAGCAGCTTTTCATTCAAAGTGCCACAAGTTGGTTTTGATTTTTCGGAAAAAATTTTTTATTATTGACAATGAATCATATTTTTATTTGAGCAACACTAATATTTCTGGAAATGCTGGATTTTACTCTTCTGACATAAATGCAGCATCAAATGATGTAAGGTTAAAAAGAAAAGACAAATTTGAGCCAAAATTACTTGTTTGGATTGCATTCTCTACAGTGAGAATCTCTCAGTAGTAAATTCCTCCGTCAGGCCAAGCAGTCAATGAAGATGTGTATATTTCAAAATGTCTTGTTAGATTGGAGAAATTCATTGAAAAACATCATAAAAATGACAATATTGTTTTTTGCCCTGATCTTGATTTGTCGCATTATTCACATAAAGTACAAAGTTATCTTAAAGCAAAAAAAAATTGAATTTGTACCAAAAGAGCATAATCCTGCTAATGTGCCAGAATAACGTCCAATTGAAGATTTTTGGTCTGAACTTAAGAGATTAGTGTATGACAAACACTGGCAAGCTGAAAACCAAGGCAAATTTAAAAAGCGGATAGAGTTTTCAATTAAAAGAATCGACATAGAACGTGTACATTGGCTTGCTACCACCACATTTACAAGGGTAGACACTGTTCATCATCATGGCATGAAAAACTTATAAATCTAATTATTTTTATTATTTAGATGTTTTTTGTTATTATACTTTTTAAATTGTTAAAAAAGATGACTCCATTAAAAAGTTATAGGGGAAAACCTCAATGAATGGGACAGTTTTAGCGAAATGCTTTTTAAACGTAGATAAAATTGTTTAATATATATATTTAAATGTTTGACAACCATCGACTCTTGCTCAATATAGTGATAAAACAAAAAAATTGGATTTGCATTTGGCTATTGGTAAAAGAGAGTTTTATTGGAGCATGACATTTGTCCCATTCATTAAGTATGTCTCATTAAGTTGGGTAAACAAAAGAATTAAAAAGTTTATTAGTTGTAAATGTAGTTAATTATATAGATACATACAAAAGACCACACAAAAAATATTTTTAACTTTAAACTTTTTAACTCTAATTAAATTTCAATTAAAGTAGAACTTTCTCATTTTAGAATATTATATTTAGTTTTTTTTATTTAAGTAAATTATTGCAGTATAAAAGTGTGTAAATAATACCCATTACCCATGGGGGTAAAAGTAAGGGACTGCAGCAACCCTGAGCTGTAAATAATACCTTATTAAAATCATTCAATAATTAGTATTTTGTCCCATTCAATATGTGCATCACTTTATCCAAAAATGATTAGTCACACCAAAAACACTATTAAGCTTGAATGTTTTACACACTGTAGTACTAGAGACTGCTATCTATTTAAACATGGAACTTTATTTTCCATAACTTCAAAAACCGCTGCAAAATTAAAAAAACAAAAACATTTCTAAAAATTACTTTTTATATTCAAAAACACAATAATATCCAATGCCATTACAGTCACATTACAGTTACAGCACAATAGGATGGATGAGTCGGTCAATTGAATTCTTGTTTCTATCACTCTTTGTTACAGGAATTTGAATATCCTTATATAAATGCTTCTATAAGAATCTGAGTTTGTCCCATTCAATAATCGTCCCATTCATTAAGGTTCTTCCCTACCGTTTCTAATTTTGTCCAGATTTTTAGTTATCACATGTTATAAAAGATTACAGTGTGAATAAATTATTTATTTTAAATGGTTGTTTCTACTGTTAAACATTTTCAAATATGAAAAACATTTTTTTATTGCCATGATCTTGACTGTTTTTATGGGAAAAGATTTTCTACAATTTAAAGTTTTAACAAAGAACTATTGCAAAAAGAGTGTATTGAACTGAACACTTATACCAATGGTTTTTGATAGAACCAAAAAAGTAGTAAAAACATATTTTCAACATTTTTTTAGAGATAATTTTTTAATTAACAGAGCTTCTAGCACTTTTTTGAATTTTTTTTTATGACCAACATATAAATATCAACATTATATAGTGTTAATGTCTGAATAACTCAAGCAATCTTGTAAAGATTACACAGAATGAAATCAAACTGTGTTAAGAAAAAGAAAAAAGTTTTTCTGCAACCTTACTTATTTTTAGATTGCCTCTTCTTTTTTTTTTTTGTTATTTATGTGGTTTAATTGTGCTACCACCAAAGTATTTATTAGAGGAGTAGAACAATTATAGTATAAAGTCAATTACATGAAAATGAGGGCACCATGCATCTAGAGGAATGACAATTCAGAAGATCTTTACAAGTTGTACATTGATAGATTTTATCAAAAAATAGAAAATAGAGCTTAAATGAAATTTTTCCCATTAACATTGCATAATTACATGCGTATTAGAAGAACTGTTAATTGGTTTTTCCTGGGTTATTATATAATTTGTTTAAAGTAAAATTATTTTTTGTTTTGCTTTCCAACTTCAACTGTATTGCAAGAGTTATAGCAAATAAAGGTATAAAACTCTTTACTAAAATGTAAGTTTGAGGAGGTTCTTTTGCAATATTTACTTTGAAACAAAGTATAAAGAGTAAATCATAGCTATAATAATGAAAGTGATCATGAAAATTCAAGGACATACAGCTCTGTTCCACCCTCTAGCTCAAGTTTCTCTTGCTCTTCACTTAGTTCACGGACTGTAACTAGCAATCTTTTATTTTGAGCTTGTAATTCTTCTATGCTCCTTCAAAAAAAAAGAAAAAAAAAAAAAAAAGCAAAGTTATTGGATTTCAGATTGCTTTAGACAAAAAAAACTAGTTAAACATCAACTTACTTAAAAGTAACAAGATGGTCACTTATGACTTGACAAGAACTTGATACCATGTTATCATTTGATAACAGTTCAGGTAGATCAATAGAAGAGGTTACAACACCTCCACGAGCCTCTTCAACTTCTTTTAGTAGGACACAAACCTATGGTAATGAAAAATTTAGTAAAAAATTATGTTATCATTGAAATAAACTTTAACTTAAAAGAATTTAAAAGAGTCTGATAGAAATCTTATAGAAAGAAGTCTCGTATAGAAATCTATTGTAAGAATAATCTTAACTTTATTATACCTCATAGATCAAAGTTAGTTCTATTTAAATCAATTTTTAAAACTTTTGAAAACTTTAAATTCCTAAGGGTTAACTAAAACAATTTAAAGGGAACTTTATCAAAAACATCTTATTTTTTAAAATTTTCTCAAAGTTCTTCAGATCTGGTTACAAATCTGAACATAAAATTGCAGTAACAAATACAAACACAACTAACCTGTTGACTTAAATCAACTGCTAAATTGTGCAATCTTTTTTCTTCTCTTCTGTGAAATTCAAACTTTCTTTCATAATCAATAAGCTGATTTTGATGATGATGACATTCCTGGAAAAAAAGTTAATTTTTTTAACTAAGAATAATACAATGAAAGATCAAAAAGTAGCTTGGGAAATTAGAAAAATTTTGAAATAATTGCAGCTAATATCTATTTACACTTTTAATTTTTTAACACTCAAGGTCATCAGAAAATTTACTTTTTCAAAATATTAATACGAATTAACCAACTTTTTCAGATTACCTACTAAGTCAATACTGAGTGAGAGCACAGCTTTCCAATTATCTTACTCATGATTAAAATTTACATAGCATTTTTGTAACATTACAAACTTGCAATATCTTTACTGAAAGCTAACTCATTGTTTAGTGTCAATAAAGATATTGCATTTATGTTAAATCTAAATGAATTGATGTTCACTAGTTGACTATGTTAGCTAGTTATCTTCTTTTCTGATTTCTTAGAAGACCTGGGGTCACTACTATAAAACTCATTCCAATCGAAATTCACGACCATTTCATCTGAAACCCACTGAAATGAGCGGATTGTTACTATAAACATTTCTTTTCGTAATTTCCGGTAATTTCAGCGTAAAAACCCAAATGAAATTTATGCAATCTTTGTGTAGCGGAAATGTATCGTAAATCCGATAATTTGAGCTAGCTTTTTTTTTTTAACAGATTCTTGTTTTGAAAACAAAAACAGAAATCAAACTCAATTTCTAACATTTCTCATTGACAAAATTAGAATAATAAGTTCCACATTTCATTTTTCACTGTCCACCTCAACAACAGATAATCAACAGTGGGTAAGAAATTTAAAATATGAATTTGGGCATGAATAAATTTCTTACTTTTTTCAGACCAAACTCTATTTTCATAAGAATTTCTCCACAAATAGCAAACACCAAGGTTATCATTAAATATTATTTGCAAAAAAAGAGACTATTAAGGTTAGTGTCACTAATAATGAAAGAAACTGCTTTACCAATTACAAATACTTTTATCTAGATTTCTTTATATTGCAGTAGAACACACTGAATTTAAATATAAAAACTCAGAATTTAATTCTAGAATAGTTGTACTATATTCTATAGAACTATTTGAGTCTAATGTCAAAAATAATTTCATCCAGTGGTATTAGCTTTTGACTCCCCATACTACTTTTGTTAGAATCTGTCACCTTTGTAGTCACTTATTTGATGTTGTCCCAGAAGTCATACATAGTTAGATAACATATTTTAAGTTTGTAACATTTTACAACATTGATTACATCCTATACTATGATATTGCATTATTGCAGTATTTTGCACCGTCTAGGAACCATTTACATCTTGGGCAATAGGTCACTTTTGCTATATTAAAATATTGTCAGATAACCAAAACTGATGCCTGGCAATTTTTATTTTAGTAGTAAATGACACAAATTTTCCAACTTACAAAATGTGTAAATGGCATCTAAGGGTCAACATAGACAGGTGATACTAAAGCAATACTTTTTATAAAGTAAAATTATCAAGGATGTGATAACCACTGACTTTCTCTAAATAATTAAAAAGAGAATTAAACTTTTCAGGAAACAACAAAAAAGTTTTCGATTGGTCAGAGCAAGCTTGATTATCACTTTAATTTCTCCAAAAAAAAATTTAAATAAATGGAATCGAATTGTTCAATTTTAGTTTACTAGAACAACTTTTAGGATGTTTTTTGAAGCTTTTTAAAGGTATTTATTGTTATTTATAGTGTAGTAGAAGTGGCAATGGCTTCCTTTTAAGGGCTTATAATAAGTTGCATTTAGGACCAATACATTTTGTCTGGTCAAAATGGATCCTGCTTCTAACAAACCAAACTAACATCTAATGTGAATAAAACTTGGTAATCTAATTTTAAACTAGGTTTAGAATACTTTTGGAAATGTAAGAAATTATTGCATGTCTTAGGTAGTAGATGTTTAGAATGGGGAGTCCATTTGCAACTGCTTTAGAATAGATAGCCTCAGATGCCCAGGTTTTTTTCAAGATTGGTAACCTTTGGTGTTTTTGAGCCATCTGTGACTTTTCACCAAATCTTCTCATTAAAACATCTTTGAATTATTTAATCCAGTCTGCCGAATTTTTGTGACAAACTCAATGACACTCGAGCTATGTAGGCATCTTTTTTCTGTCCCCTTGGATAAAAAACATTAAAGCACATTAAATATAATGCACTAAGTGTGAGAATAGTATTATGTATAGGGTCGACACAAACAGGCAACAACAACAGTAAAGAACAACTTTGATGTAATGTGAAGAAAATTATTTAACATGAAAATTATTTAACATGTTAATAACTTCACTACTTTAAAATTACTACTTAATTGTGGCTGTGTGCCTGTCTTTGTTATGCCTTAGAAAATTTTTTTTTTAATTAGAAGTTCTATGACATATAATTATTGCCTTTGTGGTATGTCTATAACATAGGAAAATTACAGTGAAAAAATTACTTATAACTATTTAATGGTTTTAATCTTTTAATAAAACATTGATTAGCAGGTCTTGTAAATTGATAAAGAACGTCTTAAAACTCCTAAAACATATTAACGTAGGACTGTGGTAATTTCACAGAAAGATTCGTAATTGGAAATAAGTAGGGGAACATGGGGCAAGATGACGAACATTTTGAAAAGCACTTATATCTTATTCAATAACTGTTCCAATAAGTAAAACTTTATCAAAAAGTGGAAAAAAAATTATTATGCGTCACATATGTATAAAAAAAACCCATATAAAAATTAAAAATAGCCTGGAAAAAACTCATTAACCAAAGTTATCTCAAATTATCATACCATAAATTCTAGTTAATAAGATATATAATACAAACGGTTATGTAATTTTTTTAACAATTAAACTATATATTTATATAGTTTGCAAAAAAAAGTCTATTAATCAGTTCATAGCAAATTCCAACACAACAATATAAAGCAAATGTCAAACAAAACATTTTAATGCATAATAAAACAATGTAATAATGACTAAGCTACACAAAAGTTGTTACATTACAGGTTTATGGTAAAACATGTACTTTGGCGAAAGGACAAACGAGTCATCTTGCCTCGTTCATCTTGCCCCTAGGCTACTTAATCTTTCTAGGCTACTTAATGATTCAGAACTCTACATAAATAAGTTATCATAGCTTAATACTACTTGTATGGCTTCCAAATTGAGCAAAGTGAATGAGAAATTCTTGCTTACCTTTGGCTAGTGATGTAATGATGAAATAAATCAAATACAAGTAGATAAATTTTTTTTTTCCCTTAATATAGGAAAAACCTTTTTAATAATTATCTTTGATTCCGAAAATAATATTTATAAAAAAAGCATAAATAAATCTAGCAGATGTAATCTACTTCCCTCTTAGCTACAGTCAGATTTCATATTTAGTTGAGTTTTGAAGATAAAAACATAATTTCATCTTGCCCAATTTCGTCATCTTACCCCATGTTCCCCTATAATGTATATTTAAGATAAGGATATTGAATTTACTTACATTTCTTTTTTGAAATTTGTTTTTCTTGTGGCATTTAGTTGAAATTTTGCACAACTGTCCATAATATAAACAAAACAAAATGTAAAAAAACAATGGATTAACTAGATAATATCTTTTTGTTTTTTTTTATGAACCCGCTAATATTTACGAAAGTTTTTATGATACGAAAAAAAATGTTTATAGCAGAGGCTATTTGGGATTATCAGGTTTACGCCTATTTTGTCGAATCGAATGAAACTCATCGGGTTTACGATTTTTTTAACTTCGATCAGAATGAGTTTTATAGTAGTGACCCCTGGTAGTGTAGTTGCAACATAGACTTCTCATAAACTTTTTTCTCCTCAGAATTTTACCACCAAATTCTTTAAATTTATTCATAAGTTTTCATTACAATTTTATTATTTTCTAAATTTATTTTTTGCTGGAACTTTTCAGAGTAATACTGCTGATTGTTCAATTACTAAGAAGTTCATTTTGATTAACGAGTTTTCTTTTATAAAAAATAAAACTACGCTCACAGTAAATAAAATTTTGAAACAAAAAGTACTTTTAAAATTATTATCAAAATAAAAAGTAATATTAACATTATTTTTCTTTTTGCTACTAAATCGAACCTTTAACTGTTTGTTTTTCAACTTCACTTTTACAGTATTTATACAAAAACACAAGAGACCTTATAGTGCTTTTAATAACTTGCTGAAAGTACTACCAATTGCTAAAAGTTGTATATATTGACAGCAGTTTTTACTAAAGGTTTACATACAAAATCTGAGATTAGGAAATGAAAACTTAACTAAATTTAACTTTGTCCAGCCTTCAGTAAAAAAAATTGAGATCCATTTTCAAGATTTTTAAAAGTTGGGAACTTGCTTATCTTGTAAATTTTACTTAGTCAAATTTTCACTACTTAAGTTGTTTTGTGAATATGATAAACAGTAATGTTAGTAATAAAGTATTTCACAAAAATTTTTATGATTAAAACAAATAACTTAAGTTTATTGATTATTCAAAAAATAAAACTTGATTCAAATTTTCAATATTCCACAATATTTACATTATTAACCTGCATGGTTACATCCAGATAACATTAAAGTAAACTATGATTATACCAAGGACACTGAAACCACTAAAATTCATAGCCTAATACCTTTATTTTAGTGCCTTATATTATATGTAAAAATTATTTTTACTTATAGGAAAAAAATTTTACTGTTTAATTTTGTTTTGATTTTGTTTACAAACATATTCTTAGAAAAACATATTTCAAAATTGCGATTTAATTTTTTTTTTGGGAAAATTATCCTATATTAAAAATCTATTGGGTTGGGGAATAATTTTGTGGCATTTTTACATTTTATCTTATAATACAACGATTTATGGTGTTTCACAAAGTGTCTAATATTTATTCATTACAGTTCTTTGCTCTACAAAACTGTGCTAATTGTTCTCTTCAGTAATTTAACTTTTTATTATTTTTTTAGGTTAAAAAAAGGAATATCAAGGAGTTAAAAAGCAGAGTAATGAATCAAATTGACAACCCAATACTTTTTTATGTACAATCCAACGCCTAAAGAATTATGCAGTAAAAAAAGTCTTATAAGATAAAAATGTTATGTTACTAACAGTGTTACTAATTAATGTTATAATTTTATTGTCATATGGTATAGTTTTCAGGTTGGGAATCTTAAGTAAATCTTAAGGATCAGTATTAGGACTATGGGATCCATTGCCATTCTTGTTTTTAAATTCTGATAATTCTGCATTTAAAATTCCCAAAACATGTGTAATGCCAGTATTAAAACAAACTTTGTGTAGACTTTATTTCTGTTGAGAATAATATAAAAACAGCATTAAAATTATTACAACATAAAAATAGAAGAAACCTATTAAGTAAAATTTCCCTACATAAACATAGTTTGAAATTAAAAAAGAGAAAATAGTTGAACTGTGATACCTTTATATTTTGTTCAAGCTTGAGGGATAAACTTTCAATAGTTTTAGTAGCATAATCATAATCTTCCTTCTGCTGCAACAGCATTGGAGCTTTTTCTTCAACTTCCTTTTAAAAAAAAGAGAAAAATTTTAGAAATATTTCAATTTCAAATTTTTATTGATAGTTAAGAAAAATACATGTAAATATTGATGATTTAACTTTAATTTTCCATTGTTTTAAAGACTCTTGATAGACACAAACTTTGCAGCAAAAGTTAACTGTGTTTTGTTTAGCATTACATTTTTGTATTTTGTTCATATAGCAATGTAATTTTATTTAGGTGTAATTATAATTAGCTGTATTTATATTACATTGATTACTGTGTAGTATTAAGAAAAAGAATTGAACTACTATAACAACTAATTTTACAATTTCCTTATTAAACAACCAGAGATAAATATAATAAAATCAAAAAAATAAATACTCTTAAAATTTGTTCCATATAAATCTTTAGCCTGGAATTCTCTTCCTTTTCCACAGCAAGCTGATCAGATACTTTCACATATTCTGTATAAATCTAAAATTAAAAAACAAATCTTCAAAGTATGTCAATTAAAACTTTTTAAAAGGACATAAAAACTCTAAAAGATGAGGGATAGAATTAAAGGTTAAAGAAACTAAACATTTCATAGTGTTATGCTTAAGTTCTATATTGTTCCTAAATTTGAAAAAATGTTTAATTTGATATAAGTGCAGTAATTAGTCTCACACTAAATAGTAATAGATCAAGAATGTTCTTGACCGATACTAGCTTTAATCTAAGAAGACCATGATAAAGGTGAAAGACAAACAATAAATCCAAAATAATAAGCACCCTAAGTGCAGTAGAATATAAAGTTGTAATCTAGGTTATTCAGATAGTGAAGCAAAAAATTCAAGCTATTTTCATTTCATACATGTCTAATCCTATAAACACAATATAAGTCTTGCCCTTTCCTAGTCATTTAAAATTTGTCTCTTAACTTTAATTTTCTTTATATCTAAAAAATTTGGCTTTTTCACTGCATCTTGAAAGAGCTTTTCCTAACTAGCAAATCACCTGATTAAGTTGTCACGCATTTTTCAGATTTTCATCAAAGTAAATAACAAGTTGTAAACCTGAATATTGACGCTTGTTTTTAAAAATATCATGAAAATATCATAAATTAAATGTATAATGCAATGACAAGCATGAGTTAAATGTATAATACAATGTTAGGAAATGGTTTTAGTCTAAATATAAAATCTTTACTTTAAAGTAAAGATATTGTTATTGGAGTTGTTTGATTGTCAGAGTAAAGATTTTTACGAGTAGTTTTAATTAGCTTAACTTTCAATACTTAAAAGGAATTTTTGTTTATTTTATATAATTTAGCTACTCTATAATCCTTAAATTATGCAGTTAACAAAAATCCAATAATACAGATTTATAATCAAACTTAATTATTATAATGTATTATACCCAGTATTGTAAACTAAATCAAAAAGACTCCAAAACAGTCACTCTGACAGTGGAACATGTCAGACAGGATAGCAAGTGTAATAATGTAACTTGTATGACTTGTTACATTTATCAGTTTCAATTTGCAAAGCAACATTTCAGTGGTTCATTTCCTTTTCACCATCATAACTAAAGAAACATGACATTCTACTTTGGAAGAATTAGCCAGGAAATTTTCCCAATCTTAACATAATTGAGCACCTGTGGAATTGCTTGCAGGAGGAGAGTGTGTTTTGCCAGCCACAAACTCAAATACATAAGTAGATGATTAATGCAGTTTTTGATGAGTTTACATCATGACCATTGTAGAGAACTGTCCTGCTACGATTGCAGATTGTCTCTCTGCAAATGGGGGACAGACTGACTACTGAAATAATTGTTGTTTCATTATGTTGCTAGGTAAGCCTTCTCACTAAAATTCATAAACAATGATGCTTCATGTGCATAATAAATAAGGAAATAAAAAAAAAGGGAGATCAGAGACTTTGGACAACCATTTTTCTTTTTGTGTGAATACAATTCACACAAAAAAGAAAAATGTATTAATTTTCTCAAAAACCTGTTGACATTGCTAGTTTTTTGTATTCTGTTTGTTTATAACCTTTTTAAACTGAATTTTTGGATTCCCTATACCCAAAAATGCTTGTATACTCAACTTGGTTTTAACTTGATGAATAGGTTTCTCAAATTCTTAATATTTACTAGGACACAGGATTGTATAAAAATCAAAAATATTTAAATATTGTCTAGAAGAAAATGTATGACATCACACAGACAAGTATTTTATTCGCTGGCAAAGTAAAGCGTGTACACGAAATAAATGTGAAAGAATAAGCACGTCATTTTTTTTCAGTGGTTGTATTAAAATCTTTTTAATTGTTTTGTATTTTGTTTACAACATGTTGTGGTTACAAAAAAATATGTTAGTTTTTGGATTTAACTTGAAATTAGTTTTAAAAATGACAAAAGAAGAAGACGTAAGAGAAAAAATTATGCACAAATATTTACAAAATCCTAATTTTTAGTTACAATTCGATAGCAAAATCGTTGCAAATACATCCATACACCGTTAGTCGTGTTATTCAACGTTTTTCTCAAACAAAATCGATCAAACGCAAATCTGGTGGTGGAAGAAAGGAAGGTTTTAAAGATATAAAACTAGTTAGAAAACTGGTTAACAGTTTTAAGAATAACCCAAGCCTTTCACTCAGGGAACGCGCAAAAATATATGGAGTTTCTCATAGTTTCGTTGCAAAAGTTAGAAACAAACATGGTTTTCATTCTTTCAAAGCACAAAAAGTGCCCAACCGTTCTGAAACCCAACAAAAAAGTGCAAGAACCCGCGGCAGAAAGTTGTATGACAATTTTATTTCTAAAAATTTCTGTTTTATTGAAGATGATGAAACTTATATCAAGTACGATCATCAACAAATTCCTGGTGCTGTTTATTATATTGCCTAATATAGAGCAGATAAGAAATTTAAATACACAAAACATGAAAAGCAGATAAGAAATTTAAATACACAAAACATGACAAGTTCGCTAAAAAAGCTTTCATTTGGCAAGCTATTTGCAGTTGTGGCAAAAAATCAGCACCTTATATTTCTCAGTCCACACTTTCTGGTCAAATATATGTTAAAGAATGTTTACAAAAACGCCTTTTACCTCTCATTAAATCACACAATAACAGACCTGCGTTCTGGCCTGATTTAGCATCAACTCATTATTGTAGACTAGCTATGGAATGGTATAAAAAGAATAATGTGAAATTTGTGCCTAAAACAGAAAATCCTCAAAACTGCACAGAATTGAGAGTTATTGAAAAGTACTGGGCTATTATTAAAAGAAAAATGAAAAAAACAGAAAAGTTTTGCAGAAACATTAAAGATATTAAAATATCATTTAAAAAACCATCAAATAGTTTTGATTCTTATTCTGTGCGCAAGCTTATGGGTACCACTAAAGCAAAAGCTTGAAATTTTATTAGATTCCCACGGGAATAATGAATTTTTTTTTTAATGTTTGATCTTCTTATATTATTGTATTAAAATTATTACTTGGTTCGAAATAAAAATTGAGGAGTACTTTTTTTTAGTTGTTTTTCTATTTTCACATTTATTTCGTGTACATGCTTTAATTTTTCTAGCTTTCAAAGAAACCATTTGCATACTTATTTTTAATAAAACAAAAAATTAATCTTTTGCAAGTATTCAAAAAGAATTTAGAACAAAGATTTTCTTTACATCTTTTACAAAGGAAAAATAATAAAAATGTTTAAATATAAAAATTACCTGAGTTAGTGTCATCCCCTTTTTAAGAATTGCACTTGTGGCAGCAGCCATTGGTGAAATAGAAGACAAATCTTCATTTTTTATATGACCATCTAATTTAATTTGCAAAAAAAAAAAAATACTTTAATAAGAATGAAAACATGGCATAATACAAATCAAATTTGTAATTTTTTCTTTTTTACTGTAACTGGTGTTGCATGTTTTAGCATAATTAGTTAATCTTACACCCTATACCTGTTATATTTGGATATTAAATAGACTTTTCATTACTGTCTGTGTGTAAAATATTAATCAGATTGCATATCACAAGGTGAACATGTTCCAATTGACATACTCCCTGGATCTAACAATGTCTACAGTTTTCTGCAATACCATGGCTATCCTAATTACTGATTGTCTTAAGTCTGGTTGCAGGATCTTTACTACTTGCTCTAAAAACCCTAATTGTAATAAACTCCTTTTCTGACTTATTCAATGTTCAGCAAATATTCAATCATCAAATTTCAAGAATATTTGCAGGGTCCCCTCAGGAAGCAAAGAAATGTGGTAGACTGATTGGTTGCTCTGCTCATAATGATGGTTTCTGCTCCTGTTATTTAATCTGCTAAAGCTCCTCTCAATTTTGTCAACAATGGTGTCAAGATTAATGAAAAATACTATGCAGACTGCTCATTTATCTTTCAAAAAAATAGCACTTCTGTTCATAGAGCCGAATTCACACAGAATTGGCTCATCATGCAAATTCTCAATTTCATTCCCTGGATATTAACCCATTCTATTTCTCTCTGTGGGCCACCTCATAGTTTCAAACAGCCTACATGGAGATAAGAAACAAACATGTAATGAATTTTTGTTTGGGTGTTATGCATATGAGATACTTGGCAGCAGACTGAAACACTGGGTCAAGGCTTGTGAAGGTTGAAAAAAGGTCTTATTACAAATAGAACTTTAAAAGTTTAGAACTTACCCTTTTTCTTAGAAATTTCTAGCAATCTATTTGCATTTTCCAGCTCCACAGATTGTTCTTTAATTTTATTAGCTAACAAATAAAAAAAAATATTTGTTAACTTTTTTGTTCATAAAGTTTGCTGTGGTACAAAAAAAACAAGTGTTTTAGATTATGTATCTTTTATCTTGTCAACATGTTTTCAATTACATTTTTACTTTTTCATTTTTTATTTTTGGCTTTTTTTTCCCCATAACCCTGTGAACCAAAATTAGAGAATTACTACTCTAAAAGCATCCTCAATATTTTATAAACTAATATAGCTACAGTAAAAATATATAATGCAGAGCCCTTAAAAAAAAAACAACTTTATATACTTTTTATCAAAAAGGGAGTATCCCTTCACTGAATAAACTTATCTAGTTGGTTTAGTGGGAAAAAAAAAAGCTTTTAAAATATAAAAAGTCCTTATTGTATTGACTATGCAGCCACAATATTTATAGACTAAATCGGCACAGCAGTTTAAACAATATATAATCCATAAAAGGTGGCATTTTTTATTGCATTCTAAGTGATGGAACCACAGATTCAGCAGTATCTGAGCAGGAATTGGTTTACATTCTTTATCTAAAAATGGAAGTCCAAATATAGAATTTTTGATAAAAACAACAGAGAACTCTTATGCAGTTGGATTAAATTTCAAAACATCTATTAGGTGTAAATGTTAGTGGAGCAAATGTAAAACTTGGTGCTTATGCTAGTTTAAATATTAGTAAAGGAAGGTTCACCTTGCCTAGAAGTTAAACACTGCTTTAACCATTGACTTGAGCAGACTTCGAAAGATACATTTGATATATTACCTCCTTTAAAACTGCTGATGAAGTACTTTTACAATTATATCATTTGTACCATAAATTATGATGATTGGCTGAAGCTTGGAGAAATATTCCAAAACCAACTAAAGTTTGCAGAACTCAGTGGCTTGATCTCAAACATATACAAATTACTTTAGAAAACTATGGTGTGTTTATGACACATATTTAATAATTGGTAGTTAATAGTCAATAATGTTCTCACACAGTCTAAGTTAACAATTCCAAATATCACAATTAGCATCAAAAGTTGTTTTCAATTTCTCTGATATTCATGACTGTTTGCACATTTAGTAGTAGCACTTAATTTGTTTAAGTAAGCTGTTAAATGCAAGTGATGCTACTTTTGATGACAGAGCTATCAGCAAAGTTACTGATTATTTTTTAGATTTATGATTGGAGCACAGGATTTAATGTAATGGATGATATTAAAAACATGTATGTTTTTCATTATAAGTAACAAATGCACAGAATAATATTTGAAAGTTTGCAGTTTTTTCTAGTTATACTTTGCTCCAGAAATGCCGAAATACTCTTGACATATGTGAACTATTTTTAATTTGTCTGTTTACAAATGCGAAAGTAGAACAAATGTTATCAATTATGAATTGTGTAAAAGTGACATGCGAAACGGTTTGTCTGTTTACTTCAGATAAGTGAAGGTGTTGATCCTGAAGCAGATGATGAGATTTAAGCAGAAGATCTTGAAGCAGATGATGAGAAGGTGTTAATCTTGAAGCAGATGATGATTTTTATCAAATTCAACACATCATTTTAAAATTTTTGTTGTCAAATCTGTTTGAACTATTGTCATTTAAAATAACTATTTATTATAAGCATAAAGAAATAAGAAAGAAATAATCTGCAATTATATAAAGTTTATTGATTTTGAAAAATTGCAACAATTAGATTAAACTGCATAATACTTATGCTTTAGTTTCAAAGCTACAAAACAGGTACATTATAATACTTATTACATTATATATTACAAATTTAACTACATAGAGCTGTTTTTAGTAAAATTGGCAAATTAACTGCTTTAAACTTATGAAAATATATCTTAAAAAATTATTAAATTCTAAATCTTTCATTGTCATTTTAAATTCCTTTAATATAAAAAATGAACAGTTAGGATAATCTCAAACTAATATTGTGAATTAACCTTGAATCTAAAATATTTTTGTAAAAAGCTTAAAATTAGTTAAAGTTGATGATATTTTTTGAAATTGGTGAGCATTTCTAAGTCACGGGGATTTTTTATCCAAAAATAATTTAATGAGTAAGATCCCCTAGTATTTATGTACAAATAAATTAAAAGTTTTCAGACTTAATTAACATCTCCACTCCCTTTTACACAACTGATGTACATTTTCTTGGTCTTTTTTAACAAGATGTACAACATTTTGGTCTTACTTAACTAGAAGGTTTTTAAACCAATTTTTCTTAGGAGCTTTGATTAATTATAAATATATAAAAAATAATGGGTTTTCTTTTGCAATGTAAATTTGATATTGTAATGAAACTCATTAAAATCTGATCTTTTCATATTAAGAAATAGATCTCCAACTGCTACTTGCATGTGGAAGCAAATTTACAGTGCAATCCAAACTTCCAGTTCGGTCATGTGGGTTCTCACTATGGGGTTCCACTTGATATTTCTTTTCAAAGAATCCTCTTTAAGTTTCAAAATTTTCCCTTTTGTGACAATGTTTCGTTGTGTTATGCATCAATCAAACTTTATATCTGGTATGTGTAGTTCCGTGCTTGATATTAGCTTTCAAAAAGCAAATTAAATCTTTAAAGACATCTGTTTCAAGTGAGAACAGCAAACTCTCATAGACAAAAGACTTGGTAGTTTAGAAGTTAATTACCTCCTATTATTTTTATTAGGATACTCTTTGCTGTAATAATCAGGCAGTCTGTTTCAGAGATTTTCTTTTTCTTAAAGCAGCTTTCAAAGTTCTAATTAAAAGATTTTTTGACTATTATACTTGGAGTATGCAGACACCTAAAAAATCAATAAAGAAATTAAAAACATTAGATACAAAAAATAATGAAAAGTCAATATTATCAAACTAACAATTCAATTTTTCTAACCTGATTCATTTTTAGTGATTTCAGTTGGTTCATCAACATCTTCATTAAATTCTTTGGTTCTTCCAACATTTATGAATAATAAATTGGATGGATTTTTTTGAAAGATTTAGAGTCTGTTTTCTGGCAGTGAAAAACTCCAATATAGGGATTAGTGCACATGTTAACAAATACTTCCTTCTTTGTTACCTAGGTTCTTAGTCAATACTACTCCTGAGATCAAGTACTTAACAAACTACTTACAGGCAGTCAAGTTGTTATTCTTTTCACAGGCTGTTAAGTTGTCTATTTTTTCATTTTTTTATTGGTCTTTTTTGTTATGTTTTTTTTTAAAATTTTTTCAATTATGAAAATTGAAAAAACTTTCAAAAAAAGAAAAAAAAAAAAAAAGGAATTCACAAAAGAGGCTAATAAACAAAATGAAAAAAATGACAACTTGACAGCCTGTTTTCATTTTTTATTGGTCTTTTTTGTTGTCATTTTTTTTCTTCGGTTTTTCAATTTTCAAAATTGAAAAAATCGAAAGAAAAAAAAAAAAGAAAAAAATGACCTGACAGCCTGTATTTATCAAATTATGAGATCCAAAGTATTTTTGAACTTTTTTCTACATTTTTTTAAGCAAATATTTTTTAAGAATCACTTTTATTTGTAATTTCATCATGACTATTGGAATAGTCAAAGCCTGGACAAGATTTATCAAATTATACATTCAAGTTTTTCAAAAGGGAGGTCTTTTAAAAAAGAGTCAAAAAAAAAGTTAGAAAAATTAACCTACTCAAGGTTTCTATTGTAGACTCTTTAACTTTTTCAGATTCTTGTAAGTTTTCAGCCAATATTGACTTCTCTAAACAGATAGTATAAAACTCTTTTAGCAACAAAAATAGTTCTTATTTTTGAACAAACTGATTCACACTTTTACAAGATGACTATGTCAAACCTTTATTGACTTGTAAAACAAATGCTTGTAGTTCAGAAAACGCTGCAGAAATTTCACTAAGTTTGTTTTTTGCATGGTCTCGATCATCCTTAAACAGAAAAGTAATTGTGAAAACCCAATTCAAATTACAAAATCATCATATTTTTTATCTGTTGATTAGTAACAAAAAAAACGTTTTAAATTCATTTTCAACATAATTTTTTTTTTTTTTTTAATTTTTCAATTATCTTTTTTCCTGATCTACTTTGGACTTTACATACATTTACTAAAACTATAATACAAACTAATTAAAATAATGATGAATTTCAGAATACTTTTCTTTTGATTTTGATTACAAAACAAGAATTTGTTTTTACCAAAAGTTATAATTAATATAGAAACAAAATATTTTAGAAACTACCTTGTAAAGTTCAACAAGCTTAGTTTGAGAGGAGAGTTCCTGTTGCATGTTGTGTTGAAGTTCAACATTTTCTTCAGATATTTTCTCAAGCTTTGACATCAATAGTTTTAACTTTTTCTCTTGTTCAGAACAAGTGTCTTTGTAAATTTCTAAATTACTCCTTAGTTGAATATTCTCTTGGTTGCTTATTTCATATTTTGATTCTATGTCAATAAGTTTGGAGGTCTGATCTCTCTGCGCTTGAATCAAAAGTTCTGATTTAAGTTTTAATTCATTTGTTATATCTTCTAACTGTTGAAGCAGCATTGATTTTTCTTGTTCAAGGCGTTTTTCTTTAAACTCCTTACGAATATCTGAGTTCTTGATTTCATCAAGTTCATATTGAAGACGATAACGAACTTTATTTGCCTCACTCAACTTGTTTGACATATCAGACCATTCCTCATTAATTCTATCTATCTCTGAATTTTTCTTCTCTAAAATTTCTGCAAAGTCAGATTTCTCTTGCTCAAGACGGTTGCACTGTTGGCGATATTGTTCCTAAGAAATAATCATTTTTTTAATAAAAACAAGATGATGTATTTTTACAGTCATTCTGGAAAATGTATTTTATGAATTAGCAAGTTTGCTTATGATTAGATTAAGTTCAACCAACTAAAAATGAGCTAATCTATTGGGATTTTATCCAACACATGCATAAATAACATCTCATTTAACTATGAAACTATCGAAGATAAAATCTTGTTTACCACATCGTACTGATCAAAAGTTTTTTCCTTTTTTATTTGTGAAAATTTATTGTCTTAATATTGAAAGATATTTTAAAAATTTAATCTAAATTTTTGATTCATCTAAGTAGCCATTGTTTGCAGATATATTAAATGATCACACTTTTACAGCATACTTTCTGCAATAAAAATCAAAGGTATTGCACATGTAACTAGCTTTGCTTTTACAATTCTGTTTAGTTTATTAAAAACAAGCCAGAGTTTAAGCACAAAGACTGCTGAGAATTCTATGATTTAAAGCCTGTAGATTGTTATAACTGTTTTCACTGTTTTCTTATTTACTTACAGGTAGCTACTTACTTTAACTTTAAGACAAACCCCTAGCTTACTTGGATATATTAGAAAGTATTGATGGATCTCCAAGTGAGACATTTTGTACCATATACTGAATAATTTTTCTTTTTTTTTTTTTTTCTTTTCTTCTTTTTCTTATTTAAGGTCATACAAAGACTTTATAATATAACTAAAGATTTCAAAGTTTTGATTCATTGGTCCATTTTCAATTCTTACAGTCTATCAGTGTTGCTTTCCCGTTATACTTCTGATAGTTTGGTATTTTCCTTTGTGCTCATTTAGATAATTCAATGGACTTGAAGTAATTTTTAAAAAATTGGGTAAAATATAAGTTAAAACGTTTTTTTGATAAAATAAAGAAAAGATTAAGGGTTTTAAATCTTAGTCTTGGACACGATTAATTTGGGTTATCAAGTGATATAGTATGCATACTATATTAATACTACATGGAAAATGAATCATGTGACTAGTCAAAAGTAAAAACAGATACCTTTCAAATTTAGAATAAAAGCCAAATCAATATACCGTGGTGTGACCTAAAAAAGTCCTATGTTTTAAGAAAGTCCTAATTTACGAAATGACAAATTTTGTATACATAAAACAAACATTTAGAGAAAAAAATTTAGTTATTTTATCTAGCTAGATATCTAGTTAAAACAACAAAGTTTTTTTCCGCAAATGTTTCTTTTATATATACAAAATTTGTCATTTCTTAAATTAGGACTTTCTTAAAGCATAGGACTTTGTTAGGTCACACCATGGTAATTAGCTTTGTGCATGACATGTCTACTAGTCTGAAAAATAACTAGCAATCCTTGAATTGAAGGAAATTTGGCTTTTGTACAACATATATGTGAGAAGATAATTTGTTCCTGTTTAATTCTAATTTGGGTTCAGAAATTCTTATCAGTTCTTATGCGTATGTTCTTATCACCAAAATGTTAAGTTGATGTGCACTGCTTTACCTAAGGGCCATTTAATATATTACAAAGATTTGATCAAAGTATGTGTTTGTAATATAGATAGTCGAAGCTGCATGTTTCATCTTTGTTCTAACTGCCCCAGTAAAGTAAATTTGAAGACTTACTCGGAAAATGTGTATGAAAATAAGGATTTTGATTTTGACAATCAGATCACATACAAACAATAGATATCAACTGATCGAACTGCACTTGTCACAATACAAACAAGCATTATTGAGTTTATTGAAACTCTAAGTGAAACTTTGTATGACCTTTGTCATCACCACTTTATCAAAGAAGCACAATTCTCCTACTTATCAGAGGCAAAAAAACTGTTAGATCAACACACTTGTTTTATTCTTATGGATGTTGCAGGGAACTATAGCTTTCTTGTGCAAGATGCTGTACAAGGATTTTACTGGCAAACCGATCAAGCTACCTCACATCCATTTGCTGTTTATTACAAAGATGAAAAAAATCAACTCAAATGTGAATGCTATTGTACAATATCTGACCATCTTCGCCATGACCAAACAATAGTTCATTGTTTTCTCACAAAGTTACTACCAATGATCAAAATCAAACTACCCACAATCAATAGAGTAAAATACTTCAGTGATGGTGCTGTATCACAGTACAAAAATTACAAATGTCTGTTAAACTTAATGTACCATCTTGAAGATCACAATATAAATGCTGAGCATCACTTCTTTGGTACATCCCATGGCAAAAGTCCATGTGCTGGAATAGGAGGAACTATGAAAAGAGAAGCAGCAAAAGCAAGTCTACGAGCAGCAAAGCAAACCAGATTCTTACAACAAATGAAATGTTTACATGGGCTGAAAAAAACATTAAAGGTGTTAACATATTTTACATTTCAAGTGATGATATCAATAACCATGAAACTTATTTTAACTAAAAGAAATGATATGAAGAGATGAGCACAATCCCAGGCACAAGAAGCTATCACAATTTTGTACCAGGTGGAGACAAATTATTTTTACAGAGAATCTCTAGTGATACTGTCTTTGATACCCATTTACTGAATAATATTAACTTGGCAAAAAAAAAATCCTTCAAACTTTTAACCTGGTAAATACATTGCATGTTTTTACAATGATGAATGGTACATAGGGCTTGTGCTTAAGATTTGTAATGAAAACCAAGATGTTAATGTAATATTTATGCATAGAAACAAATTAAATTTAAAATGGACTAATGATGCACAATCAAGTCAGTGTTGGTTTCCATTTGACTAAGTAATATGTCAAATAAATGCTCCAGCCATTAAGGGTAGAAGAGCTCGTAACTTAAAACTTGTTAATAATGATTATGACAGTATCATGAGTAATATAAACCAGAGAAAAAGAAATTAGTGTACTTGTGTTTCATGTGTATATACACTTCTACTTTCAGCATTTTTGATTTTGATTTTGATTTTTTGAAACGTAATATTACTTGCGCTATTAAGTATCCTTTTAAACTAAATTTGAAGCAAATTTGTCAAAATTTGAAGCAAATTTGAGGTGGTATCCTGGGGACCATTAGGTGATTTGATATGGAATGACCCAGCATTAATATGTGCAATATCAAAAAGATCTTGTAAACATTCTTGTATACCTTTTTTTTTATTCCAATTGATATTCTGACTTCCATCCCTTATTTTAACACTTACATTTCATCATGTAATTTTTTTTCTTTGACACTTGTATTTCATCATGTAACTTTTTTGATTTCTTCACTATATTGCACTTTTCAGAAGTGTATTGATTGTCTGACTTATCAGTCAGATATTAGTTTTGCTTCTTGTTGCCATGATTATTTGGTGAATGTTCTAAAAGCACATGGTGTGAGACACATGATTACTTCCACTGTAGCAACAAGCACACTGGAATTTGGGAGTCTTACAGCTACAGTTGTACTTCTGTTACTCCTATACTAAGTTGTAAAGATGGACACAAACAATTAAGTGCCAACACTAACACTTTTATACAAACTAATACTCTGCTAAAATCTGTTCTGTAAAATAATTAGCTAGAGCTTAAATTATGACCTAAAAAAAAGGTTATCTTTTGGATTTTTAGCCTCTGTGAGTGGCCCCTAAAACTTATTATTCTTACCTATAGCAATGCTTAAATATCAACTAACAGTTGACAATAAAACATAATAACAATATCTTTAAATTTCTAAATGGTTCTCAATGTACATGAATGGGATACAATCTTGAAAGTTTGAACTATTTCATTACTATTGAAACCAACTAGATTTAAATCTATTATAGATTGTTTAGTTTCTCAGCTAACTGGTTTTTCTCCCTAACTTTTTGCGGAATTTTTAGAAAAAAATCAAAGTGAACATTTACTCTAATTAACTAAGATTTTACACCTAAACTCAACTTTTTAAAAACTTTAAATGAGACATAAATTTACATAATAGCTAAATTTACATGATAGTCAAAAATTGTTGAAAAAAGTTTAAAGGCAGCACTAAAAAATTAATTGAAGGATAAATTTGGTACACTTGTGCGCAGTTTTTTTATCATCATTAGCAGTTACTGTTTGTTTAAAAAATAAATAATAATTTATCATACTTAATCTTATTTTCTTAATCTTTTTTTTAACAACACCATCTTTTTTACTATAATCATAATCCAGCTAAACCCAATGCTGCTCAAGCTGCCAGAAACATTTGTTTTGAAACAACAAAATGACAAAACAACAAATCAGAGATTTGCTGTTATTAGCAATAACAACAAATCAGAGATTTGCTGTTATTGCTTCTTTATTTGCTAGACATCACCTGGCTGCCTAACAACCCCAGCTATTTTTATCTCTAATTGTCACCTGAGATGAAAAATGGTGCCTTTTCATTAACATGAAGCCACAAAAAGAATTGTTGAACAAAAATAAGTAAATAACAGTGTGTCAAGTAGGGTCCCCATTCATAAAAAATTATGCTCTGTGTATGGTGGGGAATGGAGGACATTCTTCATTGGTAATTTCTTGACAGAAAATAAATAATCAATACAAAAGTCTACAGCCAACAGAGCTCAGACAAAAAGGTTTAGCTGTCTAGCAAAAATGACCAAATCTTCCTTATGAACTGGTCCTGCAACATGAAAATTCCAGACCTGTGTTACAAATCTTACAAAAACTGATATCCAGGAGCTACAATGAAAGGTTCTCCCGCATCCACCTTACTTACCTGATATTGCAACTGCTAAATTCCATTTGTTCTGTTCTTTTTCAAATTTATTAAAAAAGAAAAACTTTTACTATTCTCCAAAATATTTTGAGATCATCAAATATCTTATTTTATCAATTACAGTTATTTGAAGAACCATGAGAAAATAAAGAATATTTGATTAATTTTTTTTTAATCTAAGAAAAAAATCTGAAACTCAACATAAATATTTTATATAAATTAAAAATAAAAAGAAGATTATTTCAGAAAATATCAATGATAGGCAAAAACATTTTTAAACTAATTGCTAAAAAATAATCAGTAAAAACATTAAGAAACCTAAGTAAAAATATGTGTAAGATTGTAATTTGAATATGATGTGTTCTAATTTGTATCATACTTTAATAATTGATAAGACTTAGACTAAATTGATTTAAATAAGTTTGTTTATAGAGTGAATATAGCATGGGTACATGCTATACTCATTCTGTAAACAAACAAATTTAAACCAATTAACAAGTAATGCTTAGCATAGTACAAGTAAAATATTTTATATTGGTGATGTTAGTAAAAATTATGTTAACTTCTGACTTATAAGATATTACATCTAAAACACTTAGTTTTAGGGTTGTCTTACATAAAAATTCTTTAAAATAGTATAGTCTTCTAACTAAACAGAATGTTTTAGTGAAATACTTTTAATACACAATTAAAATTCAACTTATTTTTTTAAACCAATTAAAATTTATTAAATAAATAGCAACTCACAGTTTCAGAAATTAGATTACTCTTCTCATTGATTGCATCAGAAAGCTTATTCTCATAAACTGATAAAGTTTCTTCTGCCTTTTCTAGCTTGAGTTTGATTTCCACTAAGGTTTGTTCATACTTTGACAACTTTGTATTACATGAAATAAGTTGCTTATCCAGCTGACTAAGCTGGTACTCTAAATATAATATTTGATGTTTTATTCATATTAAAAGTAGTACATAAATATTTATCTAAAAACTATATAAAAACTTTAAAGATCCTTAAAATAATAAAAAATACAATCACTGTATTTTTTTTTTTTACTTGTCACTGAGAAGATAGTTTCTTCACATTACAAGATGCATCAATTTTCAGATCTCATCATAAAATCTTTCTTTTGAAAAACACTATGAGATCAGAAACTTGGTTCATCATGTGCTACATACATACATACATACATACATACATACATACATACATACATACATACATACATACATACATACATACATACATACATACATACATACATACATACATACATACATACATACATACATATATACATACATACATATAATACAAGAGAAATCCAATACATTAGCTTAAGGATTAAATTAATTGATTTTATTTGATGTTTAAGTATTAAGATATTTTGTTTTATTGTTTCACTCAAAAAAAAACTTCTAAACAAACACAAAAAACTCAACAAACAATTTTTACAAAATCAGGAGAAAATATAAACCTGCATTTAATCTTTCTTTTCTCAAGATAGATTCTTTGGATAAGTGATCTTCTTTAATTTTCTCATTGTCAAGAACATATTTTCCCAACACATTTAACCAGTTTGAAATATGTGTTGAATCATTCCCAATATTTTGAAGTAACTCCTGGGATAAATTAAACTTAACCGAGAGAATTTTTATTGCATCTTCCATCATAAGTTTTCACCTCACCAGTTAGACTAAAATCAAAATGCAAATGTTTATTTGTAAATTTCTACATGAGACTCATTAATCTTTTTTATAACACAATCAACTATACTATATTTACTCTTAGATTAATTTTTAACATGTTATTCAAATGTTGTTTTTTTTTTTACTTTATTTCAACATCAATAAGTATTTATATATTTCTTTATAATAAGAATGTTAGAAAAATTAGGTTAGTGTATGTATATATCTTAAAAGAAAAAACATATACGTATACACAAAGAAAAAATTATAGAATTAAAGAATTAAGTTAACCATAATTATTTAGGTAAAATATACCCTTTCGCATAATTAAAACTTATATGAAAAACAGTAAATGTTTAAGAAATTTTTAAAATGTCACTAGATATCAAATTTTGAAAATCAAAAACCAGTAAGAAATTAGAATGTTGATCTACCATGCTTTGGCGCACAACAGTTTTTAAAAAATTCATCAGTTACCGTTTTCAAGGAAAGCGCACACTCAGTAAAAATCTATTGCCGCGAATAACTCTGCGGTTGCAATTAAATATTTCTTTATTTGAATTTCTTAGGCAAAGTGGTGAAATAGACAAATCCTACACATAAAAAGCGAATAAAAAGTTTAATACCCATAATAGTAACTGTAACGAGTTTGTTTTGTTTTTTATCATGTAATGTTTTCCACTTGTCTTGATTACTGTCTTGTACAGTTTTCACCGAGTTGCCATATATTTCTCAAAGCTTTACTGTAGATGATATGCATTGCTCACTTCGAGACACAAATTTAGGTCGAAAATCAAAAATTGCAGATCATTTTTAAGTTAGAGTCTTACACAAGTTTAAATGGTGAAAGTTATTGGCTTTGGAAATGAGTCTTTTGAAAATTATTGAGCTCAAAAGAAGCACTGCCTCCTTCAAGTAGCACAATATCGGCAACAAGAGTTGAAAATGGAAACAATTTATTGGTAAATTTTGCTTTGCAAAGATTCTTTTAATAATCACTTTGAGCTTGTGTAAGTAATATGCTTATTTAAATATTTATTTGAAATAATAGTATAAAGATAAGATGGTTGAGGCAATTAGTACAAACGATCCTGCTTTGTGGGCTGAAAATATGTCTAAAGTAGAACGTGATGCAGTTGTTCTTCAGGGGCCTCCTTAAAATCTTTCATCTTTTCCGAGAGACTCGAACAAGATTAAGGTTCCTGAATTAGTTTTCCACGAAATAACTCGCATTGGGGAAAAAATAAACAGAGATTGGCTTGTTTGGAGTGCAACTTCTAAAATATTTCTTTGCTTTTCGTGCTCACTTTTCGGAAGTAAGCAAGCTTGCGGGGCTGGTAATCAATCGCATCTTCTACGTTGGAATGGTGGCATCAATGGAAACTGGAGAAAGCTAGCTGACAAAGTAAAAAGCCACCAAAACAATCCTCACCATCGAGACTATTACATTAAGTGGAAAACAGCGCTGGAAAACATGGAAAATCAGTGTGGGGTTGATTCAAGTCTAGAAAAATTGGTAAGAAATGAGGCAGCTAGGTGGCGTGAAATTCTGCGGTGCATCTTAGATGTAATTCTCTTCTTAGCATCACGCAACCTTAGCTTTAGAGGTATATTAATGAACATTAATTGTTATATTTATATTTACATTTTAATTTATCTGCACTCTAATTAAACAGAAAGTCGTGATTTATATGTGTAATTATATTTCTTGTTTTAGGCTAATCAAAAATGATTGGTGATGACGATAACGGCAACTTTCTTGCAACTCTAGAGCTACTTGCAAAGCACAACAAGACTCTTCAGTTACACCTAGAAGAAGTTTCTCGCAGCCAACAAGAATCTAAACAAATTGTTGCTCATTATTTGGGTTGGAGTACTCAAAATAAATTTATCAAAGAGTGTGGAAGAATTGTCCGCGGTGCCATTATTAAAGAGGCTCATATGGCAATTTACTACTCCATTCTTGTCGATGGAACGCCTAACGTCTCCCATACTGAGCAAATCGCCTTTGTTCTCCGCTTTGTCTACTATGGTATTGATAAAAGATGGGTAGTTAAGGAGCGTTTTCTTAGGGTCGAAAATCTCGAAAAAAAGAAAGGTGCAGATATTGCCAAGCTAATTATGGACGTCTTGGAGCAAAACGACATCGATCTGAAGAACTGCCGAGGTCAAGGATACGACAATGGTGCCAACGTGTCTGGTGTGTACAAAGGAGTACAAGCGATCATTCTTCAAAGAAATTCTCAAGCTTTCTACATGCCATGCAGCGCTTATAACCTTAACCTAGCTGGTATTCACTCCCTTGAATCTTCTGTAGAAATGAAGAACTATTTTGGCCAGATTCAGTTACTCTACAATCTTCTTAGTGGAAGCCCTATACGATGGAAAATCTTGACCGAGACGGCTGGTTTGTCTCTTCATCAAACCTCGCAAACCCGATGGAGTGCACGCATTGAGGCTGTAAAGCCGTTGGTCAAGCGACCCAGAGAAATTCTTCTTTCTTTGCAGAAACTTCGGGATCTTGATTTAACTGGAGATATTTTGAATGACGTAAAATCTTTGGGGAAATGGATTCAGTCATTTGAGTTTATTATCATGACAACCTTCTGGTTCAAAACACTTCAAGCAACTATGTCAGCGTGTCATTTCAATCAGAAAATATTACTCTAGATGATGAGATGAAACTTATGAGGACTCTTATCGAGGATCTTACTAGATTTAGATTTTCTTGGCCCGAATTAGTTAATGAAGCACATTTGGTTGCCTCCGGTCTAGCAAGCTATGGATTTCAGTCAAAATTAGTTCCAAAAAGGACAAGGAAGAGGAAATCGTTTTACGAAGAAGCAAGGAACGAAGTTCATTTCTACGAAAACGATGAAAAGCAGTTTGAGGTGAACGTGTTCAACACCGCTCTCGATACTTTAATTCAACAAATGAGAGACAAATTTCAAGCTGCAGGAAAAACGACGAACATTTTCTCGTTCCTATGGCTCTCAGAATCAAATAGTAGGTCGAGTAAAGAAAAAGAAGTTGAACAAGCTAACGTCGAGGAGAAATGTAAAATTTTGGCGCAAATCTATGTGAGTGTGTAGATGAAGACAAACTTATTTTAGAGGTCCGTCATCTAGATACTTTGAAGCGCGCCAATCTTTTCGGTCCAAAAGAAAATCTCACTTCAATGAAGCTATTAAATGGAATCTATCAGAAAGGTCTAGAGTCTCTCTTCGAATCAATATGCATTTTGTTACGTATTTCTAACAGGATTCCCGTTTCCATCGCCGAAGGAGAACGGTCTTTCAGTAAGCTTGGTCTAGTAAAAACAACATTAAGATCTACAATGAGTCAAGACCGGCTAACTAATCTCCTAGTTATATCTATTGAACACGATCTTGCAAAAAATCTGTGCTACGACGAGGTCATTACGAATTTTGCTATGAATAAAGCCCGGAGAGTAAACTTCTCTTGAAGCATTAAATATCTATTACATTTAAAACTTACAGTTACTTGCAATATAAATAAAATTCAATAACGACCCACGCCCTCAGAATTCAGTAAAAAAAGATTAGCATTCGGACAGTACTCAAACTTTTTTTGGATTCGGTCGATATGATAGGGCGCTAGTGAAATTTTGACCCCGGGCGTTATTAAGGATCGCGGTGGGCCTGAGTACCATACAAACATTTTTCGTGAAAAAAGTTGAATTCTTTATTGTTAAATAACAGAGTATTTTTGCTCAATAAATATTGTATATTTTGAGCATAACATAACTAATTGACAAAACAAAAATGAACGTACATATTACAAAATATTTTATGTATGATAGGCTGCAAAACTTTTTGAACATAATGGAAGGTCAAATTCCAGACAAATTGTTTTTGTCCGTTTTTGTGTTTGGTTTTCCACTCATCTTCTTCATTTACGTCTTGGTATTTCTTCTTCAGGAAGATGTGGAGATACATTTTCCAGTCGCAGTTTTTTCATAGATGATCTCCCTCTCGACAATGAACGTTGTATAGCTGCAGTTTTTCTTCCTTCATTTATCATTTCCTCTGCCAGGGGAACCAAAAATTGCTTCAAAGGAATTTTGTTCTTTGTGGCTTCCTAATGTTTTATCCAAGCATTTACAGGGGACATCATAAGTAAGCGATAAAACAATTTCTTCCACCATTTGTTCGATTTACGATCCAGTTCATATTGTCCTATCATTTTGTGCGCTAAATCCACCCCTCCCATAACTTCGCGATGAAACGCTATCATCTCTGAGCAAGGAACACTACATTTTAAGCCGTCTTTCAAAGTTTTCATCACTTCTGTAAGATCAGCTTTATGACAATTACTCAACATAAGGACTTCTTTTGTGTCTTGCCATTTTACAAATAGTAGTCCATCTTTACTGCACTGAAACAAATACTTGCCTCTTTTCAGCTTTTTATCGATTACAGGTACAACAGCACAACGTCCATGTTGTGCCATTGACCATTTAACTATTTTTTTTAAACGCTAAAAAACGATACTTCTTGGTCGAATGAAAAAAAAGGTCTAAAGCATAATTTTTGAGCAAAGTATGAGAAAATAGCACAAACTTTGAATGCATTAAGTAGATTCAATAGTATAGACAAAGAACTCCCGGAAGCAAAAAGTGGTCAGAGGCACAACAGGTTCTCCTAACGTTCTCGAGAAAGAAAAATAATGTTCTTTCGTTATTTACTCCTCTAATCTACTAGTCTTGGGGACAATAACAGCAGAATTGTTTCAGAAATTTTGAACAAATAATCGAAAACTGCTGAATTTTAAGAAGGCAGATGCATAACAAATAACTAAAAATAATATCATCTTAAGATCTTTCTTTTTAGGAGTCAGGTATACAATAACTGTGGATGTCATATTAAACTAAAGGAAGCGTATGCCATAGGCACTAATGCTTGCTTGATTGGAACCTGGCTGATTTTTTAAAAAAAAGAAAAGAAAAACTGATGCATACATATAGAAACACTTACATTACTCATGTTGTTGAGGAAAATGAAAAAATCTCATGTTCTGATAAACAGATTACAAACATCTATGCCTTCAAATAAACTTTTGGATTAAACTTAGTTTTGCAGAAAATCTTTCAGCAAATTTTTAAAAGGACCCTCTTACATTTTCCTCGAAATCCCGTGCACTTATTTGGATTCAGCTTTTTTTTATTAAGGTTGGTTCATCATCAGATAGGAAAGATAAATTTATTTCATCTTTAATGATGTACTTTAAATACCCAAATATTTACAAACTTCAAGTAATTCCGAGATACACTGCGAGCGAACTGGTAGTTGGTTAGTTGGCTGATATCTTAAAGGTAAGTCAAAAAGATATATAGACCTACGAGTGTTTTAGCCAATTGTAGAATGTAATTTAAATATGTTGTTCGCCAGGATTTCGGAGCCGTAGTTATGAGCCGGCTCCATAATCCCAGTAATTAAAAAATGTCACCTTATTCAATAAGTAAATGATTAAAAACTTAATTTGTCTTTTAAATGTTGTGTGTAAGTTTTAAATGTTTTTAAATTTTAGTGTTGTTTTTTAAATTAATCATTTTATTAATTATTGTGTAATTAGTATTCAACTGAATGTGTAAATAAAAAAAAAACCACTTTGAAGAATAAAGTAAAATATCTGTTTGATAAAATCAATCTTAAGTTTGTAATAAAATTTTAGCTAGCAAAGGATCGTCTACTTGCGAGTTACCTCGACATTTCCAAATAAAACATGAAACTTTTGAAAATAATTATGAAAGTGAAGAGCCACCTCAAAAAAAATGAAAACCTGAACAAATCATTTCATCATTCTTCAAGAAGGGAGTTAGACACCTTAGAGGAAATTGTTTCAAAACTCTCTTATAAAGATGTAATATCTATTCATTCAATTTGCAACAGTAAATTTATTCAATCAGCCTATTTGATAAAAGACTAAAACGACTTAAAGTCATTTGGCTGAGTTTGGTCTGAGTGTTGAAACTTCAATTGTTTGCGCAGTAATAGATGGTATTAATGAAAAAAATGACCGATTTAGTGACCAAAGTGCAAAGATTTATAAGAAAAAACAATTGCAGAAAAATTAGAATACTTCAAATAAGAGTCATCCTGTGTAACCAACAAGAAACTGCCAAGTATTTCTTCAATCATTGACAAAGAGTTCAATATTTTTGCAACAACAGAAGTTCAAACTCCAAATATAAAGTTACTCGACAGTACCCTGCTGATCATTCCAATAACATCCGTGGAGACTGAACGAGCTTTTTCTACTGCTGGATTATTTATTACAAAGCTACGTAGTCGTTTAAATGATAAGTTTATTGATGCCCATTGCTTTCTTAGAACATATTATAGAAAAAAAAATGCACAAATTTTTTAAAAATCTTCCCTCCTTTTTTTTCCCGGGACCCCAGTTTTTCGGTGAATTGTTCCCGGTTCCCGGCTTTTTAAAATAATCGGGGAGTTCAGAAACCCTGCTGTTTGCTAATTTAAACAAACTTAACAAAGAAACAAAATATTTTAATGAAAATGAAAACCACAAAAGATAAGAAGCATCTAGCACACAGGCAAGAAAATTGCCCAATGATCCAGAATATTTGAATCATTTTCCAATTCGTGTTAACAAGAGGAGCTACATTAGCCACATCAGAACGCTCTTTTTTAATCCAGAGAAAGATCAAAACGTGGCTTCGATCATCAATGGGTCAAAAAAGAAATAATTCCTTGTCAGTGTTGAATACGCACATCGATATTGTTGATAGTCTATCTTTAATAGAAGTTGCCGAGTGATTTACTGCTGCACAGGATAAGCACAGAAGTTCGGAAACATTTACTATAAAAGATCTTGATTAGATTTTCATCAAATTCTTGCTTTTTTTTTCCAGTTTTTAAAGAAACTTTCAAACAGAAATTTTTAGTTTAAGCAAGTTTTTTGTCGCCGCAAAAACATTTGGAATCAAAATAAATATTTCACTTTGCTCCCCCCTCCCCATTTTAATTGCATCCCGTGCCCCATGAGTCATATTACTTGAATACAAGTTTTTGTGAAATGAAGCTGAAAGATCTCCAGAACCAATTTTGGAAGTGAACTGCGTGCTGTCTGAATTTCAAAGTAGATGTATAGCCACAATTGAAGTTATCCGACTTGCGAATGCAAATATTAAGTACCAGCATTTAATTGAAATTTGAAATTAAAAAAAAAAAAGTTCCATTTTACATGGTAATACATTAAAAAACTCTTATGATCATTTGGAGGGTATATTAAACATGACCCATCCAGGCTTATATTTTATAGCAAAAACCTTTACCTAAAATTTAAGTCAAAATTAGAAAAAATCTTGAAGTCCTACAACTTTTATGTTTTGCTCATAATTATTTTATGATCTAAATAAGGTTCTCCAGATAGAAGCAATTAATTTTTCAAAAAAATTTGAAAACCTATGGTGCTTATTGATTAACACCATAGTGTTGCTAGGTTATGTTGTTCTGTAATTAATGATAAGTAATAAAGTGCAATGGATGTGCCACACACTTTGCCTTGTGACTTCACTCAAAGTATCTAAAAGTACAGTTTATAAGGTAAAAAAAGATGTGCTGGAATGGACTCAGTTACCAAATCCTGTGAACAAGAAGTTCATAGAGCGACTTAAGAAGCATGTTGATAGAATTCCTATCATGTTGATTGTCAAAATGAAATTGATAAAACTAAAGACACTAATTTTCAAAGTTATTATATTTAATTCAATGCACTAAGGGATTCATATCAAAAGTTAAAAAACCCTGTAATAAAATAGGAAAGAAGTTAAAAATTTATCAAAAAAAGTAATTCATTGTTATGGCACTGCTCAGAAATCTGTAATTTAAATTAATGACAAATAAAACAAATGTAACAAGTACTAAAATTAATTTTAAAAAAATATAGAACTCTATTTACAATAAGTGTTTAGCTAATCCAAAACTGACATGGTGAGTAGTTGATATTCTTCCTAAAGATCTTTTTATCAGGACTAAAATTGCTTTTTAAGCAAATAAATATTAAAAACATTAACTTGGAAACATTTAAATTTTGATTTAAAGTGACTAAAGCCAAGTTTGAGGATGATTTAATGTATTTGCAGATAAAAATTTAAGAACTTACATTTTGGACCTGATTATTTTAACTCTGATCAGCTACATCATATTGTAGTTTAAATTTATTATCAGATAGAAAATATGTAACAACAACAATTTATAATAACAGAAAACATTTTAAATATTGTAATATTCTTTTGCAATTACGTAGTTTCTTATCCTGAACTGCAAAAACTGAATTTTTAAAATGATTAAATTGCAAGTACTGAAAATTTTTTCTTTTTTACAACTAAAAAAAAATCATGATTAAATATTTGTAAAGATAAATTGTAATAGATTAGCTAAACATAGAGCCTTAAGAAACATTAACAGAAAAAACAAAACAACAGTGGTAAGTGTAATCATGGCAAATAGAAAGAGTCAAGATACAGCTCAGTATATTTTTTTCTCACTGGCAAGACTTCTGCTTCAGGTAGATATATTGGGGTCCAAACAGGTTCTCCAGTAAAAAGACGAATTACTTTTATGAAATTGTTTTCATCAACTGTAAAACGATGGTAGATACCAGCTGGTAAACCAAGCAAATCCCCTTTACTGACAAAAATTCGAATCCATTCAGAGTTGAAATTTCTTACATCAAAGTAGCCACTCCCATCAATAATATATCTAACTTCATCATCATTGTGGATATGCTCTTTGAAAAATAATTTTATCTTTTCTTCATAATTAGGTAAACCTTTTTCTGACACAGTTATAAAATCACAGAAAGAATAGTTGTTTTTTTTACGTAAAGAAATCAGTTCTGGATCATCTAAATACTTTTCACCTTCATCAAAGTCTTCAGTTTTCATTTTTTTGTAGTAAATACCTAACTTGTCAAGATGATTGATAGATAACTCTACATTCGGATCTCTTTTATGAGGTAGGCGTGGATTTTCAGGAGAATGATCCATTAACCAAATCCTAACCATCTTCAATACTTTTGTGCTAAAAATACGTATTTTACTAAATTTATTGAGGAAACCTTAGAAACCTTAAAACCTAATTAAGTACTACCATGCCTTCCCAAACTCATTTTAACAAAGAGTTTGGGAACAATATGGCAATAGTAATGTTTTCCTTTCACTTTCGCTGTTTTAAAATTACTAACTACTTGTAAGAATAGTAAATGTATATGTGTGTGTGTGTGTCTATATATATATATATATATATATATGTGTCTATATATATATATATATATATATATATATATATATATATATATATATATATATACAGTGCTCGAAGTGGGAAAAAAAAGGTAGCGGGATGGTTTTTAATATTTTCTAATCACCATCCCACCTATCCTAAAATTATAGATTTCGTATTTTGTGTAGATTAAATAAAGGAATTATAAATCCCTAGAGTATCCCTATAGTAAAAAACCTATATTAAAAAAACAACTTGAGGTCCGTTATATTCTTAAGAGACTGTCACCGTAAAATATTGAGTTGAGTTTCACATCAAACGTCATTAAGCAATCAAAAAACAATGATATATTTAAACATTTTATTTTTAAACAAGTCTTATTTTTTTGTATTTACCAATTTTTAAATAATTGAAAAAAAATACCATCACATTGAGGAAAGGATTGGCAAGTTTCAATACTCGAAAAATCTGTCACTTCTTTATTTATTTCAGTGTCATTTTCCAAATTACTTTTAGAACTATCACTGCTTAACTTTCTTTTCCTTCCGCTTGCTAGCCATTTACCCATATTTAAAATAAGTAAATTTTTTTAAAATCATAACATTTAATGTTGAGTAAATCTACTGTGTACTATATTTTATTTCACCAAAAAAAACTCTAATGATACTTTATCGAAAAAAAAAAACCAATGTCGCTTTTTGTTGCTTGGTAACTTTTTATTTAAAATACAAAAGAAAAGACACAATGTTTTATAATTATCGATTTAGTTTTTGAAATTTCTACCGCAAATTTTTAAATAACAGCTGAGACTTTAGTTCATTTAAATTCTTTAAAATTGTTTTTACAAGTTTATTTATAGGAGGAAAATAAAATAAAATTTCCATTAATTTATTATGTACCGGTATGGCATCCCACCCCAAAATATGCATAAAAAAAAGAGGTGGGATGGTCTTCAAAATTTAAAAAGGTAACGGGATGGCATCCCGCCCCATCCCGCCTCACTTCGAGCACTGTATATATATATATATATATATATATATATATATATATATATATATATATATATATATATATATATATATATATATATATATATATATTTTACTCACACATACAAATAGCGCTAGTGTACTTTTGCAACTCCCCTTTTAATTTACGAGGAAAAATGATATCCATTTTCATTTTTGAAACAGCACAAGATACTCTAGTTTTAACTTGAAATAAAAGCCTTCCCAATCTGCATGCATTAGAAATTGTAAAGATCAATAGAAAACCCATAATGCAAAACCGCTTCCATTTAAATCAGCATACGGATTGGTTTTTATTGTTTAAAATTAAAATTTCTTTCCTGAAACCTTCGTCAGTTTTTAAACACAAAGCTATTTCAAAAACACCCAGTTTTACTAATTATTATGCCTTTCAACTTTTTTTAACTCAATCAGTCTATTTAAAGTAATTCTCTGTTATTTTAAGTTAACTCTAACAACGCACCAGCTAAACTAATTGTTTCTGCAAGTAAACCGTTCTCTGAACCAACGAATAAAAGCGTACAAATTAATTGTACGGTTAGTTCTTATATAAAAGTTTTTATGAAGTTATTTATCAATTATTTTATCAATTTTTTATTCAAGTCTTTCTTACATTCACATGTTTGTTACTAAATGTTTATTTACAGCCCTATTTTAAACTTTATTGCTGCGACTGTGAAAACCATGTCATTTGCTTAAAGTAACAAAACCTTTTTGGTAGAATTTTTAATTTTCTTCACGTTTAATATAAGAGGATTTTGCGACTGTCAATTAAAAAAATAAAAAATACAAATTTTATTTAATTTAAACAAATTTTCATAATCTGTAATGACAAAGGGTCGTTTATAGTTAAATATTCTGATGTTTTATCAAAAACAAATATTTTACCACTATACGGCTAAGAATGACGGCTCTAATTCTATATAAGATGGATACCCTGGGATAAAAAAATAAAAAGATATATAATATATATATATATATATATATATATATATATATATATATATATATATATATATATATATCTGTACCTCGGAGGGATACAACACTATGTCCATTTTCACAATTTTACAGGAGAGGAGTTTTAAACTTTTTTTCAAAAAAAGTGTTATTGGCACAGCTATTTATTGAGATGTTGAAACAATATTTTACCAGAACATTCTATTTATTGTTATTTACATCATGCAGTTGTTGTAAAATTAAAAAAAACCTTTTTTACGGTTTTTTTTCACTTTTTAATGGACATGGTGTTGTATCCCTCTAATAAAGTTATTGTACTATAAGACCTAATGTGGGATATTCAATAACAAACACAATACTATTTGACTTACTCACTAGTGGTATTACTAGTATGCTTTAAGTTTTTATAAAAGTCATGGCAAGGTAGGAACATATGGTAGTAATGCCAATAGTTCACCAAGTCCACATGGTGTTCTATTCCTCTAAATGAAAGTGGACTTGGTGTTGTTTTAAAACATGCTATATCCGGTTCTAACTGGTTTTGGACATAGTGCTCTATTCCTCTAAGAAATACGAGAAAAGCTGATTTTAACTCTGTAATAAAGTCAATATGGAAAAAAATGGACATAGTGTTGTATCCCTCCGAGGTACAGATATATATATATATATATATATATATATATATATATATATATATATATATATATATATATATAACGTTACAATAATAAAAACTACAACGTGTGACTTTTGTGAATAATTAGCAAGAATGACCCATATTAAAACCACAACAATTTATATATATATATATATATATATATATATATATATATATATATATATATATATATATATATATATATATATATATATATATATATATATATATATATATATATATATATATATATATATATATATATATATATATATATATATATAATTGTTGTGGTTTTAATATGGGTCATTCTTGCTAATTATTCACAAAAGTCACACGTTGTAGTTTTTATTATTGTAACGTTTTTGTAGAACGATTATTAATTATCGACAAGAGTCGCAAGTTGCATTTTAAGGGGCTCATTAAATTCAACCCGGGATGAAAACTCAGCTCGGTGCCAGGTTGAAAATTGTTTTCTATTACATAGCCGTTTTCATCCCACTGCAACTTTCAGTTTCCAAATTTCAACTCGGCCGGTATAACAAAAATTTTTGTAAAATGTCTATTCGTGATAATAATAATATTTTACAATTTATGTTGTTTATAATTCGACAGTGCAGTTTACTTACAGCACTTATATTGCAAATTAATAGTTTAGTAATTACTTACAAACTATTAGAAAGCAAACGAAATATTGCCCTTGATGCTTATTTATGCACACGAAAAAATAACTTGCAACGTTAGAAGAAGCTTGCCAGGTAAAGTCTTATGAACAGAAAATCTAGTTTATGGGTAGAAAAGGGGAGAACTGATTTATGGTGGCAAAATGTGATTGGATCTGGCGTCCCTGAAACTTGCTGGGAAAGAAATTTCCGAATGACAAAGGAGTGTTTCTTGGAGCTTGCTGTTATTATAGATACTGTTGTGAGTCCTCAACCAAACTGTCCAAAATATTGATTTTTAACTACACACAAAAAACTAGCAATAACCATTTATTATTTAAAAGATACTGGTTCCCTTTGGATGACAGCCAAAGTTTTCGGCATTCATCAATGTACTGTTTCAGAAACTGTAAAAGTTTTATATGATGCCATAAATTATATTGTTGGTCCTATATATTTACATCTACCTAAAAACAAAGAGGATATGATGAAGTTAGCTTCACAATTTAAAGTAAAGTTCGACATGATATAAGTCTTTGGATGCATTGATGGCACTCATGTCCTACTAAAATGTCCTATTAAAAACGGTCTAGACTACTTTTGTTATAAGCAATATTTTTCATTAAATGTACGAGCGGTATGCGATAGTAAAGGATATTTTATTGATGTTGAATGCAAATGGCCAGGATCTGTACATGATGCGGCACTACTGCAGTTTCTCCCCCCCCCCCCCCTTTTTTTTTTTTAATGATTGATTCTGATAGAGAATTTTATGCTGATTCAAAAAATATAAACACATAGACCTGAAAATTAACGGAAAGTGCTCTAACTCGAAGTCAAAGTTGTAAAAAATTCCACTAAAAACCCTAATATTCGCCATTTTTTTTCAAAACGCTTTCATTTTAAACGAAAATTAATTACCGTTACATTGCGCAATAAACAGACCCTGTTTCAATTAGCCTTTGCATTATTATTTTAAAGTATTATAACGAAAGTGTTATAACGAAATGAAATTAATGGAAGATTTCAAATAAAGGTTGAACGTAGAATGTGAGAATGTAGACAAATTGATGAATAATTATAATTGTATCGTACGCTGGTTTTTTTTTATTAAAAAAAACGGTTTGAAGGATACTATTTCTAAATTTTACATGTGATAAAACAACAATAAACTAAGTTTCAAAAGTTCTTCTTTTAGGAAAAAAAACTGTTGAATTCTCTTTTAAAATTTATTACGAAAGTACATTACTTGCATTATAGTTTATCTTCTAATAAATCAAAAAACGACTATTTTCATTGCCACAAAAAATTGCGACAGGCCCAAACCAACTTGGCTCATGACAGTAAATGTTAGCTAAAGCTTTTCTACAACTTTCGTACTAATTTGATTTGTCAGCATTAAAATCCTTGTTATTATATTTCATTTGAGATTTAAAATTTGATAAACTCTGTATTAAATTTGAAATTGTCGTTATCCCAACGAAATCGAACTTCTGCGCTTCGTTTCATCTTTACTTCACTTACTGGTTTTAGTGCACTTCACTTACGTATTTTTTCCGTGTTTTTTTGCGATTTTTATCAAAGTACGCTGTTTTTCGCCTGTCCCTACTGATGATGCTTAAACTCTGTGACTGCAATCGTCAGGTTTTCCGAATAAAAAAGGACAACCATGTATATGAAAAATCAATAAAATTTAGGTTTTCGAAATAATGATAAAAATAGTAATACAGTACAATCTCTCTAATTCGAATCTCCTTAATTCGAAAACCTCTATAATTCGACTAAATGTAAAGTCACCGTGAAATGCGCTTAAGAAACTTTCTTGTTTAACTTTCTACAATTCGAATCTCTATAATTCGAAAACCTCTATAATTCGAATGGATTTTTCAGACCTGTCGGTAAAATTCTCTCTGTAAATCGAACTTTTTAAATTTTTAACGTTTAAAAAGCTCGTTAACCATCGAACTCTTTTTTCAAATTTCAAATCCTTTGATTTTTTGTTAAACAATTAGCGTGAATTATTTTCTTCTGTTTTAAAAAAATCATGGCATCAAGAAGACTGCATAAAGAAAACAATTTAAAGCTGAAATACGAAGCTCTACTGGAATTGGAGAAAGGAAAAACAAATAAAGAGGTTTCGAAAATCTTTGATATTCCACCAAACACTCTTTCAACCTGAAAAAAGCTTTTCGTCAAGGAAATTTGGCTAAACGGGTGAAAGTTGTTACGTATTATTAAGTCAACAAAGCTGTATTTAAATGGTTCAAACGAATGAGAGCTGATAATGTCCCAATCAGTGGTTTGCTGGTAAAAGAAAAAGTTTTATATTTTGCGAAAGAGTTAAGCTTCAAAAATTTTCAAGCTTCGGGTGGATGGCTAGACAAATTTAAGAAAAAGTAAATTAATTTCTTATTTTATTCTCTCCAATTTGTATGATTAATGACTTTAAAATAAATGATTATTCTTCAGCTTTTTCTTTAATTGCTTTGAAAAAATAAAGTAAATATTTTCCAGAATTAGACATTCTGGAAACTTGCAAAGACGTCAAAGTTAAATTCAAAGGTACGTATCACACCTATTAGTTACGTTAAAGCAATTATAATTTTTTTTTTTTTTGTAGATATGGTATATCTTTCAAAACCATTTCTGGAGAGGCAAAGTCTGTTAACGATCAGATGATCGCTCCATGGCTCGAAACCACACTGCCAACATTTCTCTCTCGATACCCACTTGAAGATATTGTTAATGCCGATGAATTCGGTCTTTTCTACCAATGTTTGCCTGACAAAACTTTACAAATAAAAAATGAAAAGTGCATAGGAGGCAAGCATAGTAAAGTTCGCCTGACTGGGATGGCCGCAGGTAATATTAAAGGAGAAAGACTTTCAATGTTTGTAATTGGAAAATCGAAGTCTCCTAGATGTTTTAAAGGTGTGAAAAATATTCCTTGTCGCTATCGGGCCCAACCAAAAAGTTGGATGTCGGCAGAATTATTTGAGGAGTGGGTTAAAGAAATTGACCTAAAGTTTAGTTTTCAGAAAAGAAAAATTGCTTTAATTATAGATAATTATTCTACCCATCCTAACGTGCAGAAACTTGATTGGGTGGAGCCTATCTTTCTTCCACCGAATACAACTTCGATCACCCAACCTATGGATCAAGGAGTTATCCGATCTCTTAAAGCCAAATATCGCTCACTTGCAGTGAAAAAGCAAATTGTTGTCTTAGAAAAAGAGAAAAGATGCTTAAGTTTTCTATCTTAACTGCAATGTTAATGCTAACAAAAGCATGGAATTCCATTCCAGATCAAACCTTCATAAATTGTTTCAAAAAATCAGGAATATCATTAGCAGTTGAAAAGCATGTAAATGATGATAACGACCCTTTCTGTGGCTTAGATGTAGACGAGACTGTAATGGAAAACTTAAGAGATGATCTCGAATTGTTAAAAACAAAATTCGATGCAGATTTTAACCTCACGGCCGACGAGTTAGTAGACATAGATTTCGAAGTTTGCATTGCCAACAAATCATCAGATGAGGACATCATTGCAGAGGTTTCTGAGCATGATGCTATTGAAACTGAAGAGGAATCCGATGATGAGTGCGTTGGTGTTTCTGACAATGCTACAAAACCAAGTCTGAATGAAGCGATGCATGCTGTCACTGTAGTCGAGAATTACAGTGTTTATTCTAACTTTGGAGATGATTTGGCGAAGGCTCTTAAAAACATAAATCGTGACATTGAAATGGATTTAAAAGCCTCAAAAAGACAATCTACAATTTTTTTTGAAAATGTAAATGTTTAAATCACATAATATATATTGCATTTAGGCCTAAGAATCACTATTTGTTTGTTTTTTTTTTCATTTCTATTCGTTACTTTGACCAGAATATTTGAAAAAAAGTCAACTTTCTATAATTTGAAAATCTCTCTAATTCGAACTTTTTTTTTCCCCGTTAAATTCGAATTAGAGAGATTCTACTGTAGCTATACTGAATTCTCACGCATGGATTAGCCGTAAGAATTCTTATAACATTAAAAATATTTTGACGTTTTTTTGAATCGTCTAAGTTGCAACTGTAGAAGTGGCCACCTTGTACCATAAATACATAGAAGAGTTGCAATTTTTACACTTACGCACGTGTAAAAGGGAAAAAGAAAAAACATCCAAAACAAACATCATTATTGTGACTTTGCTGACGATTTTATACATGCTCTTGCTTTTTTTTATAAATTTGTTTAAATAATAATTAAGTAAAGTTTCGTAATTTTTTATCTTCCGAATTGTATGAGCTGCAACAATAAAGTGAAATTTGAAAAAAAACTCCAAACACGTTAAGGAAACTTTGGTTACAGGCATTTTAAAAATAATATAAACGCCTAATTATGATAAAGAGAAACGAAATGTCCATAATAAAAACAGATAACTTACACATTAATGATATGACAGTAATAGGCTTAAAAAAGAAATAAGAATCCTAAAGCTGTAAAGGGCATACAAGCAGTAAAAAAAGATTTCGTCCACTCGTTAATTTTGTTTTTTTCTAATTTTTAAATTTACTATCAAGTTCTATATATTCTGTTTAAAATACATTTAACTACCAAACATACTATATCACTGTCTTAATGACTATGACGTCCAATAAGTGCAATCGCCTCATAATTGCAAAAAGTGTTAAGTCAATTTATGTACATTAAATGATCAGTTTAACTTAAAAAGAAAAAAATCAAAAAAAATTAGAAACGTCAAATGTTTAATATTTTGTTGCACTTCCTTTCACTTGCCGAACTGTTTGAGATTGTTGTGGAACAGAACTGACCGACCTTTTGGCAAATTCAGTCAGGATATTATTCCGTTCTCTTTCGATGACAGACCTAAGGTTGTTTAGGTTGCTAATATTTTTATCTCAAATATTTCAACCCAAAGAGGTGTTCAATTGGATTAAGATCTGAACCTCTTTTATATTTTCTGAGTTTGGAGATCTCAAAGACTCGCAGAAATCGGACAGTAAAACAGTAGAGGTGAATATTACAGTTGGAAGGGTCAATGGATTGAGACCACTCTATCGCATAGAGGGTATGATAGGAGGTAAATACATATATAAATTCCATTCTGGAGAGTTTAAATGACACCTTTTACGGTTTTCCAGCAGGACAATGATTCGATACACGCATCAAAACTCATTAAATTATGGTTTGATGCAACTAAAATCACTGAATCAAAGGCTAATGCTCTCACTACGTATACCATTAATTACTGATCTGTGTGCTTTTGATGATATACTTTTAAAGATGTCTTTAGTTTTGGAGTTGAAAATAGTATATATTTTCTTTTTGCAATTTTTTCTCTTATATAGCAGTGTCAATGTCTATCTTGAATAGAATAAATGCGTATGCTATACTTTATCTAAATCAATATTTTTTTTGTAATGAAATCAAAATAGTAGGTTATGCACTATAATGTTTTTATAAATTTTGATGTGTTCCCTGTGGATAGCTTAAATTCGATTTGATATTAAATCCATTTGCTTTGGTATTTTTCTCAATCCTTTTGTTGCGAAGGACTACTGCTGCGATATAACGAACATATGGATATAAAGTACTAAACTCTTTTACATAACTTTCTATATAAAAAAAAAATTCTATGTAACGAATCAGTTTTCATTTTCCTTCAAGGTTCTTTATATAGAAAGTCTACTGCAGTATAGTAGAGCTCAGTTATTAAAGTCAGTTTATAAAAATGTGACGTCACAAATTTTAAAAATAATTCTTTTACAACTAAACTTTACTTTTATAAAATAAAAAATTCAATTTCAGCATAAGGAAGTCTCATTTAAAGAAACCGACGAAGTAAAAACAAAGTTGCTATCTTTGTTTTACATGTCCATAACCTGTCCATATCTTTTGTCTTATGTCTAGGTTCGTTTATTTTTCCATGTCTTCGTGTCTTATATCGATGACCATGGAAAATTTTAAAATATTGCAAAGATAAAAGTCTTAAAATTAACATTAAAAATGCGCTTTAAGCAAGAATCACTACATGAAGACAAATCTCACGGACACTAAGACAACAA